>NC_132801.1:37332110-37641228 GCF_048594095.1 Paramormyrops kingsleyae | reverse complement strand
CATGCTTCCGGCCACCCTGAGAATGCATCCACACACATCAACATATATCTAACCCCTTTCACTGGAATAAGCATATCTGTGTAATCTATAATAATTTCTTCCCCTGTCCTGGTGCATGTTGGAAATTGGCCTTTCTCCGGCTTAACTGTGGGTCTTGAATTATGAAAGGTACAGGTCACACACTCCTGAACGTGTCCCTGCACCATTTCTTTCATAAACGGGTGCCACCACGCAGTCAAATTCTCTCTGTTTCGTGCTTTATTGGCTTATTTCCTGCGGTCAAAAATCCTGCTCTCAGCCATTGGCTAAGTTCCACATGCACTGCGCCTACAGCATATGCTGAATCTGAGTATATGGTGACTTCTTTTCCATCCGCTAGTTTTAACACCTCGATCACGGCTATCACTTCTGCCCTTTGAGCTGACTGGGTTCCTTCCAGCCTTTCTGCCTTCAAGGTCACGTAGTCTTGACCTTGTCTGGCCACGACTGCGTGTCCTGCCTGCAGCCCTCCTGTGTCTGTTCTAAAACAACACCCATCTGTGAACCAGTCCCCCGTCCCCTCTATTTTTTCTGCTTCCAAATCTAGCCTCACCTTTTCTTCTTTCTGAACCCGGTACTTACACACATGTGGTTCTCCCCCGCTCATCCGGTCAGCCATATTAATCCCTTCATGGGAAAAGTTCAAATTGGGTGCCTCTAGTATTTTGCTAAGTCTCTGCTGCCTGAGTGATGTCATGGTAAACGTTTGTGAGTTTACATAGGCCACCACGCTGTGCGAAGTCAAAATATGCAGCGCGTGTCCCATCACTATGTGTGCTGTTTTCTGAATAATTTTAGCCACTCCTGCTGCGTGCCTTGTGCATGCAGGGTGTCTTTTCTCTGTAGTGTCAAGTTTTACACTGACGTACATCAGCACTCTCCTTTCTCCCCCTTTTTTCTGAAACAGGATGGCGTTCACAACGTCACCTGCTTCAGAAACATCCAAATGGAACGGGAGCAAGTAATCTGGGAGGGCTAGGTCTGCGGCCTGTGATAATCTCTGCTTTAACTCTCTGGGGTCGAGTATGTCGTCGGCGACATCGCGTACTTTTCGCGTCTATTTCAGTTTATATCTCGCTGAAATCTTAATGTAGAATCATGGAAAAAACGCTGGATAAATCCGTAATCTGTCTTCTTTTCAAAACGTCCATTGTCGGAAGTATTAAAGTTTTTTTAATTAGGTTAAATCGGCAAAAAAGTAAACCTTGTCATCTTACTTTGTTTTACCTGCATCGGGGGCGTGTATACCGCTCTCACCTGAAGATCGCTATTCACATTCTAAATAGCCGCATTAGCGCGTATTCAAATCGCATTCGCATGGTAATTTGATTATCAGCACAACGGTGAAACGCGATCCAGATACATCCCCTTCAGCGCCATAAAAGGGGGTTGGGGACGTGGCCAGGTGACAATGGCTCATTCATACACATGAAAGTTGCTACATATTCAATGAAAGGAGACAGAAATAGTTACATGAGTTAGGTTTTTCTTATTTATTTATCCAAATGAATGTTGCAACTACAACATTGCCAGTCATCTTCATGTAGCCAAGACTGTCAGGGTCAGCCCCCCGCTGTGGTCCTTCCGTGCCCCTTCCCCGTTTGACCAGCAGGTGGTGCTGGTCATTCCATCCTTCACGTCAGTCCTTGTTCTCCCCTGTCTCCTGTCTGGTCTCGTGGCTCAATGTATTAAGCATGTGCTGTCTGTTTGCCCCTCGGTCCTGAGTTCCCTCTTGTCTTATGTTTGAATCCTGCCTCCTGTTTTTGTATTTTGCTCCCTAGTGTTTCAGTTGAGTTTGTCTAGTTATTGTATTTGGTGATTTTGTATATGGTTTTTGGTTTTGTTCCTTGTGCCTCTGCTTGTGTCTTTACCTGTTTAGATTCCCCAGTGTTAGTATCTGTTTCCTTGGTTAGTTATTAGTTTCCCTGTTTTCAGTTCCTTTTGAGTTCATTAGTTTCACCTGTGCCCAGTTTCCTTGGTTTTGTTAATTAGCCTCACCTGTCCTGTGTTAGTCTCGTTACCCATTAGTATTTTAGTTCCTGCCTGTGTTCAGTTCCCCAGTGGTTCATTGTCTTTGTCTAGGTTGTTCGTGATGGCGTGTTAGTTAATTTGTATTGCTTGTGTTTCATGGTTTGTTTCTGCGATTCCCCGTATTAGTTGTGTAGTTAGGTTTTGTTATTTAATTTTGCTAATTAATCCCTTTTTAGTTTTTGACCCCTCGTGGCCCTTTTGGTTTCTTTGTGTTTGTAGCTTTTCTGTCTTTTGTAATAAACCCTTTTTGTTCTTGGAGCCGCAAGTGGGTCGTCCGCCCTTTTCTGCGCACCATGCCGCGTTCCCGTGCCCGAGATGCCCGCAACCATGACAAAGACTTTGGTGATCAGATATCTGGGATCAAAACAAACTGCCAGCATTGCTTACTATGTACTTTTATAATGTTTCTGCAAATGTACCAAACTGCATTTTGCAATGTCTATATTTTGATGTCAAATTTCAAACTTAACAAAAATCTGACATATTTACAATATATATTAAAATAAAGATGAGTGTGATGGCAAAACAAATATATAAGAAATAATTTATTTGTCATGAATTAAGTTTATGATATTTGAAGAAATGTGTGATCATGCCCCAGTCAGTGAAAGTGTGTTTCCTACCCCTAGGCTCCAGAGGGTTAAGGTAATAAAAACCTCTTCAGATGCCTGGTCCCAATTGAGGGACGCACTGAGGCGACGTAGGCTGTGCTCTCAGACCAAAGCCCTCAGAGGCTGTGTGAGCCCCATGTAATCTGGAATATAAGTGCGACTGTAGCCGGTGAGACCTAAGAAGGACAACATGTCTTTTACCGTAGTGGGTTTTGGGTGATGCAGGATAGCTGAACGATGAACTGGGGAGAGACCTGTCCCTGCGCTGGACAACACTCGACCTAAAAAGGACACCACTGTCCGCGCAACCTGCAATTTATCTTTACTGACCTTGAACCCTTTTTCTGACAGTCGGAGCAATACTGACTGAGTAGCCTGTAGGGTCACCTCCGATGTTGGGGCAGCAATCAGGAGATCATCCACGTATTGGACGAGGGTGACACCGTCCGGGAGAGGACATCCCTGCAAAGCCTGCTTTAACCCCCTGGGACCGGCGATCCCGCCGGCGGGATCTGACAGAATTCTCGCGAGACCGTTTAAATAACTCCGCGAGTTTTTGTCATATACACATTTTAAAAATACCCTCAGAAACTTTGGACGGTCTACTTTTCAAATATATATAGGTAGAAACTAAATATATTTTTACAGCTTCGTGATAAGAATAGAAAGAACAAGAGTGACTGACTTAAGCGTCTGCGTCTCGAAGCGGCTCTGATCACCCACCCACTTGCAAATCGCGCTATTCGCATGATAACATGATAATCCGACAGTTAGTATTGGGTGAAGAAATATGTGAATACGCCCATTGTGACCGAAATAAACAAGAGCACATGTCTGGGTAGTGTTTACACTGATCGGCTACAATATAGCACACGGATACGTCTCTGCCGCTGAAGCTTTGCGCCAGTGTTGCCACTTTCAGCAGCGAAGCTCATACCTGTGTTCATAGCTCAGTGGGCTAAGCCTGTGTGCCTGCAATCACGTGGTCGCCGATTCAAACGCATCGTATTTAGAACGTGAATAGCGATCTTCCGCTGAGAGCGGTCCTACACGTTCCCGACGCAAGTAAAACAAAGAAAGGTGACACGATTTGCTTTTTTGCCTATTTAACCTAATTTTAAAAACCTTAATACTTCTGACAATGGAAGTTTTGAAAAGAAGACAGATAACGGATTTAGTCAGTGTTTTTTTCATGATTCTACATAATGATTTCAGCGAGATATAAACTGAAATACACGAGAAAGATACGCGGTCGATGATGCCCTCGTCCCCAGAGCTTCAATTATAGTCACTGCATCATATTTATCGCTTTTTATATTTATATAGTCACAGTTTTTCATTTTTCATTCCATCTATCAATAAACTGTGAAAGGGATTTTATTGTTGCTACTTTTCTTGCGTTTCAAACTGCCTTTCCAAAGTGATGGGTGTGGGGTGCAGTGACATTCCAGACTGATGGGCCATTGACAGTATGCAAACTACTACAGGTGTGAGGACACCTATCTCATCAATATTCATTGTGAAGACCACTGACTTTGAGAAAAAGAGTGTCACTCCAAAGTTCTAACACTTTAGTAATCAAACCATATAAAATTTCTGAATGTCACTTTCACCTATGTGTAGCCAACCCCTGTGTCTATAAGCTTCAGAGCTCAAAAGTCTTACCTAGAAATGTCTATAATGTGATTTTTTACAATTTCTCAGCATGTCTGAAAATAGGTTTTTGAAAAGTATATGTTATAAGTTGATTTTAACAAAAAATAGAATAATAACATTCTAAGAGGTCTCAGATTATTGGTGCTGAGTTTGTGCTGAATAAAAGCAAATGTATCACTTTGGGATAAGTGTTTTTTAGATAGGTGAAATATTTTAAAATGTCAAGGCATGTCAGACTACTTCGAAAGTGGAAAAAAGGCCTCAGGCCCCAGGGGGTTAAGGCCTGATTAAAGATACCTGGAGAAAGGGCTAATCCTTGGGGCAGGCGAGTGTAGCTCAGCTGACAACCTTTATAAGTGAAGGAGAATATGTCCCTACACTGCTCTGCCAGGGGCAGACAGAAAAAAACATTTGCCAAATCAATGCATGTGAACCATTTCTGTTGTGGGGTCAGATTAGTAAGGGCAACATATGGGTTCGGGACTGGAACCTTGGAGGTCAGCAGGAGGTTGTTTATGGCACGCAAATCATGGGCCATCCGATACTTCCCTATTCCAGCTTTTTCCACCGGGAGGATAGGGGTGTTCCTCAAAGACGTGGAAGGCTCCAACACCCCAGCCTGTAAAAGGCCGTCTATTGTCTCGGCTATCCCGTCCTCTGCTGCCTGCTTATGGGGATACTGTCTGAGCCAGAGGGGGCCTTCCCCTGGCTGAAGTTGAAACTGCACTGGTGCACAAGATATTAGGCCCACATCTGTGGGGCTGGTGGACCACAATGAGTCTGGTAAAGATGCCAAGAGGGCCGCTGCTTTTGGGTGGTCCATCTTTTCATGCCCAGGATCTCTAGCTATCTGCTCATGTTGCAAGAGGGCTGTGTCCTGTTCTGTGACCTATATGCAATAAGTACTGCAGGAGCGTGAATAGGAGATCTGTGGGATCTGGGTCTGTACCCAGTCCTTGGTCTCTCTGGCCCGTTTAACCATCGGGCCCAAATCTTTGGCCTGGTGCTTAGGATGGAGGGCTAGAGAAACATGTGGGACAGCCTCCTGCCCCACCATGAACCAGTGCACTTGTTCCGGGGAAAGCACTGTGGCTGAGGCTACTCCTTCGGGACCCACGTGTATATTCTCAGAGGCAACTTGCCATTGGCGGCCTTCCAGTTGCTCAGTAAACAGTTCCTCATACCACTCAGTATTTTCCCCATCATAGAAAAGGGTCACATGAGGAGGGTCAGGTGGGGGCACATAGGGCTCTAGGAGCGAGATCCAGGGCCGCCACGCTGAGTAGGCTGCCAGGATGCCAGTCAGGCTGGGCTCCAGTAGGCCCCAATAGATGTCTGCCAGGGCCTGGTTCTGGACGGGCTGGACCAACCACTGTCCCGTCCCCATGGTCCGGGCGTCACAACGCAGGCGAGTGCCTTCCGGCAGGGTAACCACCAGTCCTTCTGCACTGCACAAAATTGAGGTCCCCAACTTGTCCAGCATGTCCCTGCCCTGGAGATTCACTGGAACTTATCCATGACCGTGAGAGAGAGCATGGGGTCTGCCTCCCGGGCCGCTCGTGGGCACCGTCACTGGGGAGAGGGAGACCAGTCCCACTCCCCCCCGTCCATCCCCGGGTAGTGTCCTGCCGGGGGAACCGCCTGTGGGTGTGGTGCCATCACCTGTGGGTTGGGTGCCTGCACTTGGACTCTAGGAGGTCCTCCCCTGCCGCATACACTGCTAGGCGCGGGTGCTGGACAATCCCTTGCCCAGTGGTCTTCTGCCCCGCACCTGTAACAGGCACCTGACGGCGGTCCCCTTTGCGGGCCGCCCCTTCCCCAGCCCCGGCCCCTGTATCCCCGACCCCAACCGCCTCGGACCCTTCCCCACTGTTGGCCCCACCCTCCCTGTTGGTAGGTGGGTGTCCCATTCCAGGGACCAGGTGGTTGAGGTGGTGGTCCCTCTGAGGAGACCCCTGCCACCATCTGCTTTCCCTGCCCTGTCTTTTTATTTTCATTAGCCTTTTTTCTTGCTTCACCCACCTGCAGCTTCAGCAGCTGCGACTGTAATTGCTTAAGGTCACTCTCTTCCTTTTGTACTTCCTCTTTTGCTCTCTGCAAGTGATGGACCACGTGTCTGTCCCATACATGGGAGTCTGCTCCTGGGAGATCTGGGCTGTCCAACATAGCTCCCTTCACTCCCTCTGGGACTCCCTCCATTACTCCCCGCCTGAACCATTCCCACTGTGCCCCATCCTGCCCTGGATGGCACCCGGTGCAACGGGTCCAATCCTCTTTACACTTATCCAAATATTCTCTGGGGTGGAGCTTAGGATCCCATGTAAACTTTGGGATCACTGCTCCGCTCGGGGCGGGAAATATCTCTCGCATGGCATCACCCAGATCCATTATCACCCCTGTCAGACGCACGCTATCTGCCACCGTAGTAACCCCTGCTCTGGCCTCTAGATCCTGTAAAGCATGCTTAGTCATACATCGGGCTGCCACTGCCCGGAAGTCCCCCAGGGCCAACGTCAGACCCTGAGTGAGTTGATCCAACTTGTCCAGCCACTGTCCTCCCCCCTCTGCCGGGGGAGGCAGCTTATCTGCCAAAGCCTGCACATCCCCTATAGAGAAAGGTTTGTATCTTTCCCTACCGCCTTTTTCACTGCTTCCTTCATCACCTGGATCTGCCGTGCTAGGGGCTTCCACACTATATTATTAGGAGGTCCCCATCCTCCATCATCTAACTCTCGATCAAACTCGGGATCCATTGTGATTGGACCAGCTATGTTAGTATTATTTTATTATTATTCTTAGTAATTATTTATTATGGTATATTATTTTTTATATTTATTTACTTATTTATTATTTTATTTATATCTATTTTCCCTTTTTTTTTTTTTCTTTTCCTAGGAGCGCTTTTGCCTCTGGGTGTGGGTTCACCCAACCACACTTAGTACACCTTTTTATTGTAGTGGAATATCCTACTATTAAACACCACCCATACATGGAACAACTTTAAAAACAATAACTCTGCATTCACACTCACTGCTGCATTTCCCTTGAATAGGGCGCGCCTCCCAAGCTCAATCCCTTCCAAATCAGCTGGGAGCGGGTGATAAGCACCCACGGCAGAAACAGCCCACAGCGTTGCTCACACACAAATCAGCACAGCAACACAAATAGCTTTAATTTATCCTTTTCATTCTCTCACATATTTTTAGAGAGAGGACCTTTTCCCTCTTGCCTATCTTGAGTTCGGGGGGTCTCTAATTCCCCGGGTTTCACACCCAGCTTCCCTATCGCTCGTCAACAAGTAGGGGGGGTCGCCACACCTAGGACACGCGGGGGTCCCGTACCCTCCGCTCCTGAAGGTCCTACTCTACGGCAGGGTCCCGTACCCTCCGTTCCTTAAAATCCTATTTTACGGCAGGGTCCCATACCCTCCGTTCCTTAAATTCCTATTCTACGGCAGGGTCCCGTACCCTCCGTTTCTTAAATTCCTATTCTACGCTCACACACTGGCTCTACACACTCCTTATACACCATGCATAACAACACATAGACACAGTACATAAATACCATACAAGCCTGGTACCCACAACCTCCTCTTTGTGCTAATTTACAGACGGGCCACTGGACACTTCAAACTGCTTAATTTGAAATACCCAATATGCAGATTTCGGCATAACAGGCTCTGCTTACCTCTTCTTAGTCGGGCCCGCAGTTTTTCGGTGTCCAAGTAGGCTGCGTCAACTTAGCTGAATCGTAGGAATCTCCTGCTCATCCCGGACGAGCCCCCAAATTGTTGGAGTCTGAGCTCCGCCGGGTCCGTTGATGAGAAGAGATTCACTGCACAGCCGAGGAGTAGTTGCAAGTCACCAGTTTATTATCTATTCAGATTATAATCCAGGAGCAACCATCTGACATACATTCAGCATGTACAGGAAGAAGCTCAATCCATAAGTCTCGGGTCTGTCCCTTTATAGACCTTCTGGGGTGTCGCCCCCCATCTCGGTAATTTTCCCTTTGCGTGACTACTACACATCTTGACATTTGCTCTAGTTAGCCAGTGAGTACATGTTCCCAATTAATAAGTAAGTACGTGTTTCCTTCTTTTGTTAAGCATAAGCAAAAATAAGTATCCGTTCTATGGTGGGTTCCTGTTTTCCTCGTGTCTCGTGCCAGGTCGTCCTGACCTGCTGGTGTACCGTGAGTTCCCAATTTCTCCAAACTGGGTGGGGTGAGATCACCCCGTCCTACCGGGCTAGTATCGGTTCCCAAATCTGCTGTCTTCATTATGTTAGACATATTATTAGAATTAGTAAGTAAATTATGATATGATTAACCCCTCAATAGGGGGGCTAGAATAGGGACAGGAGCCAGGGGTTTAGGAGCAGGAACTGGAGCAGGAACTGGGGGGTAGGGAGCGAGAACCTCTGTGATATGGAGCGATGACCTCCTTGTTGATACTGGGGCTGGAATGTCTTTCTGGAGGGGGTCCCCGGGGAAGGAAACACCCGAGAGAATCCCACTCCTTCCTCTGAGGATGAGGAAGGGAAGGCAGTCAGGAAGGCCAAGTCCCCTTGGGCTTGGCTGGGTCTCTTTTGGGATAGGGTTCAGAGGTAGGGGGGCTAGAATAGGGACTGAAGTAGGTTCAGGGACAGGAGCCAGGGGTTTAGGAGCAGGAACTGGAGCAGGAACTGGGGGGTAGGGAGCGGGAACCTCCGGGACAGGAACCACAGACCTCAGGGGCCACGGGGACTTCCTTTTTAGTGAACTTGGGGATCCTAGGGATGGCATCCTTTGACGACCTGGCCCCTTTAACCCTCTGGAGTCGGCCATCACGCTGGCGGGATCTGACAGATATTTCGCCAAACCGTTTAAATAACTCGAGTTTTTGTCATATACACATTTAGAAAACACCTTCAGAAACCTTGGATGGTCTACTTTTCAAATATATATAGGTAGAAACTAAATATATCTTTACAGCTTCGTGATATGAATAGTGTTACGTGCCGTAAGTTTGGGTTACGTGCCGTAAGGGATATGTGCCGTAAGTTTCGGGTACGTGCCGTAAGTGTTACGTGCCGTAAGTTTAGGAGGATGCCTGCAGGTCCTTCGGATGTCCTGCCCACTCGCCGATTGGTCACCCGCCCCCTCGACTCCGCCCTCAGGACCTGACCCCGCCTCCCTTGCCCTCGGAGCCGTTTCCGGTTCACCGGCTGAAGAGTTCGCCGCTTCGTCGCCCGCTACTTGCTTCTCGCCTGCTAGCTCGCTCTTTGTTCGCCTTTGCTTTATTGATTGATTGTGTATGACTGTTTTGCCCTTGACTTTCTTTTTTTTTTTTTGTTTTTTTTTTTTTATTGCCCACCACCACCCCCCCTCTTCGGAGGACAACTTTATTTTACATTACATTCAAGAGCAAAGATTGTGGCCGCTCCGAACTCACCAGTACCGTGGAAAAGGAGAAAAACAGGGGGGGTACAGAAACAACAAGCGTAACAATAACAGACATCAATCACCATGGGGAGAGGGAGAGAGAAAAAAAAAAGGTATACAGAAATAATAACACTAATAATAATAATGATATTGATCGCTCAACCAGTTTTGTATGCATGTGCAAGTGTAGGTGTGACCTGATTTGTCATTGGATGTGCTGGCATTTAATGCCGTCAGGGGAGGCGGCAGCACCCCACCCCCCCCCCCCCAGGCCCAAGGCGAAGGCAGGAGAGCCAGGCAACCGAGGCCACCCTACCGCCCCCCCGGCACAAGGGCCCACAGCCACGCATCCCAGAGACAACCACCCGCCCAACCCGAGAGGGAGCCCGCGAGGGACTAAGGGGGCGCCAACCCCCGCACAGGGAGGCCCGCAGAGGGAGGACGGGCGGCGAGCCCCCCAGCCCCACCCGCAACCCCCCCACCGGGGCAGGCGGGTCCAGGGCCGAAGGGCGCCACCCACCGGGACCACCCCCCCACCCCCCGGCGGACGGCCCCCCACACACCGGGGGAGTCCCAGCCCCCCCAGCCCGTCCCCCGGGAGGACGGGCCGCCGCCCACCGCAGCGACCCGGCACGCCTCCCCCCCAACACTGCAGGATGATCCAAGGGGGGCCCATACAAAGAGCCCCCCCCCACCCGGGAGCGGACCCGCGGCGACCGGGGAGCGGCAGACACCCCGCCCAGCCGAGACCGAACCCCCCAATCCGCCTAGCAGGGCCCAGAGTGTCCCAAGATTCCCCGGACCGCCCGCCAGGGCCCCACCACGGCGCAGCAGAGCCAAGCACCACCCGGCCCGCGGCCCAAGAGAGGAGGCCGCCCATACCTGCCAGGGCCGCCCGAACCCCCCCATGATGGGTCTTCCCCCCGGCGGGCCACCCCACCCGCACAGGGCCAGAGACAGAGAGTTAGGGGGGGCCCCTCAGCCCCCATCCCCTCCCTGACCCATGTTGGTGTGAAGTGTGCATGTACATGTGTGAGAGAGTTGTGTGTTTATGTCTACAATGCATTAAAATTAGTGGGTGCAGTTCGGGTATGAGGGCCCCACCACTGGCAGATGGCAGAGTCCCCCATCCCCCTCCCCGCACCCCCAAGGCCCTAATGTAATATGGACTGTGTATATGACTAAGGTGCAAAAAGTGGGCGAGCAGTTGAGGCATGGGCACCCCACCGCTGGCAGACGGCAGAGCCCCACCTGCCTCAACCCACCTCCTCAGCCCTAGTGTCATGTGGTGTCTAACATGCAAGTAAAAATTGAGGGGCAGTGTCTCGGCGCACCTCCCCACCGCCCCTCAAGGCCCTAGTGTTGTGTGAAATGTGGTGTTGGGCCCAGGGGAGCAATAAGGGCGTGCCAGGAGTGGGCCCCCCCGGCACCGGGGCCAAAACCCCCGACTGGCCCCGATTAGTCCCCATCCCTGACCCCGCACAGCCGGCAGGGACGGCCAACCGAGGTGTTCAGGGGCGCCACAGGCAGCCCAGCAGCAGGGAACGCCCCCCCCCCCCCCCCCAGGCGCAGACCGGGAGAGACCCACCCCACCACGCCCGATGAAACCCCAGCTAGCGGCCAAGGACGGGACAACCCCAGACCCCCCCGGCAAACGGGGAGCCGGACCAGCCAGGCGGGGTGACCCCCGCCCCCCGGCCACCCCAGGCCCCCCCCCAGGCGAGGCAGAGGCTCCCCCCACCGCCCCCCCCCAAACCACCCCACAGCGCTCGAGGGCCCCGCGCCGGAATCGCCAACGGCAGACAACGACCCGCCCCCACCAGGCAACGGGCCCGGGCAGACCAGGCCCCCCAGCATGTGGGCGACCACCCGCCCGGGAGCCGGAGCAGCGGCCCCAGCAGATAGAGCCCACGCCCCCAAACCCACGGACCCCAGCGCAGCGGCCCAGGCGGAACCCAGAGGCCCCACCCCCCGATCCCCCCCCAGCGCGCCACCCACCCCGCGGGGGCAGAACCCCCCCACCCCCCGCACCGCCCCCACCAGGCCAGGCCAGCGGCCACCCAGAGACACTGACCACGCGCCCTCAGCCAAGAGAAACACCAGAGGACCCCAACAACCCAGCCCCCCCACCCCCAGCCTCCTACCCGGGACGGTGACGGCAAGGCCCCACCACCCCTGACGACATTACGTTAAAAAATTCATTATTGGAGTCCAACTGTCTTCAAAATCGATCAATTGATTTTTCTTACAGGCAGACATCCTCTCCATGGAAACATAATCCCAGAGTAGATTTTTGAACAGATTTATGTTTAAATTCTCTTTTGACTTCCAGTTCAGAAGGATTGTTTTCTTAGCAATGGTTAGTACTGTGAGAAGCATGCAAGATTTATTCATGTCCATATTAGTGTCAGTGAGGTCCCCAAGCAGGCAGAGTGAGGGGGAGGGTGGGATGGGATGCCCTAGGTGTGTCGATAAGTCTTCACAAATCCTTTGCCAGAATTCGTTGACCGGTGTGCAGTACCAGAAAGCATGCAGGTAATTATCTGGTGCATCCGTCTTACAAGTTAGGCATATGTCAGTATCTCTGATACCCATCTGGAACATCCTCTGCCCTGTGTAGTGTGTTCTGTGTAAAATTTTGTATTGTAAAAGCTGCAGGTTGGAGTTCCGATTCATTCGAAAGGTATTCAAGCAAATTTGCCTCCAGAAGTTAGTGTCTTGATTGATGAGTAAATCCCTTTCCCATTTGTGGGTAGGGAGTGAGAGCGTTGTATCAGATTCTGCTAGATGCACGTAAATCCTAGACAGTAGTTTTTTAGTTGGAGTTATTAAGAAGTTTGCTATTTTAGGTGAAAGCTCCAGATTTAATTGCTTACGGCACCATCTATTGTGTATCATTGATTTAAGTTGAAGATATTCTAAGTATTTGTTTTTCTCAATGTTATAAGTTTCTGTAATTTTGTCAAATGATATCATGCAATTGTCTTGGATTATATGTTCGAGGCGCTTGATTCCTTTATTATGCCAAGCCAGGAAGTTTATCACTTTTTTATTTAACAGGATGTCAGGGTTGTTCCAGATGGGTGTCAGTTTGCATGGGACCACTGAAGTTTGGTTTATTCTAAGAAATTCCCACCAGGCTGTCAGCGATGTGCTGATGTTGATGCTCTTAAAACAGCAATGTCGTTTAAGTATATGACTGATAAATGGCAGGTCCTCGACTCGAATATCATTACAGAAAGTTTGCTCAATATCCAGCCAGTTAAGGTCTAAGTTATTTTGCGTAGTCCATTTTAGGACATATATCAATCTATTGGCAAGAAAGTAGTTGTAGAAATTGGGAAGCTCCAAACCCCCACAGTTTTTGGATTTCTGTAAAGTTTTTAAACTTATTCGTGGTGGTTTGGATTTCCATAGATATTTTGAAACTAAGGAGTCCAATGATTTAAACCAAGTCCGCGGAGGTTGACTCGGAACCATTGAGAACATGTAGTTAATTTTTGGTAGGATCATCATTTTGATTGTAGCTACTCTTCCCAGAAGTGATGTGGGTAGATTGTTCCACCGTGCAAGGTCATCTTCTATCTTTTTAAGCAGCGGACTGTAATTTAATCGCATCAGATCTGACAGCTTGGCAGAAATGTTAATACCCAGATATCTAATGTTCCCAGATTGAAGTGGGATAGTTGGATTGGACTGGAAGTCACAAGATATTGGAAGAGTAGTCGACTTGTTCCAATTAATAGAGTAATCTGATATGGAGGAGAATTTATCTATAAGTCTTATCGTCTCCGTGAGGGAACCCTGTGTATTTTGAAGAAAAAGTAATACATCATCTGCATAAAGACTAATTTTATGGGTTATACTTGCTGTTTGAATACCTTTGATATTATTATTATTTCGATTCTCGCCTCGCCCTTATTTGTACTTTCGCCTTGGTTTCTGATTGCTTGATTGGTTTTGGACTTTCGCCTGTGTTTCGACTTCGCCTCTCGGTTTTCCCTTTTGATACCTTTGCCTCGGCTTGGTGTTTCGTGTTTCACTAGGTGTGTAGGGAGTGTCTGCCTTTTTGGTTTATTCGTTAACGTGGGGATTATTGTTTGTTTGGTCAGGGAGATAGATTTAGGCATTGTTGTTTCGTTTCACCATTTTCTTTGTGTTCACTTAGGTAGTTCAGCTTGGGTTACTCGGTAGATGTGCTTTTGTTTGTTTCTTTGGCCTTTGTCACTCCTGACGTTCGTTACACCTAGTGTTTGTACTGTGTTTGTGAAAAACTATAAAAAAAACTATAAAAAAAGACTCCCTCTGTGTCCCGTGTTCCCTTCTCCTAGCCCTAGTTGTCCTGTCCTCCCCAATCCCTCCTTCCCTTTCACTTTGTTGCGGTCCAACCCTAGACTGGATCGTAACAATAGAATGAACAAGAGTGACTAACTTAAGCGTCTGCGTCTTGAAGCAGCTCTGATCGCCTTCCCACTTGCAAATTGCGCTATTCGCATGATAATATCATAATAATCTGACAGTTCGTATTGGGTAAAGAAATATGTGAATACGCCCATTGTGACTCAAATAAACTAGAGCACATGTCTGGCTAGTGTTTACACTAATCAACTACAATATGGCACACGGATATGTCTCTGCCGCTGAAGCTTTGCGCCAGTGTTACCACTTTCAGCAGCAAATCTCATACCTGTGTTCATGGCTCAGTGGGCTAAGCCTGTGTGCCTGTAATCACAAGGATACCAGTTCAAACCTAGCCTATTTAGATCGTGAATAGTGATCTTCAGCTGAGAGCGGTAATACACACCCCCGATGCAGGTAAAACAAAGAAAGGTGACATGGTTTACTTTTTTTGCCTATTTAACCTAATTTTAAAAACTTTAATACAGTGGTAAGTCAGTTCTTGAACTCATTAGAACTCTAATTTCTTAAAAGTCGAACTAACCAGTTAAAAAAAAAAAATACCTAGAACTCGATCTGAATCTCAGAAGTCAAACCGTGAACGCCGACCTAAGATAACTTGTACACGTGGGGAAATGTGTCACACGGCACGTCTCTCAGCAGAAACATAGGGTAACGCTTCAGTTTAAGCGTCGCATTTGTTGTGATAGCATTGTGCATGTTTACACTAACTGAATACATATATTTAGACAGTAAAAATACATTTAGGCAATGATAGACAGTAACAGTAATTATTATTATATAATAAAATACATTTAAAAAAGATTTCTTATTAATTATTTTAATATTAATAATAAAGCATGAGGACATTTAATTATAATAATATTGTCGTGCCCTGCGGGGAAGGAACAGGGATAGGTGCAGATGTCAGGGTATCGGGGAATATGGGGTTTAATTACAGGTAAGGCAGGCAAAACACAGATGGACAATACAATGACTGAACTGGGGAAACAAACTGAAACACAGACTAAACACAGAGGACTAATGACAACAAGAAACAGCTGATCACACGGGGATTCCACACGGGGTTAACGAGGGGGCGTGGCACACGGAAGGAGCGGACGATCAGGGCAGGACACATTTTTTTTTTTAACTTTACACATTGTTTGGATGCATTTATTTTCTTACTTTACAAATGACTGTTTTGATAAATGTGCTTAGATGTGTTTAGTACAGTATAGGCTCTTCTTGTTTTATCCTGTTCATTTTGTGTTCCTAAAGCCTATGAAAAATCTCGGACGCACCTCTGGTGGAGCCCCCCCCTCACTCCCCACACAAACTGCCCGCCCCCTCATCAGCGCCAATCAACACCTATTGTTTTGCAAATGAAAGCGAGTTTCACGGTTTCAACCTCGGATCTGCTCAGAAACGTCTTTCAAACAGTGTGGTCTGAAGAATCGTAAAATAAATGTATATTATAATCGTAATTTGAAATACAATTTAATCCCCATTTCTCTTGATTCAGCAATTGCGATTTCAGTTTCCCGAAAGTATTTGAAAGAATAAATAAATGCATTTGCTTACTGTCTGTAACAATCGGTGTTAATCTCTTTTTCAGTTTTAAAGTTCGATCAGGGCTAAAAGACAAATTAATTCATTTATGTCGTCAAAATTACCCTGGCATGACATTAGCGCGATATATGCATTATAAATGTGCCGACAGAAAAAGCATTTTTATAAGTAATGAAGAAAAAAAATGGAACTTGCAACTTAGAATGTGTAAAGACCGTAGGAAGTCCAAGTATCTTACAAAACACAATAAAGGTATGTGCTAAAACACACATTCAGCCTGTTAAAAATGGCACAGTGCACCTTGCAGGGAAACTTCGTACGTTACATGTGAAACATTGCGTAGTTATGAGCACAAAAAAGACTACTGATTACTATGTCCATCTGTTATGAGATGGCACAATGCACTTTGCAAGTACACACACTGACATCGCTACGTGCGAAAAAGATTGCGCAGTTATGAGCACGCAAAAGACTATAAATTACTCCGGACGTATGTGCAATCATGTATGGGATTATGAGATGCCACAGTGAACTTCACACGGAAATAGTTCACACGTTACATGTGAAACATTGCATAGTTATGAGCACACAAAATACTGTAAATTACTCCGGACGTGTGTGCAATCATGTATGGGATTATGAGATGCCATAGTGAACTTCATACGGAAACAGTTCACACGTTACATGTTTGGAGCACACAAAAGGGCTAAGCGGGTCCTTGTACAGCGCGGATTGGCTGCAGGAACGGACGGCTGTTTGTCTATGCTGGACTACCTGCACCTCCCCATTCCCCTCCCCTGTTGCAAGTCTCGACTTAGTGTTGTGAGCTGTGGTGACTATGTGCTTATTGCTGAGGTGTTTTTTTCTGTTCCTATATTGTACTTCCTACTGGAGTACAGTCTGGGGGCTGTTTTTTTTATTCACCTCCACTCTCCTCACGTAATCTGTTTCTCTGAGTTTTTCCTACAGTCCCCTGTCTTCCTGACCTGTCTGCCCCCCTATAATGTTTGTGTATGTATGGTCGGGTTGATGGCCTGCTTTTCGCTGGTACTTGTGACTAGTGACATGGTGAATTGCAACAGCAATAAAGGGAATCAATCAATCAATCAATCAATCAATTACTCAGAAACAGATTGCGGTCCAAATATATTACGGCACAATAACGCAAAGACTTTTGCGTATGTATGTTTCCGTATCACATTCAAGCGGTTATATTTGATATAATAAATACATACAGTTGATGTCTGCAACAATCTGTGTGACTGTAAAAGTTAGAGCTAAAAGTTCAAACTGATTTACGTATATCGGTAAAAGGACACTGGCATGACATTATAGCGCGGTATATGCATTATAAATGTGTCACGCAGTAAAAACGAAATATTGTTTACTTGAGGGGTGCCAAAAATGTTATACGATGTAATGTGTAAAGTTCAACCTTTTGTTATAATTTTTTTTTTTAAATAATGCCACAGTGCACCTTCCACGGAAACAGTTCACACGAAATGGTTTTGTACCTTTTGTGTATCTGCTTATTTTATATAATAAATGTGTATCTTCCACTTGAATGACACTGACTCTCTCTCTCTTTCATACACACACACATATGCTCTTTATCTTTATACCATCTGATACTTGAAATTTACACATTCTGTGTCTAAATTTCTGGCAGCTTGCACTCATGACTCAATGATGCAGCTTTTTCCCATGTACCATATGAAGTGTTTATATCAAAAATGTACATGCATGCACGTGTATAAGATTGTCTGCACATTTATTTGATCATAAATTTACACATATAGTTGTGTAAAGAATATACATCAAGTATATGTATTTGTTATATCACATATTTGTGTAATTGACACCACAGTTACCCTAGTAGATTTGGGGGTTCCACTACAGTATATTTCAAATTATGCTGTATCAAAGCATGTATACGATTCCTTACAACACACCGCTAGATAAACTCTTTAGTGCAGACCTGAGCTGAAGAAGTGACTTCAGGCTGGGGGGTGACTTTGACTGAGTGACTGATTCATTTGCAAAACAAAAGGTGTTAATGGTGCTGCAGAGGGGGCGGGCAGCTTGTGTGGGGAGTAAGGGGGGGGGCTCCTCGTGAGGAGAGCCTCAATTTTCCAGGAATTCTAGTGTTAAATGCTAAAAAAAACATATTTAGTGGAAAATTCCATCACAACTCAAACCTTTTAGGATTCGAACCCGGAGTTCTGAACGGATTAAATTCGAGTTCTGAGGTACCACTGAACTTCCAACAATGGAAGTTTTGAAAAGAAGACAGATTACGGATTTAGTTAGTGTTTTTTTCATGATTCTACATCATGATTTCAGCGAGATATAAACTAAAATACACGAGAAAGATACGTGGTCGGTGATGCCCTCATCCCCAGAGCGTTAATAATAGCAAATTATTTTATTTACGTTGTCACGATAAGTAGCGCCCAGAGCGCAGACAAATGGGCAGGAAGCCAGGGATCGGGAACACGGGGTTAAATCACAGGAAAGGCAGGTAATAGCCGACTGACAATACACGCAACAATACAATGACAGAACTGGGGAATACTGACTGAGACACGGGCTAAATACTCAAGACACGGCAAAAGAAACAGGCAACAGGTGAGTACAATCAGGAGTTAACACGAGGTAACGAGGTGGGCGAGGCACGCACAAGGATCGTACGGAGCTGGGCGTGACATTCGTTAACTCTACATAGGCACTGCATCATATTTATCACTTTCTATAGCGACTGCTAACAGTTTTTTCTTTTTTCATTCCATCTACCAATAAACTGTGAAAAGGATTTTATTGTTGCTACTTTTCTTGTTTTTCAAGCTGCCTTTCCAAACTGATGGGTGTGGGGTGCAGTTTCATTCCAGACTAATGGGCCATTGACAGTATGCAAACTACTACAGGTGTGGGGACACCTATCTCATCAATATTCATTGTATAGGCCACTGACCTTGAGAAAAAGAGTGTCACTCCAAAGTTCTAATACTTTAGTAATCAAACCACATAAAATTTCAGAATGTACACCTGTGTAGCCAACCCCTGTGTCTATAAGCATCAGAGCTCAAAAGTCTTGGCTAGAAATGTTTATACAATGTTTTTACAATTTCTCAGCATGTCTGAAATAGGTTTTTGAAAAGTGTATATTTAAAGTTGATTTGAACAAAAAATAGAATAATAACATTCTAAGTGGTCTCTGATTATTGGTGCTGACTTTGTGCTGAATAAAAGCACATGTAACACTTTGGGATAAATATTTTTTAGATAGGGGAAATATTTTAAAATGTCAAACTACCCCGAAAGTGGCTGAGAGGCCCCAGACTCCAGAGGGTTAAAAGCCAGGCATGTGCCACGGAAGGTACTGGCTTCGGGCGTACACTTGCAGGAAGCAGCTGTGTAGGCTTCGGGCGTCGACATGACGAATGTTGCCAGATCGAGGATCGGGAGGGGCTCCTCCCCTATTCACCGCCAGGGACTAAGTGGGGACTGCAGCAGACCCCGGAGGACTTCAGGCAAGCCTCCCGCCTGCGGTCTCTCCGCTTCTTCTTCTGCTGAGCTGGCGTTGCAGGGGCTTTAGCATGATCCGGCAGTTCAAAAGGCGAGGAAGGAGGAAACCACAGTCTGAAATCACCTGCTGGATCAACTCTCCCGCGACCCAGCTTCTCAGCTGGGTCAAGTTTCTTTGCACCTCCTCCACAAGGTGCGAATCCTCGGAAGGGGAGATCCATCCCTCGACTGGAATATAAGGGCTTGGGCAGCTGGGTCCTCCCTTACCTCAGGCTGCCAGAGCCAGTTGATCATCTCGTCAACCAGCCATCATAAAAACTGAGGCAGCAGACTTTGTGAAAACCAATACTTGTGTAATTCTCAAAACCTTTGGTACGGTGGCCCTGAAGGTCAAAACACAACATTTCAGAAAACACAACATTTCTAAAAACACGACATTTCAAAAAACACAACAACATTACAGAAAACACAACATCATTTCAAAAAACACGACATTTCAAAAAGCACAACGACATTACAAAAAATACAACAACATTACAGAAAACAAAACGACATTACAGAAAACACAACGACATTTCAGAAAACAGAAAGGGTAGGACCACACTTCTTGTTTGTGATTGGACAGTACCCTTGGAGTGACATGTGTTGTGTATGTGTATGTTCACTACAACTCCCAGGATTCAAAGCGTCATGAGGGCCGTCCCTACAGGTGAAGTCTCTGGGAAGTATGCGATTGTTGTATGATTAAAGAAGTTCGGTTCTAACAGCACAACTTGGTCTCCATCTATCTTGTTCTCTTAATAGTATGTAATCTGTGTGTTACTTTACGGACATAACAACATGGTGAATTTGTTTTGTACTTTCTCTGTATTCCTCACAGTAATCATGAGGAAAGTAAAAGGACTAAAAATGTTTTAAATTTAGCACATCAGTGTGTAACGGATTAAAAAAAACAGTTGGATTATACGAGCAATGTGTTTTTTGTTATGGGGACAAAATATCCTTTTTATAAATTAGTTTATAATTAGTGTGTGGTTGGGTTTACTGTGTGAAGTGTTTTGAAAAAAGGGGCCCAGTTTTCAAAATTGTGTCTAAGCAATCTAAAAAAAACTGTAATAGCTGAAAGGTAAGCCACATAGTTTTGTGTCCAAACATCTGCCCAGGTCGACCAGGATCCACACAGTGCAGATAAGATAGCCCTTCTGATGTCAGTTTCTGAGGAGTAGCTGCTCGATCAAAATACAGTCAGACCTGGGACATTTGCGAGGTTACGTTCAAGAACACGTCGCGAATGAGGAGGATTTGCGGATGTTTGTTAGTCACTAAAAACTGTAATATTTGCTTATTTCTATAGTTTAAACCCTAAATGTGCTCCCAAAACACTTTAATTCCATTTGAAAGTTAGTTTAATACATTGCCTTTTAAAAAAAAGAAATATCTGAGTACAGTATCGCCTAATGGATATTTGTCACGCTATCACAGTACAGTATACTAATATTACCCTTAGTAATTTATAGAACACGGCATTGGCTGCCGTTTTCTTTTGCATTCACAGTAAGGTAAAATGAGTAAACGAACCCTTTTGGTGTTTATAACAAATGCGTCTCGAGAGGGAAATCTGGGACACATTTGCTATATACGTAAACATTCGCACTTTTCGAGAAATGTGTAATAGTAATAGTAAATTAACTATTTTCTAATATTTATGTAACCATTAGCATTCCTGTCACTTATTGCCGGGGCACGGACCGGGGAAGCAGGGACAGGACGCAAGGAATCAGGGAATACGGGGTTTAATCAAAAGGTAAAGACAAGCAGGACAACGGAACAGGCAGCAAACTGAAAATTACGTTAATGGGACTCGTGAAACATACTTAAACGCAGACTTAAATACACAGGACTAATGACAGCAACTCGAAACAGTTGATCACACGGGGATTCACGAGAAATATAGAGCGCATTCCTCTTCATGCAATGTAGAAAGTAATGTATCCTGGTCCTGACGCAATGCATCATGGTTAGATTTTTTGTTACTTATTTCCTGAAGATTTTAGTTACACGCATGATGTTTTTATCCCCGGAAGTTCCGATGCGTTATCTGCTATTTCTCTCGAATATTTTACCTGGTAAAGTTTAAATAAATGACATAAATGCTCTAATAGTATACGTAAGTGGTTTATTTATTATTGTTAGTTACTGTAATGTTGCGCTGCTTTATTTGTTTAATCGTCTAGTCTGTGAAGAACGCATTCAAGTAAGAATTGCATTGTACTCTGTACATGACAGTAAAAACTTTGAATCCTTGAAGTAAATGTATTTGATCTTTTTCCTGGCAGCTATCTTTTTACACAGGGCCAGTATACACAATAGTTTATTTTCCCTGCTAACAGTTTGTATCAGGAGTTGGTTGTGGTAAAAGAAGTAATGTGCATGTAGGTGATATTTGTATAGATTTATTCTGGCAATGCTGCCATTGCAGTCAGGTCTCGCACACTACAAGCAGAAGTTGTCCGACTTGGCTGCAGTCAGTTTATACTCCACCCCTGCTGCCGCTGGCAGATCTCGCTCCACGCCACGTCAGCTGCAGACAGACCTAAGCCCAAGTCGAAGGCACCCATTAAATGAAATGTTGTTGTGTTTTCTGTAATGTCGTTGTGTTTTTTGAAATGTCGTTGTGTTCTCTGAAAAGTTGTTGTGTTTTGACCTTCAGGGCCACCGTACTTTGGCCATGACTGAAGACTGGCTTATAAAGAGAGATCTCTAATTTCTCCACTTTGATCAGATGCAAAATCAGATACAAAAGCTCAGACAATTTGAGGACTATTTTAGTGCTTGATGAGATCTCTTTTTAAGCTTAAAGGGAGGGTGATAGGCCTATGAGATTTTGCTTGCCTTTTGCTTGGGAGAAAATAAAGAGAGACAGGAAAAATTAGCTGTAGTCTCATTTTGGTTTCACACAGATCTCATAATTTCTCTAGGATAGATAAATGAAACAGTTTTGAGATCACTTTTTGATTTTCATTTCTTGTTTCTGTGTGGAGCCCATTTTCCACATGTTCATTGTACCAAATATAATTCATTTCCATTTCAGCTGAATACCCAACCAGATGTTTTGTTTTCAATGTCATTACCTTCCATAAAACAGGGGGGGGATTTCCTTTGATTTGATGATTTCCTTTGTAAACATGGATCAAGTTAGAGACATTTCTAGAGGAAGTAGAGGGACAGTGAAAAGATAGATGTGTGGTAGACTAAGAAGTAAGAATGTAATTTGGACCAGAACAACAGCTATCATCGCAATGCATGTGGCACCATTATCCAATGATGATTTTTAAGAATTTCCTACTTTCTTCATGACTTCATCACTTTTTGGAATACTGAAGAAAGGTGAAATACTGACAGATGAAGAAAGAAAAAATGCTTTTGTTTGGTTCCATTGACACTGCTGTCTGAGGAAATATGATTTTGCTACCTGTAGTAAATTAGGGGATGTTATTTTAGTACCATATAGGTGTGCTGTGTTGTAAAGCCCAAGAGAAAAGAAAATAGTGGAGCAGTTGTTGACCTGCCACTCTGCACGCAATCTTAGTGAATAATGTGAGGTGCATAACCAATTTATAGGAAAGGGACCTGAATAACAGGGTGGTTTTCCTGTAATGATAGGGAATGTACACATTCCTTATTATCTTAGGGTGAATGAGAGCATGTGTGGAGACTCCCTGGTGAGCATCAGTGCTCGTGGTACTGCAAAGAAATGCACCAAGCTGAGACATTGATCTAGACCTGAAGGGAAACCTTCAGTCTGGTGGCCACCTTTACACAAAAAATACCCTTTTTTATTCTCTTCATTGTCATGCATGTGTCTGGAGGCTGGGAATTTACTGTTTCCTTTGCTTGGGGCAAATTTCTAGGGTATGATATAATTCCATGTGGGCTGTGTTTGACTATAATAATAGCAGACTAACCCGACAGGTTATGGCAAGAAAGAAGGAAGAAACACTTGTACTTTACAAAGGTATTGGACAGAAAAGAAAGGTAGAATGTTTTTGAGAAATGATGGAAACAATGGAAACAAACAAACAAAAAAATGAGGAAAGAAGTGACAATTTAAACTCAGCAAAGTAACACTTAAGACTGGAACACATACCTTATAGAGAACACCTAAAATTAGCCAGTAGCAAAGTTCACTTTTCAATGATGGACGGTTTAAGCCACTTCTGTGTTAAAGTGCTGTCCTATTTGTCGATTCTCACCAAACTCAGAGCAATTATTAGCAGAGATGTTCTGGATGAGTTTCTAAAGCAAAATCTGTCATTCGAGGCATCTTATCAGTAAGATGTAGCATTATTCCTAAAATGCACAATAGCAAAAAAAAAAAACAAATTCTGATAACTAGCATACAAAGGAGAAATTTGAAAATGACAATTGTTCAAGAAGATGTCCCAAAGATTTGTTTGAAACAAATTATTTGTCTCTAAATGAAACATCCAGAGTATTGGGTTTTGGATTTGAACATATGCTACCTATGCTGTGTGCTATATAACCATGCCCTGTGGTCTTATGAGACCAAGATAAACTTACTTGGTTCAAATGGTGTCAGACGTGTGTGGCGGCAACCAGGTGAGGAGGACAAAGACAAGTGTGTCTTGCCTACAGTCAAGCATGGTGGTGGGAGTGTCATGGTTTGGGGCTGCATGAGTGCTGCCGGCACTGGGGAGCTACAGTGCATTATGGGAACCATGAATGTCAACATGTACTGTGACATACTGAAGCAGAGCATGATCCCCTCCCTTCGGAAACTGGGCCGCAGGGCAGTATTCCGACATGATAACGACCCCAAACACACCTCCAAGATGACCACTGCCTTGCTAAAGAAACTGAGGGTAAAGGTGCTGGACTGACCAAGCATGTCTCCAGACCTAAACCCTATTGAGCATTTGTGGGGCATCCTCAAATGGAAGGTGACGGAGCGCAAGGTCTCTAACATCCACCTGCTCCGTAATGTCGTCATGGAGGAGTTGAAGAGGATTCCAGTGGCAACCCGGCCCTAGAGAGTTAAGGCAGTGCTGGAAAATAATGGTGGCCACACAAAATATTGACACTTTGGCCATAATTTGGACATTTTCACTTAAGGGTGTACTCACTTATGTTGCCAGCAGTTTAGACTTTAATGGCTGTGTGTTTAGTTATTTTGAGGGGACAGCAAATTTACAGTTATACAAGCTGTACACTGACTACTTTACATTGTATCAAAGTGTCATATCTTCAGTTTTGTCCCATGAAAATATACACTCACCTAAAGGATTATTAGGAACACCTGTTCAATTTCTCATTAATGCAATTATCTAATCAACCAATCACATGGCAGTTGCTTCAATGCATTTAGGGGTGTGGTCCTGGTCAAGACAATCTCCTGAACTCCAAACTGAATGTCAGAATGGGAAAGAAAGGTGATTTAAGCAATTTTGAGCGTGGCATGGTTGTTGGTGCAAAACGGGCCGGTCTGAGTATTTCACAATCTGCTCAGTTACTGGGATTTTCACACACAACCATTTCTAGGGTTTACAAAGAATGGTGTGCAAAGGGAAAAACATCCAGTATGCGGCAGTCCTGTGGGCGAAAATGCCTTGTTGATGCTAGAGGTCAGAGGAGACTGGGCCGACTGATTCAAGCTGATAGAAGAGCAACTTTGACTGAAATAACCACTCGTTACAACCGAGGTATGCAGCAAAGCATTTGTGAAGCCACAACACGCACAACCTTGAGGCGGATGGGCTACAACAGCAGAAGACCCCACCGGGTACCACTCATCTCCACTACAAATAGGAAAAAGAGGCTACAATTTGCACAAGCTCACCAAAATTGGACAGTTGAAGACTGGAAAAATGTTGCCTGGTCTGATGAGTCTCGATTTCTGTTGAGACATTCAAATGGAATCAGAATTTGGCGTAAACAGAATGAGAACATGGATCCATCATGCCTTGTTACCATTGTGCAGGCTGGTGGTGGTGGTGTAATGGTGTGGGGGATGTTTTCTAGGCCCCTTAGTGCCAATTGGGCATCGTTTAAATGCCACGGCCTACCTGAGCATTGTTTCTGACCATGTCCATCCCTTTATGACCACCATGTACCCATCCTCTGATGGCTACTTCCAGCAGGATAATGCACCATGTCACAAAGCTCGAATCATTTCAAATTGTACTATCATTTCACTGTACTAAAATGGCCCCCACAGTCACCAGATCTCAACCCAATAGAGCATCTTTGGGATGTGGTGGAACGGGAGCTTCATGCCCTGGATGTGCATTCCACAAATCTCCATCAACTGCAAGATGCTATCCTATCAATATGGGCCAACATTTCTAAAGAATGCTTTCAGCACCTTGTTGAATCAATGCCACGTAGAATTAAGGCAGTTCTGAAGGCGAAAGGGGGTCAAACACCGTATTAGTATGGTGTTCCTAATAATCCTTTAGGTGAGTGTATAATAAAGTATTTACAAAAATGTGAGGGGTGTACTCACTTTTGTGAGATACTGTACATTTGATATATACTTCTGTATGTAAATAGGATAAAACCACTGGCTGCATTCATTGTGTGGCTGATTGACATGTCGCACCAGAATGCATGCTACGTGACACAAACATGTCACAGAAAAATGTAACAAAGCCAGAAATGCCCAGTATGTATTGTGTTTTTATTTTTATTCTTTAAAACTAGAACTACTAAGCCTGTGCAAATTTGCATAAATTCCCTAGTACTACTAAGCCTGCCGCAGATTTTCGCAGACCATCAGCCCCATTGTCCTCCTGCTTTTGTTGTGCAATCACACTAATCACCTGTAAACCCTGGCACACTTGCATTTACTAAGACTGGTAGCTCAAATCCAAGGCAGCCCAAAGCTATGTGTGTGACATGGAAACCATCACAAAAGCCTGCCATATCTATACAAAATATCCCACACACTGACTGACCTGCAAATATGAAAGACACACAATTTTATAAATGGAAACACAAGGCTGTTTCATTTATAAAAAACAGAAAGAAAAGTTGCTAATAGAATGAAATGAATAGAATGAAAACATGCTAACACATCAATCTCCAATGTATGTTTACAAGTACACAAATGTCATAAGCTAAGTGAAGTCATGGTCCATGCTTGTTCTGCCTTTTGTCTCAGTGGTTACTTTCCCACACAGTCTGTCTGTCTGCTTCAAAGTCTGTGTTTGCAGCGTTTGCAGACCCAGTGACCATCGTCCCTGCATTTGCCGCAGGTGGATTTGTGACACATTACCCAGGTAAAGCTGCTGTGATTTCTGCTGCAGCTCTCTTGTACCAGGCACTGAGTTGTCTGTACAGGTCCTGGCACTGCAACAGCAAACCGTGCAGCAGCGTTCCTCTCTGTCTCCATTGCCTTTTACTGCATGAATCGGCAACGGAGTTCCTTGGCTAGAAGACTCAGAAACAATCTTCTTTTGCCTTTCCACCCTTGTACAGAACGTAGGCATTCACCAGTGCCAGGTCCAGCATGTTGTAAAATACAGCTACTGGCCACCTGCGTGTTGCTGTTCGTATTGAATACATGTGCGCCATTTGGTCCAACACATCTACAACCGATATAGGCCTGTATAGTACATATCAGAAAACATTGTAGCACTGTTGTAAAATTATATACACATTCAAATACCTTCATGTGGTTGTAGTCTGTTATCGTGTTGGGTTTCCTCTTTCTGCCGTCCCCGATCACCACGTCTCAGAAGACACACAGTTTTCTTTTTTTTTTTTTGGTGCGTAGATCGTCAAGGAGACACTGCCACTTCTAAACACTATCAAGGAGAATTCCTCTCCCTGTGCCAATGGAGGAAGTTCATGGTGAACTCTATTCACCGTGCCCAGTAGAGTCATATTGCGATTTGAAGTTGAAGTTTAACTTTATTGTTATCCCCTGGGGGGCAATTTGTTTTACAGCCAGCAACACTTAATAGACAGACAACAGAGAACATTTTTACAGTAAAAACAATTAAAGGGCACATTGATTTAACAAACCAATGGCACTTGGAATAAAAGAATTTTTAAACCTATTTGTCCTACATTTTGGTAATTTATATCTCTGGCCAGATGGAAGCAGGGTCAGACTCAATTGACCAGGCCTTTTTCAAAGTCCTGGCCATAAATAAAACTGATAAGTCATTTAGGTCTAATCCTGCAACTTTGCTACATGTATTAACAATACTGCTTAATCTATTCTTGTTTCTAACATTTAGAGACCCATACCAACTTAAAAAGAGTAGGTCAAAATAGATTCAATAAAACAAAAGTAAAACATCTTTATAAAACTATCGTCTACCATAAAACTTCTTAGCTTACGATAAAAATGCATCCTTTGATGGGCTTTCTTACATATTGCATCTGCCTGATACTCAAAAGTCAATTTATTATCAAGTTCAATACAAAGGTATTTATAATGCTTTCCACTGTGAGCCCTATTCAGTTGCTCTAATAATCCCATTATTTTTTTGCCCTTAAGCGTGCTCCTGCCTCAGTGTTTGGCTTGCGACAGGTGTTATTTAAACTACATGGGCATTCATTGGAAGCTCAGCCTAGCCGCACAAATGCCACTGCTTCTCTGCTCCTGCTCATTTGATACTTTTCTCTCTAGTTTTTGATTTTTTGGCACATTTTAACTGCTTCTTTTTTAAATTTAAAAGACAAAAGTGGGGGAGAGAAAACGTTAACTATAAGAATTGACTTAAAGTAGGCCTAATTTTGAAAATGTGAGTTAAACAAGGCATCAACACCTTGCTTATATGTTATATTGTTAAATATTTTGGGACACCTGCCTTTACACACACATGAACTTTAATGACACCCCATTCTTAATATGTAGGCTTTAATATAGAGTTGGCTCACCCTTTGCAGCTTCAACTCTTCTGACTAGGCTGTCCACAAGATTTAAGAGTATGTCTTTTTGACGATTCTTCCAGGAGAGCATTTATAAGGTCAGGCATTGATGTTGGACGAGAAGGCCTGGCTCACAGTCTCTGCTCTAATTCATCCCGAAGGTGTTCTATCGGGTTGAGGTCAGGGCTCTGTGTAGGCCAGTAAAGTTCGTCCACACCAGACTCGCTCATCCATGTCCTTATGGACCTTGCTTTGTGCATTGGTGCACAGTCATGTTAGAACAGGAAGAAGCCATCCCCAAACTGTTCCCACAAAGTTGGGAGCATGGAATTGTCCAAAATGGCTTCAAATGCTGCAGCATTAAGAGTTTCTTTCATTGGAACTAAGGGGCCAAGCCCAACCCCTGAAAAACAACACCCCACACCATATCCCCCCTCCACTAAACTTTACACTTGGCACAATGCAGTCAGAAAAGTACCGTTCTACTGGTAACCGCCAAACCCAGACTTGTCCATCAGATTTCCAGACAGAGAAGTGTGATTCATCACTCAAGAGAACACATATCCAGTGCTCTATAGTCCAGTGGCGGCGTGCTTTACGCCACTGCATCCGACGCTTTACATTGCACTTGGCGATGTAAGGCTTGGATGCAGCTGCTCGGTTATGGGAACCCATTCCATTAAGTTCTCAATGCACTGTTCTTGAGCTAATCTGAAGGCCACATGAAGTTTGGAGGGCTGTAGCTATTGACTCTGCAGACAGTTGACCATTTCTGCACATTGTGCTTCTCAGCATGCGTTTTCCCCACTCTGTGATTTTACATGGTCTACCACTTTGTGGCTGAGTTGCTGTTTTTCCCAATTGCTTCCACTTTGTTATAATACCACTAACAGTTGGTCGTGGAATATTTTGTAGCAAGGAAATTTCAGAAATGGACCTATCACGGTACCACACTTGAATTCACTGAGGTCCTGAGAGCAACCCATTTTTTTGCAAATGTTTATAGAAGCAGTCTGCATGCCTAGGTGCTTGATTTTATACACCTGTGACTATGGAAGTGATTGGAAGACCTGAATTCAATGATTTGGAGGAGTGTCCCAATTTTGTGTAGATAGATAGATAGATAGATAGATAGAATTCAAGCCAACCCATGTCCTTCACTCCTAGTGTTTCTTTGTTGTTCTAGTTGCCATGTGTCATAACGGATTAAGCGGTTGGCCATCCTCTAGACTCCCCTTTTGTTGTGTGATTGAGTTTAATGCTAAATTGTTATTTATCATTTACCGTATTTTCCGCACTATAACGCGCACTGCATTATAAGGCGCACCGTCAATCAGTGGTCTATTTTCAAACTTTTTCCACATACAAGGCGCACCGGACTTTAAGGCGCTTTAAGCAAAACAAAACAGTCAGATAAGCCAGTCAACGAAAATTTATTTTACATCACGTGTTCACAATGACATCAACATTGTTCAAACGTTTATGAGCGTCTTCACTACTCTTTAACACGTAAAAAAACAAAGAGTCTTATACCGCTAAATCAAAAGTCAGCCTATTAACAATAACTCAAAATTGAATAATACTTATAATACGGTCCTATACTGCTAAATCAAAAGTCAGCGTATTCAGCGTATTCATAATAAATGAAATTGTTCATTTATAACACGTGAAGCACTACACAATACACTCACTTTTCAATACTAAAACATTCAAATCGCTTCGAGTTCAGTATGCACAACAGAAATTAATCCACGTTTAAAGCGCACTGGATTATAAGGCGCACTGTTATTTTTTAAGAAAATCAAAGGCTTTTTAGTGCGCCTTATAGTGCGGAAAATACGATATGTTATTTTGTGTTTTCTTAGTTTATCATGTGTTTTTGTATTTCGTTTACAGTTCCTTGTTTTTTTTGTTCCCTGTTTATAGTATGTTGACGTTTCCTTGTTTTAGTATTCTCTGAAATTTGGACCTTTCTTTATCTGTTGATTGACCCCACCTGCTCCTTGTCCAAAGGAGTCCAGGGTCACAGAGTCCTGTGGGACCAGCCACCTCCATAAAAGAAAACCATTTAATCCTCTCATACTCTTTTTGAAAGAATTTATGTCCCAAATTATTCAACCAATACAAAACGACAAGCACAGTTCAAATGTACACATCTTGAAAGATGCACACAAAAATACAACAAATACATTGCAGACAGAAATTCTGTTTAATTAATTCATTTTAATGCCCTTTTTAATTATTCTTTATATTTATATTTTTAATTAGTGTAAGACTATTTTTATATTTCTGTGTTCAGTGATTGTAGCTGTTTTTCTCCTTGTGTTCTTTCACCTTCCACAGCATAATATATTGAACTTTAAATTAAAACTTCTTTTATTCATGTTTAAATGGAAATGTTTATTTGAATGAAGAGGTCATGCAGTCCCAGAGTTCATGGTCACCCCATGAGTAATAGTGTTACATGGTAACATTGTTGCATTGCATTCATAGTTACAGAACCTGTAATGAAATGCATCCAGTGCCACATTCTTAGTAGGACAGAACTCATATATTGCATGCCATTGTTGTTGAAACTTCCAGTAATGAATATGACAGTATATGGCACATATGATTGTCTTTATTATCATAAAACAAACTTCCAATTTGCCACCACAGAATTACTAATTACCTTAAAAACTGTAGTTGCTATCATTTCATGTTCCATTCACTATAGCTTATGAACAAGATCCCTGGAGTAGAAAGTTCTTGGGCAGGAGCTTAAATAAGTATTGAGAAAAGATCAATGAACAATAATGTTGCAAGTCTCGTCACCGGAGACCCGACAGCCAGATTACTGTAAATACAGGAAAACAAAAGAGAATCGGGAATCGCGTCTTGTCTCTGCTAGCTCCTCTATATGTCTGTTTATTGACAAATATTCAATTTCCAACATGAACAAACACTTGTTCTTTTTTTCCCTCAAAAGAAAAGAAATAGTCTCAGTACTACTTTTCATCGTTTATCTCTTCCATTCATTCTCTTGACCCTGTATTCTCCACATTTTGTCTACTTTTAACATTCAACAATCTCTCATTCATATCCTTTCTGTTATAGCTAGTATTAGCTTACTCAGATGATGCACATAAAGGCAAACTTTAACTCTGTTTTACAGTTTAAAACATTTGTGACATTTCACATTTAGTTCCCCATAAATGAACAATACAAGCATATGAGCTATCATTACCCGTCTCTATACGAGCTGATCACGTGATCAGTAGACGCGCCAAGCACGAATCCAGAGCAAGTTATAAACAGAGCGTTTAACTTAACCGATTAACTTTTCAGCATAAACAAATAAACATTCACCTCAGATTTACTAAATAACAACATGTTAAATTTGGTAAGGCATCTTAATAGAATCATATATAGCATTTCCTTGGCTGCACGGCCTTCACAATGCATAAAGGAAATAAACTGTATAATTTTCGGCACAACATATGCAAATTAATCGAACTATACATCGCGATTAGACAGATGCTGCGAAACTTAAACAGTTTCCTCAAATGTTCCCATTATTTACCTGTAAATACAGGAAAACAAAAGAGAATCGGGAATCGCGTCTTGTCTCTGCTAGCTCCTCTATATGTCTGAGCGGCAACTGCAGATAGCGTCCGTATACGCGATTTTCCCGTATCAAAATAAGAGTCTCTGCTCAGGTATGGGAAGGAGAGAAAAACAAAAGCTAAGAGTCCCTTTTTAGTGTTTAGTACAGACAAATATTGTCATATTTGTTAGGCATGTTTTGATATTGGTATTTTGTCACATTTTCTGTGGGCACCACACTCTCCCTGACAAAAAGATCAAAGCTTCCCCTAACCAAACACTTTAATCACTCTTAATAAACAGCAGTTGTAACCCCATAAGGTGCATAGGCGGAAGGTAAATACCAGTGAGGGTAAGTAATGGGTGTGGTGTAGTTGTGTAAACCCCAAACGGGCATGTGTGGGGTGGGGTAAGCAGTAACTGAATTCAGTGTGTGAATGTAGGGGTGGATCACAGGTTGGCCCAACGTATCATAGGTATAAATCTGTCTTGGCCTCTGCTCTCTAGCTGACCTCCTGACACTGGCCTCTTCTTCCACCCCCAGACCCTCAGCTCTGTCGACACCATCAGGCTCACTTTCTGTATTTGCTTCGTCTGCTTCATCAGCGTAAACTGGATGTTCCGCCTCAAGGTAAGTAGCTGTCCCTCTATCCGCTGGACTCTCATTTGCTCTTTGTTCCTCTCTGTCCTGACACTGTTCTGGGTTCTCCCTTCCCTGTAGGACACAAGTGGTTTCCCTTACAGGAGTTCGCTCTGGGAGTTGGTTGCTTCCTGATGTTAGCCAATTGACTGGAGTCCTTAACCAGTATCCTCCTGTGCTACTCTCTGCATCAGAGCTCGCCAGATCACTGTCTTTGTCATCCATGCTGTTGTTTCTTGTGTGCCTCACTGTTTTTTTTTGTTTTTCAGGTCTCGTGGATCCGGTTGTCGTCGCTGGAGCTTCTACAGGTAGGTCGTTCACTAGTAGCAATAAGTTTCGATGTAATGTCCTAGTCTTTCTACTGTCACTGTTCTCAGGATATACGAGATACACAGGGTTGTTTGATACTTGTTCCTTCACCACATATACAGCTTTCTCCCAGTAGGACCGCAACTTTCCTGGGCCTCCTCTCTCCCCAAGGTTCCTAACTAATACTCGATCTCCTGCCTTCAGCATAACCCCCTTTACCTTCTGGTCATACTGAGCTTTCCCTCTCGCACTTGACTGCCGACTGTGACTCTCAGCGATCTTGTACGCTTCACTCATCCTGTGTGCCCACTGATTTGCATACCCCTTAGGTGTTGTTTCTTCCTCTGGGTCCACCAGACCAAAGATCAGATCAACTGGGAGATGGGGATGTCGTCCATAAAGTAGGTAAAAGGGAGAGTAGCCTGTGGACTCGTGGCGGGTACAGTTGTATGCGTGTACAACCTGAGGTACATAGTTCTTCCATCTCTCCTTTTCTCGGTCTGTCAACGTCCTCAGCATTTGCAAGAGGGTCCGGTTGAACCTTTCCACGGGGTTCCCTTGCGGGTGATATGGCGATGTGCGGGAATGCCCAATGCCAGCAAGTTGTCTGAGGGTCCGGAACAATTCGTTTTCAAATTCACGGCCCTGATCGTGGTGCAACTTAGCTGGATACCCAAAGCGTGGGATATAGTCCTGGAATAATCGCTCTGCTGCAGTCCGCCCTGACTTGTTTTTAGTTGGGTAGGCCTGAGCAAACCTGGTGAAATGATCCATAACCACCAGGATGTACTCATGCCCCCCACGGCTCGGCTCCAAGTGAAGGTAATCTATACACACCAGCTCCATAGGTGAGTGTGTTGTAATACAACTCATAGGTGCTCGGACATGTGCGGAGGGCTTCTTCTGCTTAATACAGGGACACTTCCTGGTCACGTACCCTTCTATCTCAGCTTTCATATACGGCCAGTAGAATCGATCCCTCGCCAAACTGAGTACTCTCTCTGTCCCCACATGTCCCATCCTGTTGTGGAGGTGCTCGAGGGCTAGCTGTTTATATTTGTTTGGCAGGACTAGTTGCTTTCTCTCCATCGTCCTTCGGTAGAGAAGTCCCCCTTCCACATGGAGTTTACTCCACTCATACAAGAGCTTCCTGCTGGTCCCTGTCAAGCTTCCTCTCATTTCCTCTGTTGGATTGACGCCATCCACTTTCCACTGTCTTACTTGTGAAATCACTGGATCATCTCTTTGGGCTGCGACCAGTTCTTCCAGTCCAATTGTCGGCAGGCAGGTGGGAGATAGCTCTACTTTCTCCTCCACAGCAGACATGTACAATGCGGCAATCCAGGCCACATCCTTTTCCCCAGACACATGACTACCCTCCCAGGCCGCTTGTACAACATTGGTAGGTAGTTTTTCTGTACACTGTGACTCAAACGCTTCAATGTCCAGGGGAAGACGCGACAGCGTGTCAGCGTCAATATTAACTCTTCCTGGCCGGTATTTGATGTCGAACTGGAAATCCGATAACTCCCCGACCCAGCGATGACCCACCGCGTTCAGCTTCGCAGTGCTCATCACGTAAGTCAGTGGGTTGTTATCGGTATACACAGTGAAGCGCTGGGCATAAAATAGGTAGTCCCAGAATTTTTCGCAGACTGCCCACTTCAAGGCCAGGAACTCCAGCTTGCCGCTGTGCAACCGATAGTTCCTCTCAGCCTTCGTCAGTGTCCTTGACCCATAGCCAATTACCCTCAGTTTTCCCTCCTGTCGCTGGTAGAGAATCGCTCCCAGGCCCTCTTCTGACGCGTCAGTGTGCAGCGTGAAAGGCAGGTCAAAGTTCGGATATGCCAGCACTGGTGGTTCCTCTAGCATGCCAACTAGTCTCTCCAGAGCTTGCTGATGGTCTCTCGTCCACTTCACTGGAGTCTTTGAGGGAACTTGTGGCCCCTTAGACTTTCTTCGGCTGTGCAGGGCTTGCTGAGGCCCTGTCTTCGCCTGTAGCAGCTCATACAGGGGCCATGCAACTCTGGAGAAGTCCTGGATAAACGTTCGGAAATAGCTGAGGAACCCCAACAGCCTTCGTACATCCCCCACCATCTGTGGGGTCCTGTGTGCGAGAGATCGAACAGACTCCAGGTCCCTTGAATCTATCCTCACCCCATCAGCAGACACCAGGCGCCCCACGTACCTGACCTCTTTCCGAAACATCTCACATTTTTCAGGTTTCAGTTTTACGCCGTGACACCGAAGGGCCCTTAACACTCTCCTAAGGCTCTCAACATGCTCTGCAAATGACTTGGCATAACACAGTACATCATCTAGGTAGGGTATGCAGCACTCATCCCTTAACGAGTCTAGCATCTCCTCCATGCTGCGTTGAAAAGCAGCAGGTGCATTTGATAGGCCAAAGGGAATCCGCACCCACTCATATAGGCCCCAAGGGGTAATGAATGCTGTCATGTGTCTGGAACCCTCGTCGATAAAGCCCTGGTGGTAGGCCTTACCCTGGTCTAAAATGCTAAACCAGGAATATCCCCCAAGAGTGTCAATTAACTCCTGTATCCTGGGCAATGGGTGTCGATCGGGAATGGTCTTTTTATTTAGGAGGCGGTAGTCCACACAGAGCCGGAGCTTGCCATCCTTTTTCCTAACGCAAACCACTGGAGCGGCATATGGCGACTTGGACTTGACGATCCATCCCTTGGCCAGGAGTTCGTGTATATATCCTTTTACCTCACTGAACAGGGGTTTCGGCACAGCGGAATATGCCCTCTGAACTGGAATAGCATCTTGAAGGGTGATGGGCATCTGTAGACTGGGGATGCATCCGATGTCATCGTCACCTTTGCTGAAGACGCTAGACTCCTCGTATAGCATCTTCTGTACAATTTCGCGTTGACTGCCACTCAGATGTCCCAAGTCAACAGGAGGATGCCATAAGCTTGTGTTCGTGCTTGCCTCCTCTGTCCCTGTCATCTGGACCCTGACTGTCTGCCTTGCTCCACTTAATTTTCCAGGTTCCAATATTCTTTCTATCCGCTGCAGTGTCCCGAGGACCGTGCCCTGTGGTAGAACTACGTCACATCCTGTGTAATTCCCTATGGGTACAGATGTGTAAGGATCACCGTTGTTAGGCATCTCCAAGAGCCCCTCTCCGATATCCAAGTATCTCAGATGGGTGTTATCCTCTTGTGGCTCGAACAAGACTACTGAATCCGACTGTGCTAAGTTTGACGTGATCCAGCATTGCACCCAAGCAACTTGTCCTGCTGGAATGATGACTCCCCTCTGGCCGACCTTCAGACGACCACATTCATCTTCTTCTGTAGTCCGTATCACGTCAATTAGGGTTTGTGCCCTCTCACTTGGGACGTCAATAGCTCCCGCTAATAGAGCGGTAAGTGTTTGCCTGAGCTGTTCGGGTTGACCCTGAATCAGTTCCTCAATCACATTGAAGCCCAGGAGTGGTCTCTCAATTGGCATTTTGCTTACCAGGAATGGCACATTGATGGACAGGCTGGGGTTCTCGTTTCCTAATAAGTTGACTGTAATGACTGTCCATCCGTCAAATGGAATAGGATCTCCATTAACTGCACATATCTTCAGATCCTCCCCGCATCCCAGTAAGTCTTGCAGCGGCCTCACCTCGATATCAGGTAGGTATTTCTCTTTCCACTCACGATCAACTATGCTGACCTGTGCCCCCGTGTCGAGCAGTGCCCTCACGGTGAGTCCATTCAAGTTGCACTTAGTTAATGCTTTGCTTCCTATCAGTTTAATTATGGTGTCAGTTTTGGTCTGGTGAGGATCAAGACGGTTTGTTCCTCGAGTCCTGTGTTCCACTTTTGGGTCTGTTGATTTGCCCCTTTGTGTCTGGTTGGTACATCTCTGATCTATGGCTTTTATTCCTTCAGGTCCCTCCAGCGTCGAGAAGGTCGAGTCAGTTTGGGACATTCGTTCTGCGGTCACTGGTTGTCCCTCTGCAGTGGCCGGTTCCCGTTTCCCTGCCGCTGAGGTCGTCTTACGCACCCAGCTGCCCGGTGCCCCTCCTCACCACAAATAAAGCAATGTGGACAATCCTGTCTCCCCTCTCCAGTACACTGTGAACAGCATCGCGGGCGGCCAACTCTGTGTGAGATTGGTTGGCTAGCTGAGCATTGGCAACCCCTCTCCACCCGTGCAGCCAGGGAGTGTTGTAGTGCATCAACCATGTTGGTAAGAGCGTCGATTCTCGCAGTCAGTTGCTTGATTGGGTCATTTTGGCTTTTTCTCGCGGCAGCCTCTGGTTGGCGGGCCCAGTCGTCGCAGTCTCTCATTTTCATCACTGGTGACTTTCATTACGTGTCTGAGGATGGCATCATCGGTCACATTACTGTCAGCAAGCAGTGGCTTCAATTCGCTGTGGATGTCTTTACATCGGTGACTCAGACCTTGATATACGGTGTGTAAAAACACATCTTGCACAGTGGCTGCACTATACTTGCGGTCTGAATCAGCTTGCCTTGATGCATAAAGTATTTTCTGCTTCAACTCCATTACACGGTATAAGAACTGCTGAAGTGTCTCGTGGTCACTTTGTTTGGTACACATCAATTCTTGAAATAGTTCTGTGCTGCTCCGATCCCCCAGGTGTGACTGCAGGAACCCTTTTAATTCATCTACTGTCATGTCATCCTTATTTATCAGCATCTCCTTGAAAATGCCGGGCTTGATGATTCTTAGCACACCTCTGATAATGTCAGTCTCGCTGAAGTTCTCTCTCAGGCCAGCATCCATTTGTCTGCATACATTGTTATATACAATGTCTGACGAGTGATCCCCAACCTGGCCTCCGTGTATCTTGAACTCGCGGGGCTGAATATATGGGAGTCCTACCATTGGGAATGTACTGCTGTGACCTGTCAGCTGAGGTCGTTCAGTCCGGTGCAGGGGTGATAGTGGGATTGAGTTCCCCTGTGCGCCAGATTGGGCTATATCATTGTGCTGTGTGGGTGTTGTCATGTATTGTTGTATTTTCTTGCTAAGTGCTTCATACTCTACAAGCATTTTACTTAAATCTGTGTTTGTTCGAGGCTCAGCCCCATTAACACCCCCTAAACCAACTACAGCCTGTGGTGTCAGGTAGGTGCCATTAGTGGTCAGTGGCCGTCCATCAGTAGTGGGTGGATGTGACACATGTGCAAGGTGAATGTTTGTATCAACATCAGATGTGCATTCAGTGTTGCAAAACTGTTTTGCTGATTTTACAGTCTCATGCAATGACAACAGTCCACTCATACCTTGATCTTCAGTCTCAAGTAAAGATTCACTTGACATAAAGGCAGTGATGTACTCAAAACAACCCTCATTGTCCTCCAGGTCCAGTTCAGATGAGTCTTTACCTTGTACAGGACCGATGATCTTGGCAATGTGGAACAGTTCATCAGCAGGTAGTGTGATTAGGTCTTTACGGATGTCCCACACTAACCGTTTCCTTGTACGATCCTCCATGATCTCGTTTTCTGTCGCCCCTTCCGTTGCAGCCTCGAACTCAGGATGGAGATAATCGCCTGCAGATTACCTGGCACGCACCTCGTGTCTCGTCGTCTGTGGATGTAGCAGCCGCCGGCCTCTGGCCCAACGCCGCCTGGTCCCAATGGTCCTGAAATGGTTGGATCAACCTTCCCGTGTCACGTGAAGCCGATCCCGGACGAGCCCCCAAGAATCTGTTGCAAGTCTCGTCACCGGAGACCCGACAGCCAGATTACTGTAAATACAGGAAAACAAAAGAGAATCGGGAATCGCGTCTTGTCTCTGCTAGCTCCTCTATATGTCTGTTTATTGACAAATATTCAATTTCCAACATGAACAAACACTTGTTCTTTTTTTCCCTCAAAAGAAAAGAAATAGTCTCAGTACTACTTTTCATCGTTTATCTCTTCCATTCATTCTCTTTACCCTGTATTCTCCACATTTTGTCTACTTTTAACATTCAACAATCTCTCATTCATATCCTTTCTGTTATAGCTAGTATTAGCTTACTCAGATGATGCACATAAAGGCAAACTTTAACTCTGTTTTACAGTTTAAAACATTTGTGACATTTCACATTTAGTTCCCCATAAATGAACAATACAAGCATATGAGCTATCATTACCCGTCTCTATACGAGCTGATCACGTGATCAGTAGACGCGCCAAGCACGAATCCAGAGCAAGTTATAAACAGAGCGTTTAACTTAACCGATTAACTTTTCAGCATAAACAAATAAACATTCACCTCAGATTTACTAAATAACAACATGTTAAATTTGGTAAGGCATCTTAATAGAATCATATATAGCATTTCCTTGGCTGCACGGCCTTCACAATGCATAAAGGAAATAAACTGTATAATTTTCGGAACAACATATGCAAATTAATCGAACTATACATCGCGATTAGACAGATGCTGCGAAACTTAAACAGTTTCCTCAAATGTTCCCATTATTTACCTGTAAATACAGGAAAACAAAAGAGAATCGGGAATCGCGTCTTGTCTCTGCTAGCTCCTCTATATGTCTGAGCGGCAACTGCAGATAGCGTCCGTATACGCGATTTTCCCGTATCAAAATAAGAGTCTCTGCTCAGGTATGGGAAGGAGAGAAAAACAAAAGCTAAGAGTCCCTTTTTAGTGTTTAGTACAGACAAATATTGTCATATTTGTTAGGCATGTTTTGATATTGGTATTTTGTCACATTTTCTGTGGGCACCACAATAACAAAAAAAAAAAACAATGAATCAGATTACCTTCAAATCCATTCAATTTAAATACTCAAAATGCTTCTCAGCTCATTTGCACTCTTCTCGTTTTGCACTGTTCTCAGTATCTCTTGACTACTGTGTCTACTTACACTATGTGTAAAATTCAATTATATGTATATTCTGTGGATTCTGAGCTTCACCATCTCATTTTTCTGTATACTTGTATATGGAAAGATGACAATAAAGTTCACTTTGACTTTGAATTTACCTTCATACAGTGCCTTTGACAACGGAGCCGCCCTAAGGCGATTTACATGGGAGTGCGGTGATACATTACAACATCATTACGAGAGAACAATACAAAACAAGGAAAAGGAAAGACAAAGAAACTAACTTTAACTCTCTTAATCTGATTATCTAAAATGAACTATATGAAAGAGAATAGAAATAAACCACAGAAAGAATCCATATTTTAGAACTAACCTGCACATCCCTACAGTATATCATGGTTCTTAGAGTAAAAGTCCACAATAGGAATGGTTCTCAGGGAATATCTACTCTGGTCCCAATAATGACAACAAAAGGTATAAAGTATAACTTCGCTCAAAGGTAGAAATTGTAAAAAGTAGTAGAATTACATTTTGAAAGTAGGTAAAAAATATGTTATATATATTTTGTACATTCCTGTCTTTCAGGCTGTTAAATTCTGAACATTTTTTGTTAGAGTCACTCCCTCAAGAAAAACCAAAAACACAATTCCACGGATTTATTACTATTGAAAAACTTGTACTACAAGTAAGTAGTTTCACTTCAGAATTGTTTTATATAGGCAGGAAATTACATCATTGGAATGAAAAGTATGCATACACTGTATAAAGGTAAAAATTTCTGGCAATTTCATGTTGCAACATTGCAAATGCATACTTATTTTGTGTGTATTTGCACTGCTAGGACATTTGATTAAAATTCACAATGATTTCTTGTTTATTGTAAGCTTGTTATTACTTCCTCCTTAATATGTTCTTGATTGAATTTGCTATGAAAACTTTTTAAACTATTGTTTCACTGTTAAATTAACAATAAGTTTTTAATAACTTTTTAAGCCTTTTTTCTCCTAATCGAATTTACTCAAGATAAGATAAGATAAGATAAGTCTTTGTTTTTCGTGAGGCAAATTTCTGTGCCAAGGCATAGCTCTCATCATGCAGGATTACACAACAGAGGTTAAAAACACCAAAATAAATAATGCAATATTATACAAAATAGAATAGAATAGGATAAAGAACACAAGTCGAACTCTATATTTGTATAATACAAATATAAAGACAAAAAGGATAAAAATATTTGGTATGTAACATGGGAGTGTGCATATGCTAAGAGTGCATCAGGGCTACTGTTTAATGTGGAAAAATGTAGGATAGTCTCTATATGAACAAAAGAATTACCTTTATGAACTTTTTAAAAAGGATATAAACGGAAATGAATGAATTCATGCAGATTATTGTGATGCAGATTAAACCTTCCCACAAGCCCCACCCTATATTTTGCTGTATATATGTCAGTCCTGCTGTTTGGCAGGATTTACATGCAGGGCTATAAGCAGGTAAGTAGATGGTTTGTGTTATAATCTGGGATTCTATATAGTATGGTTTATCATGTGAATTAAACAATATAAACAATTCATTTTTTAAATAACTTTTAACACTAAATATGAAAGTACCCTTAAACATATACCATAAACTAAAAGTGTTGCTACATTTGTATTTGCAAAATTAAGATGAAATATTACTGTTTCAGAAGAATTCTGTTTTGTACTTGAGTAAATAAGCATTTTATCATCATTACGTAGATGTATCAAACAAGCAAAAGCAACTGTATGATCTGCACATCTTATAATAGGTACAATGCGTGCGATGTTATGACGCTTAAGATTTTTAAGGTTTTTGAAAATAAAGGGCCCTCCACAATTATTGGTACCCCTTGTAAAGATTTGTAAAAAGGTTTAGAAAAAGTTTGGTGAAGCAGCTTCATGTCATGCAGAAAAATTGAGAAAAATCCCTGTACCCTAACGAGGTTTCCAGCAGAGACAGCGAACACATGCGTCAGGCTAGTTGTGTTATGCAATTCAAATCATGTATATACCACGAAAAACACAACCCTTAGACATTTAAGGTCTCATAATGTTCCTGGTTGCAGTTTTATTATTCCACCCCACCCCGGTTGAAAAGGGCCATTATAAGTTGTGAATATGTATTTCAATGTCTTCAGAGATGCCTGTTCTGTGCATTTCTTGTAGAATCGGAATCCTTTGCCATGGGTTGTTTTTGGAACCTGTTTCAGCTGCAATTGATGCTTCTCTGTGAGTTCTTTCTCTGGTCTTCGTTTGCTATTTCTGTCATTGCTATAATCATCATCATTATTGTCATCCTGTTGGCTGTAGTTTAGCTTGTTTATGTAATGTACACCATTGATAATGATGCCAACAAGCTTGACTGTAAGGACAACGGATGTCATTAATGACCACATATTTTTAGGCATTTTGCAGGGCTTCTATTACTTGTTTGCATAAATTTCCTTGTTACATAAAATCACAATGCTGTTTAAATAATAGTAATCATTTAGCAATTACTTAAATTGTCGTCTTTGTTTTAGCAGGTGTTGAGATCACTGTCCAGCAAGGTAATTTACATAAATTTGTTTTTTCCAGTGACCACAAACAGCCGAGCCAGTGCAAGCAGTGGTTTTGGTGATGAGCCGCTGCAGTCAACTGAGACAGGATACGCTGAAGAATATGGTATTTGTGTGTGTGTGTTTGTGATAAGACAAGACTTTGTTTATTGTGAGGCAAATTGCTGTGCCAAGGCATAGCTCTCACCATGCAGGATTACACAACAGAGGTTAAAAACACCAAAATAAAGAATGCAATATTATACAAAATAGCAAGGTAGCAAGGTAATTTGAATGGTTTGTGAAATTGATCATTTATTTTAAATCAGTCTAAAAATATGTTTGTGTAGCTATTTTCAAAATGATACTGATATTTATATTCTGTATTAACCATAATAACTAATTATTAAGTAACTGAAAAATGCTTAATTTCAACCAACATCTATTTTAAGGTTGATTTTCAGGCTAAACTTGAAAAATGTAGCCATATGCCATTCAACATACTAATATGCTAAATAGGGAAAGAAAAGAAAAAAATGTTTTCTCTTTTGTCATGGATGTAAACTTAATATTTACATAAATTTGTTTTGTCCAATGACAACAAACAACCAAGCCAATGAAAGCAGTGGTGATGATGAGCTGCTGCAGTCAGCTGAGATAAGATCCGCTGAAGAATATGGTATGTGTGTGTGTTTGTGTGTGACAGAGAGAGACATAAAAGAGATATTTATATAACTATATTTCCATCTATCCATTTCCTGTACCTGCTTGTTCTGTTCGGGGTCACGGGGGTCCGGAGCCTATTCTGGAGGCTAGAGGCACAAGGCAGGGAGTAAAGCCGGAATGGGATGATCATTTAGATCAGAGGTCACTAACAGGCGGACCGCAGTCCGGGTCCGGACCCAGAAGTTGTCCTATACGGACCCAGACCGATAGCCAAAACATTATTATTTAAAACCTGACGCTTCTATTTTAACCGGCGCAGCTTTTGTGGTCTTTTTGGTAGTGGTTTAGCAGTAGAACCGCCGTTTCCCATGCCAATGAACGTCAAACACCTTTAACCGCCATTAAGCTAGACGTAGTTCGTCTTATGCAGCCCTTTGTCTGCGCTAATGTGCCATTAGTGTTAATAGCAGCAGCAAAGCTAAAACCCGCAACCAAAAAGCCGTAATGTTCCTAACAGAGAGACTGGTCTGTCCTGAAATCATACAGCTGAAAAGTTTTTAAATACATTATGTATTATATAACATGTTGGATAAATAGACGTAGTTTATTGTTGATTTCATGTTCGTTCAAGTTTCTGCTTTTTAACATATGTATAAAATAATGTTATTTGTTATATAAATAAACGAAAAAAAGAAAAAATGTACGTTTTCATGGCTGCCAAATCTCAAGCATCTGGCATGACACTCACGCTTTCAGACTCACGCTGGAAATCTTATGGCAAATCTATATTATTCCATTATAAAACCTAAAATTAGCTACGTCAAATGTGTATTTACACAGTTAAATACAAAAGCAGACTATTTACAAGGTAAGAATTGTTATATGTGGTTGCAGACATCTCGAACTGAAAATCTCACTCCAGTCAGCTGGCCGAAGTTCTATGTCACGTGACAATAAATATTGTCAAAACGTTTTTGAATTGTACTGAATTAATTTGATTTGACAGTCAGGCACTGATTGAATGCAATGTTGATGCAACTAATAGGCTACTTAAATATATATCACACTAAATAGTTAGACATTATGATATTCCGGACCTTTGCTTCAAGACATTTTCTCTAACTGGACCTCTTTAAATTTTAGTTGAATACCCCTGATTTAGATCTTGTGAAATGGGATATCATCCGGGATTTCAAATATTGTAATATAATGATGCAGCGTATAATTTGTGTTTGTGGTCTTGAAGGTAAAATGTGAGAAATTATTTATTTTGATTAAATGATAATCTGATGATAAATTATACTAGTGACGTTTAATAGTCAATGGTTAAATGCCTCTGTTTCCTTGAACCTTACATGCATGTTGACAATAACTTATGATTCTCAAAAAAAAAAAAGGCCCAGGCAAACTTGACTTAGCCCGTGATCTTTTCAATAGATAGAACGTCCTTGGTGAGTATTCAATGCAGTTCAATTATGCTTGTTGAATTAGGGGCTTTCACATTGAAATTCCAAAACTGGGCCCCTAGTTGTAAATTCCTTGGGCTGTCTGGACTGGGACCTTTTGTAGTTCCTAGCCACTTTCCTGCTTGGCTTTCACAGTGTAAATTGTTCTTATTATTAAATCTAGCCAGCAGATCGATCTTTCGGTTTCACAGAATAAAAAACAATGATAACATTATTCCTCCGCCACACTGGCAGTATTAGATAAAAGTGCATTGGTGATCGATCAAATTTTCCAATGCAGAAATATGGAGATGCAAGCAAAAAACGTATTCTTTAAATGTAACTGAGGTATAAAAATAGTTCTGCTCCATTTTTGCTCCGCTAATTAAATCGATTTCTCTGCTCTTCTGGGTAACTTCCAGAATTTTAATGCCAGTGCTTTTGGTCAAAAAATCAGCAAAATATTGCTATAAACGCCTCCCCAGGAATTTGTGCTTGAACGAAAAGTAGCTAGTCTAGAGCAGGTACTAAAAAAGGGTTCCGGAAGGGCCTCTGAGGACGTACAATTGGCCCTAGTTCCTGCAGTGTGAATGCAAAAGTTTATGGTTCTGGAGGAAGGTTCTGGTTTCTGAAGTTCCTGTGGTGTGAAAGCACCCATTGACATGGCTATGAGAAACAGTATTACCAAAGCAGACTTGGGGACCAAAACAGAGAAAGAGAGAGAGAGAAAGAGAGATGTAGGAGATATTTATATGATTATATAGCCATCTATCCATTTCCTGTACCTGGTTGCTTTATTCGGGGTTGGGGGATCCAGAGCCTATTCCAGAGGAACATCTGTCAACCAATTTGGTGATGACTGGAGAGTCCCTGACAATTATACCTGCCAAGGCAATGAAGACAATCCCACTTGTAATGACCAGGCCACAACTGAGTCTATGTGCCAAATTCTGCGTTCAGTTGAAGGACCCTTCGCCTTCTGTCATGAATATGTGAACCCAGATCCCTACTTCAACTACTGCATGTTTGATGGATGTCTCTCAGGGAATCAAGACTTTGTCGTGTGTCAGATTATCCAGAATTATGTGGCTGTTTGCCAAGCTGCCAATGCCCGAATATATCCCTGGAGGGTGTATACAGGATGCGGTAATAAATGTATCTTTTTTTATATGATACTCACTGACTTGCTACATAAGCATCGCAAAATGCTCAATGTTAATTCCCTTATGGTCTTGCCTACCTTTTGATCTGTGTTTAAAATGTTAGGCTTTTACACTATATTTAACAACATAAACTTACATTGTTTTTTATGCGCTTTGCAAACATTGAAATCCCTTGTTTGACTGAAGAGATGGAGTGTCCAGAGAACAGCCACTATGAGCTCTGTGGATCAGAATGTGGCCTCACCTGCGGATACAGCAGTTTTAATGCCACCTGCACGCAGAGCTGCAGCGAGGGCTGCTTCTGTGATGAAGGTTATTTCAGACAAGGCAGTTCCTGTGTCCCTACAGAACAGTGTGGCTGTCAGTATGGTGGCTTCTCTTTTAAAGTAAGTTATCCCAGTATTGATTTTTAAAAGTAAAATAGAGAATTTAAGAGCTCACTTTGTGGATGGACTTAGTACTTAAAATTTCACCATCTTTTCCTTCATTCCGACCTTTGAATTCTAACTCTAACTTTTAAACATAAAACCATCTGTCGATTATGCAGAGGAAACATTGATTACATTCTTGAACATGCCGAAGTTTGAGCATGTTTTGAATTTGTATGCTGTATTTTGGAATGTCTGGGGATCTCCCATGAGGATTTGGATTAAAAATGCAGTGGTTTAAACTAACTAGTATCCACCTGCGACTTTTAGATCGGAGAGGAGTTGTGGAACGATGACTGCTCGCAGCACTGCACATGCCTCTCTTCCCACGAGATGTATTGTGTAGCGGTTGCCTGCACTCCTACTCAGGAATGCACTGTCCGTGATGGCCGACAAGGCTGCTTTGACCCACTGTCTACCTGCACAGTGAGCGGAGATCCCCACTACTACACTTTTGATGGGGCACTTGCACACTTCCAGGGCACCTGCTCATACGAGATCACCAAGTCCTGTGGGAGTAACACCACTGAAGGTTTTCAGTTCCAGGTTGTAGCTACTAATTGGCACCGTGGCAACAACCAAGTGTCATTTGTCTCCAAAGTGGATGTGTGGCTGTCCCAGGATGGCGAAGAGACAAACATCACCATCGAACAGCATGGGAAAGTGAAGGTAATGCGTGATAACTTTGTGCAAGAAATGATTGGAAGTTTGCAGTTCGCTATATAGTGATAAATAATGTGATAAATTTTATTAATATAATAACAAAACTACAAAATTCATCTAATTTGCAGATTCAACTAATTTATATTGAGGAGTTGTGTTCAATGTACATTTAGACTTTGTATTTAGTTATTGTGTATTGTTACAGTAAAGTGAATGCTTCACATTAACCTCTGCAACAGCTGAGAATCTGAATTTCTTCAAGGTCAATGGCAGTGACTTCCCATATTATGGACTCATTGGGACTTCGACTGAAGTGCGTCAAGACCATGACTTTGTGGTGCTGGCCATGCCCAATAATGTGCAAGTTCACTATGACGGCCGTAGCACTCTCTTTGTGCGGCTCGGTCAGAACCTCCGGGGCTCTGTCTGCGGAATGTGTGGAAATTTCAATGGAAATCCATCTGATGACAAGGTTTCCCCAGATGGGGTGCTTCTAGAAACAGATGACGAATTTGGTGATTCATGGAAGTCAGATTACAGCCTCCCTAAGTAAGATTTTGTCAGTAAAAAGCAAGGAAGGAAGAGTCAGGTTCATTCATGAGATCATGTTTTTTTAACTGATCCTTATACTACTATAACTGTCATATTATTTTTTTACTGCAGCCTGACTTTTGCTGCCTGTCTTGCATTGTTTTAAACATATGCCCATAAATGCCCATGTTTTTATACCAGTATTTACAGTAATATGTTTCTTGTCAAATGCTAGGTAGGAACAAAAAACTGAGAAACCAAATTCAACATTAGACTACAAGACTATGTTAAATTAGTATCATACAACTAGAAAAGATGATCAGATGCCTTTCATTAATAACTTTGCTTTGTTAAAGGCAAGTTTATGTTAAATTCGTCATAAATCAATTTTTCACAACAAAGGAAATAGTCACAAATTTAAAAGAAATTAATTTAAATTATTCCTTATATTAATCAAATTATTCCTCTAACCCAGGACCTTACAATGGAAATACATTTGGAAAATGGATGTAGGGAATTCCTCAGTCACGTGTAATGTCTTTGGCATTGCAACTAGAGCAATTGCATCCATAGAGATGTGCATAAACTATTCCTTTGAATATAGTGCTTTTTATTGCAAGTGTATAAATACTCTTTGTTGATTCCCAGCTGTGGAGCAAGGGGTGACACAAGGGGTGGAGGATCAGAAGATGACAACTGCACCTTACTAGAGGATTTCAGTAAAGCCTGCAGCATCATCTTCAACACCACTGGCCCATTCAGAATCTGCCAGTTCTACATTGACCCCACTCCCTATTTCTCCTCCTGCGTGTATGACCTCTCCCACAACCCCTCTGCCAATGGGATGCTCTGCTCTGCAGTGGCAACCTATGAAGCCGCGTGCAACCTCCAGGCTCTCCAGATTCCAGAGTGGCGCTCAGATTTGCTCTGCCGTAAGTATTGCTGATACATTACTAGTGACTGTTCACCATGGATGTGTAATATTGGTCATCTCTGTCTATCTGCCTTCACATAGGTGTGCAGGAATGACAATTTCTTCTACTGCTGATGCTTAAAAAGTCGATCGCTGATGCTGCTCTTGCTGTACCTTTGTTACTATCCACTGACCCGTCTCCTTCATTTCCTTCCTCCAGCACCAGCGGACCCCTGTGCTGGTCTGAACTGCATGGAGGATGAATGGTGCGGGGAGAACAACGGGGTCTATGGCTGCTTTTGCAATGAGGGAAACAACAGCACTGATTTTGGTAATGCTACATCTGATATAGTGTTGTGGTGCTAAGCAGAACTTGGCCAAGACCTTAAGACCAGTGATAGACAGAGTAAATCATAAAATTGAAGATAAACAAGCATATTAACATTTTCCTTCACAAAGGTTTTTCAAACAAGGAAACAAGAAAATATTTAAAAATAAGAACCCTGTAGGAACAAAAGGAGCATTTCCTTTATCAAATGCAGAGATTACAACTTTCCTCCTAACTGGATTGTACCACAATTTTTAAATACTTACCTGCATGGGTAAGATTAAACTGATCAGGTCTCCTTGCCTTGCATAGTTAATGTCTTGGGGGTCGATTCTCCCATCAAGCACTTAAGTCAAAAACGTGCTGAAAAAGTTATGCACCTTTGAGTTATTTGTCATTATGTTAAGTGTATTCTCCCCCTATCAGCATGTCCACACCCACCACACTTAACCTGAAAAAGAAGGTGCAGCCGTGCAAGATGATTTCAATAGATTAATTCATCAAGCAAGAAAAGGGGGTTATGCCCTCAATGATTTTGCCAGCAAGCAAAACTTGGAACATGAAATATTTCATTTAAAAACTTGAAAATGAAAGCATGGTTGTCACAATCATGGTGAATCAGGGGAATCAGGAAGCAGGAGCAGGGAGATGAGGAATTGGGGAAACTAGGGTTTTATTCGGGGAAAAAACAACAAAACGAGTATGCGGACGGCAGACTTCGCTGAACATCAAATGACTTCAATGACAGGACTGAGGAAACATACTTGAACACAGACTTAAATACACAGGACTAATGGAGACAACAAGAAACAGCTAGTTACATCGGGATTTCACATGGGGTTAACGAGGGGGGCGTGGCACACAGGAGGATCGGACGAGCTGGGCGTGACAATGGTAGTATATTAACTGATATCATTTATAGCTCTGCTTTAATGAACCCTCAACCATTTTCCACAAATATTCAATACTATTGCAGTTTTAAGATCAAATAATAATAAAAAAAAAAAACATTTAACAGTTATTTATGTACATACGGCATACACATGTTTTGGTGTTTCTTTGCCAAAAATGCATATCTAGCCTAAGTGCACTTAATCTCCATACTTAAGTCAATGTCGGAATTCTCTTAAGAGAAAACAGTATGTAGCTATGTGCTTTTTTGACTTAAGTGCATGGGAGAATCGAGCCCTTGGAGCCTGGCTTTTTCTGATTTAAGTAGTTGCTGTAGTTACCTCACATATCCTGTCGAGTGATACCATGTTTTTCATATACACTAGTTCACATTTGCCTTTTCTATGTTTTGAAATGCTTTGAATATTTTAAATTCCTTTAAAGAAGACAATTTCCAGGTAAAACATTTGTTTTTAAGGAAGATGTGATAATTCTGCAAAAGTCCTTTTTGATAAGTTGTCGCCATTAACTCCACAGATGCTGAAGAAACCTGTTTCAGCAGTTCTGGAACTATGTCTCTGTCCCGGTGCCAGCTGTTTGAAGCTGGCTTCCCAACTAATGTCTTGCACCTTAATGACATCAGCTGCAATGGAACAGTTGAAGATGGCAGAGTGGTCTTCCAGTTTGACAACGATGGAAATATCTGTGGAACTAATGTCATTGTATGCATGAGCCTGAACCTATCTAGAGCTGCAACCATTTTTTAAAAAGAATAATCGTAACAGTCAGTCAATGACAGTGTTCATATGAGGAATGAGATTTTAATTTGTGCTGTTTGTTTCTTACCATAGAACAATGGCACACACCTCATCTATCAGAATACCATTTATGGGGAAACCAGCCCACATACCAGTGTAATCAGCCGGGAAAGACGCTTGGTCCTGCAGTTCTACTGCGCATATCCAGTTGAAAAATCCTTGTCCATGCCGATTGGTATCCACCCCTTAGAAAGGTGGGCTAAGAATACCTGTCATAGCACTGATGGGCATAATTTCTAAAAGCAGACATTATGTCTTTATATGTTTTATTAATTCTTTATGTCTTTTGAAATTAAACCAACAGCGTCCTGAACAAGAGTCTGCCAGGTGGCACTGGGCAGTACCAGGTGCGGATGAGTCCCTATCTCAATTCTGACTTTAATAGTCCAGTCACAGCTTCGACTTTGGATTTGCCCTTGAACGAGAGGCTTTATGTGGCTGTGGAAGTGATTGGAATGGATGAAAGGCAAATCTCCACTGTGATAGACTCTTGTTGGGCCACGCCCATTAATGATCCTTCCTCCGGCATCCGCTGGGACCTCATCATCCATGAGTAAGCATCACTGACATGTAACCTTTTTCTGAAGTGGAAAATTATACATCTAACTGCCTGCGTGCAAAGTAACAGTTACAGCCCCCCTTCAGTGTACATTATCCAGCTAAACCTTTTTTTTTCTATGTCTCATCTTGCGTGCCATGCAAGTGCTTGTCCTTAATTATGTAACCTAAACGGAGATGTGACTGGTTTTCCTCATTCTTTGCTTGTCCCATAGGTGTCCCAACCGTGAGGATGGAACTGTAGTAATTAACCAGAATGGAGTGTCCACCACCAGCCGCTTCTCTTTCAATGTGTTTGCATTCAACAACAATGCCTCCATGGTATACCTGCACTGCCAGATTCACTTGTGCATAAAGACCCAGTGCGATTGTGCTACGGTGAGTTCAATAGATCTGCAAACAAAAAAATATACAACATATAACCCTTGTGCACTTTGCAGCACTAAAAGCCATTAAATTATGGAAACATTTGCCCTTGAACAGAAATTCATATTGTTTTGTCTTTGACAGTTTTGCTATCCTAGATACAATGCTAGAAGGAGAAGATCCATTGAAGTAAAAGACAGTACATCCATTTCCATGCCATTGAAAGTATCTTTCAGCAATTCAGGTATATATATATATATATATGCATACAGTATATATATACATATGTGGCGAGTGTCTTTACATATATAGCACATTTCCTGTATTTCATGTAGTTGTCCTTAGTCAATAATAATCTTAAAATATTTAGTCCATAAGTAATTTGATGAAATTCTGTCTGGGAACATTTATCTGTATTCATTTTAAATATTTTTCTCCTAAAGCTCCACATTTTGCAAGCTCCCTGCTGCTCCTAGCCCTTGCTGCCCTGATTGCTGCTGCAGTGCGTTAAGGCCATCTAACCCCAAACTATGTGCTTTCCATTATAGTGAACTTGGTGTTTAGTTATTAATTCTTGTGTATTACAGCTTTGATCTCTACTTTTATCTTTGACCTGTTATACCATAATGAGGAATACCTTTCATGTACAACTGGAAGTGGTTCTATTATTACAATATAATGGAATTATTATTATTTTTTTGGTGGGGGGGTGCCAGGAACAGGATTGAGAACCACTACTGGCAAAAACAAGTTCATTATTCAGTGTGCTTATGTAAATTAATCAAGCCTATTAACAAACACTTAACACATTAACAAATATTTTGAAAAAATTATTGAATATATTTACATTTATGTGTTTACTTTGTTACATACATACATGCATATATTGGGAACAGAGAGCACTTACAACAGACTTGGCCCTCTTTCCATCATTCCATGTGGTGATTGGGTAAGCCTGACTTGGCCCTCTTTCCATCATTCCATGCGGTGATTGGGTAAGCCTGACTTGGCCCTCTTTCCATCATTCCATGCGGTGATTGGGTAAGCCTGACTTGGCCCTCTTTCCATCATTCCATGCGGTGATTGGGTAAGCCTGACTTGGCCCTCTTTCCATCATTCCATGCGGTGATTGGGTAAGCCTGACTTGGCCCTCTTTACATCATTCCATGCGGTGATTGGGTAAGCCTAACTTGGCCCTCTTCACATCATTCCATGCGGTGATTGGGTAAGCCTGACTTGGCCCTCTTTCCATCATTCCATGCGGTGATTGGGTAAGCCTGACTTGGCCCTCTTTACATCATTCCATGCGGTGATTGGGTAAGCCTAACTTGGCCCTCTTCACATCATTCCATGCGGTGATTGGGTAAGCCTGACTTGGCCCTCTTTCCATCATTCCATGTGGTGTCTGCCCACCTGATAAGGGTCCAGCCAAGACATGTCCCGCTTACAATAGTAGAAATGGGCTGATGACATTTCAGGAAGTTTTGCAGAAACATGTTTCGAGGTTTCAAACCTTTTCTCATTCATAAGGAGAGACCTAGTGGGTTTCCAAGTGCATAGCAAAGCTTTGAACAATCTAAGAATGAAGTTTCCACGTTTGCATAGAATGAATAATGTTGCTGGCATAACAGCAGGGTCTAATTGTGTTATACTAAATAAAAAAATAAAAATACTAACATTATGTCTTTCAGTTTGCTTTATGTATTTTTAGCCTTGCATTTGCAATAAAATACAGCTGTCCCCCACTTTACATGTTTACTTTATGTCACTTCGCGTTTTCATCACTTACCATTCACAGAAGACCTACATTAGCACCAGTTTTGGCTAACGGAAAGAAATTCGAAGAGAATTTTGCACTTTTACAAATAAAAAATGCGAAAACAGTGTTTAGCATTTATCAGCCAGCCAATTATAGATAAAGTTTATAGAAATATGTGGTATAACAACCAGAGATGGAGACTCGAGTCTGAGACTCACAGTTCCTTGTGTATTTCCTCACACAACAAGTAACAAATAAAGACATGTAAATATAATAAATACAGCTATCAATAGAAATACACAGAATGCAGAAATATATACATTTTAACAATAAACTGCAAACAGTGAAAAATTAAACCGTAAAATTGTTTGAGGGTGTGTGTGAGGCCAGTGATTTGTTTTTTCTTTTAATAAGGAAAATGTATCAGTGTATGACATTGATAGTGTTCAGATAAAATGAATAAATACTATATGTCAATTACTATAAGAATGCAGAAATGCATAGTAATTAATATTAATAATTTGGTAGCACTTTACTTAAGGGTGCTCTATGCATATGCAGGGTACATGACACCAACTTAAGCCCGTTATGAGAGCTGACATAGCTTGGCAACTTTTGTAGCTGACATTTGGAACTCCTGTGTCAAGTTGACATCACTTATGACGACTGTCATAGGTATATAATGACATAAAGTTGTGTTATGACGGTTTTTCCATTCAAGTGACATAAAAGGTTATAAGGCCAAATCTACACTTCAGTGTGTCAGAGTGACATAAAGTGACATAATTTGCCATGTAAAGCCAGCTGTGAAACAGAAGATGAATACTTCTTAAAGGAGTATTGCACAAGGCCACAGTGAACAGCAGCATAGCCACAAACCTCCTAAGGCTGGTGGTTTGTGTATTGTCTCTGGTTCTGTGTGTGCAGACCTTACATATTCTTCCTGTGTCTGTGGTGGTCTGTATCTCGTCTCTGGTTCTGTGTGTGCAGAGCTTACATGCTCCTCCTGTGTCTGTGGTGGTCTGTATCTCGTCTCTGGTTCTGTGTGTGCAGAGCTTACATGCTCTTCCTGTGTCTGAGGTGGTCTGTATCTCATCTCTGGTTCTGTGTGCAGAGCTTACATGCTCTTCCTGTGTCTGTGGTGGTCTGTATCTTGTCTCTGGTTCTGTGTGTGCAGAGCTTAAATGCTCTTCCTGTGTCTCTGGTGGTCTGTATCTCATCTCTGGTTCTGTGTGCAGAGCTTACATGCTCTTCCTGTGTCTGTGGTGGTCTGTATCTTGTCTCTGGTTCTGTGTGTGCAGAGCTTAAATGCTCTACCTGTGTCTGTGGTGTTCTGTATCTCGTCTCTGGTTCTGTGTGTGCAGAGCTTACATGCTCTTCCTGTGTCTGTGATGGTTTGTATAGTCTCTGGTTCTCTGTGTGCAGAGTTTACATGTTCTTCCTTTGTCTGTGGTGGTTTGTATATTGTCAGAGAGGTTATCTGGCAGTTTGGGCGGAGCTTAAAGCTCCCCCCATCTATGACGTCATAAGCGGGAGGTGGGCGTATCCTTTGTTCTGATTGGTTGAGGGGGTTTTGGTCAAATGGTGTCATAAATGCTTATGCCACGTGTTGCTGATAGGGGGACATATGGTTTGGGGGGTGTTAATGGTTGCCGTTAAACTTTAATAGAATAAAAATACATTACATGTCTTTTATTAATGTGTTATTTTTAATTACGTTTTAAGAAATAATAAAACATACACATCCTACGGGGTTCCATCCATCCGGAGTAGACACAAGCGCCCCAGCGTATTTTAAAAGAAGACAGCACCAAAATGTTTTAAGCAAGAAAAACTTTAGTGTTACTTTTAAAAAGAAAGAAAGAAAAGCAGGCGGAATTTAAACAAGTACAAACATGCCCGAGCGAAACACCATATTTTAAACAAACGACACAAGTCCCAAACTTTTAACTAGAGACACAATATTTAAGTACAAACATGCCCTGAACGAAACAAGAGCAAATGCGAAACAAGCACAAATATTTTAGCCAAGTTTTTAAAAACGAGAAACCATTTAAACCCATTACATTTGAGGGAATAATTTTATAAGGGGAAATAAAGGGAATGATTCTATAAGGCTGTAACTAATCAAAATGAGAACTGACTGGCGTGCCGGCAAGGCAAGGCTACCTAATCGGAACAGATAGGGGGGGCGACAGAGAACATCAGCGGCCCCTACTTATCTTTTAGCCTTCCAGAAGGACAACTACGAGCCGGCTAACGAGGGCAAGTGTCAAACATGTGGTTGTCATGTACACGGAAGGTACCGAGAAAGGGGGGGGATGCCCAAAGGGCTTTAAAAGGGATACAGCTGATACATATGGCAGAGCCTCCTCCTGTACATGCTGAATGTATGTCAGACGGCCGCTCCCTGATTATAATCAGTCAAGAGAATAAACCGGTGATTTGCAACTTCTCCCCGTGTCAGCTGTGAATCTCTTCTCATCCACGGACCCGGTGGAGACGGCCTACTCCAACACATTTAAAAACATGTTTAAAGAAGGAGAAGAAGAAAAACTGTTAGTGATATTTACCAGTGTTAGGTTGAAGAAAACATTTAACCAGCAAACATTTTAGACCCTGCAGCTCGAACATGTGCGTGCGATCCGTTTGAACAATGCGGGGCGAAATGACGACCTAGGCGATCCGAAGCTTGCACACGCGCATTGATGCAGAATGTGGCCGAGTGTTTAAGGCGTTGGACTTAAGATCCAATGGATGCATGTCTGCGTGGGTTCGAACCCCACCCCAGGTAAACCCTTTTTTGATGACAACCAATGAGATGAGAGAAGGCCGTGCTTAACCAAGTTGAAAACATATTGAAACCCGTCCATCCTGTGAGCCATCACTCAGGACGAGACACATCCCCCCCAGCAAGCAATGGCGAGCGAACTGACATCATCCAGCCCGACATCTCCTGAAGCCGCCCTACTGGAGCCTGCATCGCCTTCTGGCCTGCGAATGGGTGATACAGACCCGTACCTTCAGTGGTACCCATCATTGCCTCGGGCATCAACTTTTGAACTGCGACTGGACAAACCGCTAGAGCATCCTCAACTCATCCTGCGGCGGCCCGCATCATGGGGCCCGTATGGGGCACCGTTCCTGCCACCACCACCACCCCCTTCTAGCCCGACCTGGGCTGTGTGGCCGGGATCACAACAACCTCCGCAGGAGGCCCCCGACCTAATGCGGCGCTGTCATTATCTGAAAATGCTGTGGATGGGAGCATCACCGACTCTGCCATGAAGATAATCAAAGGGGCACTGGCCTGTATTCTGGATCGGGTTATCGAAGATGACATGCAGGAGACCTGTGTCGGATGTTCTGTGAAACACCCGAGCCAGTGGAGGCACACGTGTCTCTACGAACCTGAACCGATTTACTTCTTTAACAATTTTGAAAAGCTGATCAAAAAGCTGTATAGACCATGGTTCAAATATATCATCACGAAAGCGGTCGCGATGTTTCACCCTCACCCCGCACCTGTCAAAGTCCAAGGTGCAGTCTAGAAAGTAATTTCTGAACTTAAAATCGAAATTAATGTACGTGAGAAATTGCGCGAGCTGAAACGAGATGTTGAAGGGAAAGATTATGAGTGTGCTGTAGATGGTGCAATTAGTGATTTCTGGGATATGCACAAGTTTGAGCAGACTCTGGCTGGTGTGTAAATGCTGAACAATGTCTGTCAAAATGTGATTGGTTGGCAATTTTTATATGCTTTTCTAAATAAAATTATTTGAGTCATGAAAACACTGTGTCATTATTGCTAGAGGTTCACGATGGATAAGAAGCACTTGAAACGTGTCTATTATACGCCATCAAACCCTGGGTCATTTGGCGGTGTCGATAGATTATACGGGTCACAGATAAATGACCAAAGTGGACATACTGTGGATAAAAAGCAAGTTATTGCGACATGGCTGTCTGGTGAAGATGCATACACATTACATAAACCGATCAGATTTAACTTTAAAAGGAATAGAGTCTTTGTGACTAATATCGATTATCAATGGCAAGCTGACTTGGTGGACATGTTGGCTTACGCAGACCAGAATGATGATTTTAAATACATGTTGATGTGCATAGACATTCTATCAAAATACGCATGGGTGCGTTGCCTTAAAAGCAAGACAGGTGCAGAGGTAAAGAAAGCATTTGAAAACATTGTCTCTGAAGGCAGGATACCCAAAAAGCTTCAAACCGATCGAGGGACAGAGTTTTTTAACACGTCGTTTCATAAGCTTACGGAGAAACATGGGATAATACATTTCGCAACCGGTAACGATGTTAAGGCATCCATAGTAGAAAGATTTAACCGCACTTTAAAGACACGAATGTGGCGCTATTTTACGGCTTATAATACAAGAAGGTATGTGGACATTGTACAAGATCTGGCGAGTGCTTACAATAACACCTGCCACAGCACCATTAAAATGAAGCCGGTTGAGGTGAATACGGAGAATGCCGGACAGGACTTCAACAACATATATGGCTTGACACCTGGTGCAGCTGAAAAGCGTCGTTATAAGTTTAATATCGGTGATGTGGTCAGGGTATCGAAAGCACGGGGGAAATTTACCAAAGGATATGAGCAAACTTTTACGGACGAGTATTTTACAGTCACCGAACGTCTGCCTAGATCAGGATAAAAGATTATGATGGGGAGATCATAGACGGCACATTTTATGCAGAAGAGCTACAAAAGATCAGAATAGACAAAGACAAAAACTTCAAAGTTGAGAAAGTCGTTGCGGAAAAAACGCAAAGGGGTAAAAAAATGTTTTTAGTGAAATGGCTGGGGTGGCCTGACAAATTTAACAGCTGGGTCCCCGCTAGCCAAATAGTTGACGTATTAGTGCGATGGTGCGTATTTGTGGCATGCATTCACATCAAAAGCAGCCATGGAGGAGGAAAGCGGTTTTTATGTTATGCTCCCTAGCAACGCATCTATGGATGTTTTCCCGCACAATACCATATCAAGCTACACAACAAAACTAGCCAAGCCGATTGATCTGAACGGTAAATGGGAAGTAGGATTAGCGGAAATCCACTACCCGCGAACGTGGGATACGCTGGTGGAAGAAGACACCTTATTTTACGTGGCCGGCGGGGTGTCAATACCACCAATCCTGCAATACAAGCTAAAAGCGGGGCATTACAGAGATATTGAAAACCTAATCAGTGAAATTAACGATGCTCTAGGAATGTCAAAACTAAAACTTGACTATGGAGTGATAAAAAACAAAGTATATATGTTTGGTCCACCACACATGGCTTTTAAAGCGAAAGGTAACCTTGCAAGGATGGTGGGGTTTGTTCCTGATGTATTTCAAAAGATTGGTGATAGACTATCGGCTCCGAATCCCGCAGACATATGCGCCGGATTTTACACAATTTACGTGTATTCAGACATTGTCAAGCACCAAAGAGTGGGTGACAGTTTCGTGCCTCTTTTACGGGGGTACATATTACGGGGACTCACAACTTGATGGTCACAATATCATACGACAGGATCCATTACGTGTCGCTCTGCAAGAATCACATTGATAATATAGTCATTGAGTCTGACCAGAACAAGGCGATACCCTTCCGGTACAGAAAAACGATCGTGAAGCTGCCTTTCAGGCCGGCTAAGCACTACCCCCAATAATAATAATGTACAGCGCCGACGGTTTTTCAGATCCACATAGATATGTGGAATACTACAGAAACCAAGCTGGTAACGGACTCCCCGGATACAACGGCGCACCTGTCATGTATGGAGGGGGGCTGGGGGGTCTTTTTCGAGGACTCCTCAGAATGGCAGTACCATTTCTGAAAAGGACTTTCAGTATGGCGCAGGGCTGGACTGGTAATCTGGCATACGGGGCAAATGCCCGGTGGGCCGACGCACTTGGGGGCCGCTCGATATAATATGATTTTATTTATTTATTTATTTATTTAAATTGGCCCATAAAGCAGGGACAGCGGCCCATTGGTTCATTTTCCATACTGACACTGGGCTGGCCTAATCATCTCTTAACAGGCTCCACCCCTCCCCCTCTGTTTCTTGTGTCAGATGCAGTCAGTGGCTCAGAGCCAGAAATCAGTGGATTTAGGATGGAGAAGCAAAAGCACAAGGGCAAGGGGGGGGGGCAGAGAAGTTGCGGGCCAAAAAAATGACCGCAAGGATGGTGTACTTGTTGGTTGTGTCCGACCGATTGTGGTGGGCCGGTCTGAGCAAAAATGCCAGGGCCCTTTTTTTGTCCCAGTCCAGCCCTGGTATGGCGAAGCCGCATTTAAAATCGGCAGCGCAAAATATTGCAAAGGATGTAATTTCAGGTGCGATTACAGGGCAATTAACAACACGACAGCAAGAGGGCTCGGGGCTCATGGTGTTGGCGCGTGGTAAGCGTCAAAGACCCCCTGGTGATCGAATTACAGATGCTAAAAAACGCAAGGTTTCGACCAAGAGAAGCTCAGTAGTCAAAAAGAAGCGAGAGAAGAAGAAGGCATCCAAAAAAGTACAGAGAAGAAGATACATTTTCTAAAACTATGGCCCTCATATACAACCTGTCAGAGGAGTGCATGAAATCAAAATTGGATATTTTTGCAGTGCCATACACAAAAGCAAGCATCGATAAAAATATATACGTAGAAGTGCCGCCACTCTCAGCCTTGACAGATAATGGACCCCTGGAGTTTTTCATCGCTGGTAATGGGGAAGATTACCTAGACCTCAAAAACACGCTACTGCATCTACGGTGTCGAATCACAAAAGTTAACGGGACAAACATTGACCCTGCCGCGAAGGTGGGGGTCATAAATTAGCCTCAATTTTCTCACAAGTGGACGTATGTTGGGCGACAGGCTAGTAAGCCAGTCTAGCAATACGTACCCTTACAGAGCCATGATAGAGTGCCTGCCGGAAGCCTCCTGTTTTCCCTTTAAATTACAGTTTCTGAACGCTATCCAGGCAGTTTTCCTGCGAGCTGTTTTATAAAGACAGTTCCGGTGCTATGGACAAGACCGACCCTGATGGCGATAACAAGGGCTTAGAGAAAAGAGCAGCATTTTCAGAAAGAAGCGGCGTTTTCGATTTGATGGGACCCATACACTCTGACATATTTTTTCAAGAGAGGTTAATGCTAAATGGAGTCGATGCCAAAATTAAACTGGTTCGAAACAAAGATGAGTTTTGTCTCATGAGCGGAGATGCTTAACAGTACTCACTCAAAATCGTATCGGATTCACTCTTTGTTAAAAAAGTTTCTGTGTCGACGGCTGTCAAACTGGGTCTCGCGATCGCCTTGCTGACAGCCAACGTGAAATACCCGATCGAGAGAGTCTGCATGAAAACATTCAGCGTTGCTGCAGGCAGCCGGGTCTGCGCGCAAGAAAACCTGTTTCTCGGGCAGTTGCCTAAAACCGTTGTCATCGGTCTAGTAGACAACATGGGTTTTATGGGAGCGTATGAGCGTACCCTTTCAATTTTCAACATTACGATACTGAATTTGTAGCGCTTTATGTCGATGGCCAGCAATACCCCTCTAAACCGTTTCAGCCTGATTTTAACAGGGGAAATGTTGCCCGTGAGTATTACAGCTTGGTTCTGGCCACGGGGAGAGATTTGAAAAACGATCCTGTCGCTGATCTCTATGGTTAAAAGTGGAAACATGCACCTGGAGATGAGATTCCGTCAACCTCTGACCAGGACTGTCACACTGATAGTTTACATGACCTTCGACAATATAATCAAGATTAACCAAAGGAGAAACGTCTTGTACGATTACTACTAGTCATGAATACCTTGGAGCTATCGAATATCCTTAGTAGAAACTGATGGACTGCGAGACATTTTTATGGGGTATTAGCTTGTGATGAGCTGGAGGAAGTAAAGCTTGATAAATTACCCGCAGTCTGCATCGTCAATACACATCCTAGTTCTGCCCCCGGAGAACACTGGCTGGCGCTTTTTATGAACCATGACAGCTCCGCAGAGTTTTTCGACTCGTATGGAAATCCACCTGATCACCCCAGCTTTCCGAGAATCATAAAGACATTCATGACGAGGAACTGTGACCGGCTTGTTTACAACGCAAAGCAGGTTCAAGACGATCTCAGCATGACGTGCGGCCAACATTGCCTTTTTTTATTTAATTAATAATTAGAGGCTTACCTTTTTCTAAAATTATATCGTTTTATAGCAATGATTTAAAAAAGAACGATGCCATGGTTTCTCATTTTGCTTCTAAATTTAAATATATTACAGTTTTTCTCAGTTGCTTTGGTGCATTTCTCACAACAGACTTAACAGTTGCATAACAGCAAGTGCATTTCTCAAAACACTTAGTGCAAATGGCAAAACATAATGGATGACCGACAAAAGCAAGTAACCTCTTCAAAATACTTAGTCCATGCCTCAAAAACGAGTATTTATGTCATTGAATATGTCAGTGCTATCAAAATCCCAAGTTCATGAATTATCGTCCACGGACATGACAGCCAAAATGTAAAGTCATGTTATCGATATAAAATATACACAATGTAAACATTTTCTGATGCACAAAACATCTGAATGACAAGGGCAGGAAACATAAACATAAAAAACACTGACTGCGGGAGATTGATTGCACAGGTATATGGTGACATTCCATGCACTGCAATTGCAATCTAGCAAAAAAATGCATTTCAATGCCTCATGAATAACATATGAAATCAAAAAGGGGAACAATATATACATACTGAAACTCTAAATGCTTTCTAAAGTTGCAGGTGATCCTGTATATTGGGCCACATGTTCTCATCCAATCACAACGGATATCTTCCTGTGCAATGCAGCGTGGAAAGAACCTCCTAGAATATCTTATCTCTGCAGGCGTCTGTTGTTATATCCCGACACACAGCTTCCATAGCAGCAAGCAGTGTCATTTGTGTATGTGGGTTACAGTCATATACCTTCCACCTCCAAGCTAAGAAGAACTCCTCAGTTGGATTGAGGAATGGGGAATATGGTGGTAGGAATTCCATCAGCATCCTGGGGTGGTTGGCAAACCATTGCCTGATTGGGTTGGAGTGATGGAAACTCTCATTACCACAAATGATCACATACTGTAGTACATTTTCTTCAGCAATCTCCTCTTCAGGAATGGGATCCCTCTACAGGGTGTTCAAGAAGGTCAGCAGATGTTAGGTGTTGTGTGGACGCCATTGTCCAAAATAGCCGCACACATTGTGATATTCCCACCCCGCTGGCCTAGCATGTCAACAGTAGCTCTCTGTCCAATCAGATTATCTCCTTCCTTTGGCCAAGTTGAAGCCAACCTCATCCATGTATATGAAAATGGTGCAGGAATCATTAGTATTGTGAATACATACCAAAATAGTTTTGTAGAAACCTTTAAAATACACTTGACAGCTAATGATATCTTGTTGAACACTTTTGACTGCAACGACTTACACAATGAAAAAATTATGTTTGTCTGGAGTGTATGACTATGTAAAAGAGGGCTAGCACAATGTATTTTGATCATAATGACATAAGCAACCGCTGATGTATGATATAGCTGAGAATTGCACATAAGCATCTGCCTGAGTGTACTAAAGCAATTGCAAAATGACGAAAACAACCAGAAATTGCTGTTATGATCTGCACAACTGACTAGAGCAGGGGTCTCCAACTCCGGTCCTGGAGAGCTACCATCCATTCAGGTTTTCTATCCTACCTGGCTTCTGATGAGCCACACTTGTTCTCAGGTAAATACCAGGAACAGGTGTGGCTCATCAGAAGCCAAGTGGGACAGAAAACCTACTGGATAGTAGCTCTCCAGGACCGGAGTTTGAGACCCCTGGACTAGAGGTTGTGGGAATTGAACGAGCAGTTTTGAGAACTTCAATTCTGTTGTGAGAAATGCATCAAAGCAACTGAGAAAAACTGTAATCGTGTGAAAAATGTGTTTACCAAAATGCATGGTGAGATGTTGTAACCCAGCAGGCATCCGACATTGTCACGACGTTGAATAACAGCTGAAATCCTGTTTTTATGTTGACAGCATTGTTTCAACGTAAATATGATGCTGAGATTTCAATGATTGCTGTGAGCATGCAGGAACAGCATTGCCACTATGTTGATCTCGTGTTGAAATATAACAATATAATATATTATTTTTAAAAGTTGAAAAATCATTCTGGTAGCACTCTGCAAACATTTATTAATATTTTGCAGATATATTTAAAAAAAATGCTGTAATCTCTTGGTTTGGGCTGAGCAGCGAACCGCCTTCGCCCATGCGCACTTCCTGCATTCTCCAACGGTCTCCCGCTTGAGCGGAGAAGGGTCTGGCTGCAGATCTCCACCAGGAGGATCTCCACTAGAGGGACGGAAACACGTGACTCCACTTGCGAATCCGGACATGACGTTATGCAAACATGCCATGGAGGTGGTACCAGATATCACATAACCCTCACACATAACCCAGACTTTAACTCGAACGAACAGAAATCTAGTCTTTTAAAGTATACACTTATTATTTTGGTGATCGATTTAAATTATATTTAACATTGGAAACGGACGTTTGTCACACTCCGGCTTGCAGGCGAGCGGGGAAGCAGGCAAGCGGAGCCGTTCTCACGGGTAAACAGGGGTTTTAACCCCCTGGGGCCTGAGGCCTTTTTTCCACTTTCGAGGTAGTCTGACATGCCTTGACATTTTAAAATATTTCACCTATCTAAAAAACATTTATCCCAAAGTGATACATTTGCTTTTATTCAGCACAAACTCAGCACCAATAATCTGAGACCTCTTAGAATGTTATTATTCTATTTTTTGTTAAAATCAACTTTAAACATATACTTTTCAAAAACCTATTTTCAGACATGCTGAGAAATTGTAAAAAATCACATTATAGACATTTCTAGGTAAGACTTTTGAGCTCTGAAGCTTATAAACACAGGGGTTGGCTACACATAGGTGAAAGTGACATTCAGAAATTTTATATGGTTTGATTACTAAAGTGTTAGAACTTTGGAGTGACACTCTTTTTCTCAAAGTCAGTGGTCTTCACAATGAATATTGATGAGATAGGTGTCCTCACACCTGTAGTAGTTTGCATACTGTCAATGGCCCATCAGTCTGGAATGTCACTGCACCCCACACCCATCACTTTGGAAAGGCAGTTTGAAACGCAAGAAAAGTAGCAACAATAAAATCCCTTTCACAGTTTATTGATAGATGGAATGAAAAATGAAAAACTGTGACTATATAAATATAGAAAGCGATAAATATGATGCAGTGACTATTATTGACGCTCTGGCAGTCTGGGGACGAGGGCATCATCGACCGCGTATCTTTCTCGTGTATTTCAGTTTATATCTCGCTGAAATCATTATGTAGAATCATGAAAAAAACACTGACTAAATCCGTTATCTGTCTTCTTTTCAACTACTTCCATTGTCAGAAGTATTAAAGTTTTTAAAATTAGGTTAAAGCAAATTGTGTCACCTTTCTTTGTTTTACTTGCGTCGGGAGCGTTTAGGACCGCTCTCAGCGGAAGATCGCTATTCACGTTCTAAATACGCTGCGTTTGAATCGGCGACCATGTGATTGCAGGCACACAGGCTTAGCCCACTGAGCTATGAACACAGGTATGAGCTTCGCTGCTGAAAGTGGCAACACTGGCGCAAAGCTTCAGCGGCAGAGACGTATCCGTGTGCTATATTGTAACCGATCAGTGTAAACACTACCCAAACATGTGCTCTTGTTTATTTCGGTCACAATGGGCGTATTCACATATTTCTTCACCCAATACTAACTGTCGGATTATCATGTTATTATCATGCGAATAGCGCGATTTGCAAGTGGGTGGGTGATCAGAGCCGCTTCGAGACGCAGACGCTTAAGTCAGTCACTCTTGTTCTTTCTATTCGTATCACGAAGCTGTAAAAATATATTTAGTTTCTACCTATATATATTTGAAAAGTAGACCGTCCAAAGTTTCTGAGGGTATTTTTAAAATGTGTATATGACAAAAATTCGAGGAGTTATTTAAACGGTCTCGCGAGAATTCTGTCAGATCCCGCCGGCGGGATCGCCGGTCCCAGGGGGTTAATCAGCAAGACACACACACGCAGGAACATCCACGGATATTACAATGACGGATCTGGGGAAACTAACTGAGACACGGACTAAATACAAAAGACTAGCCAGACATAACAGGACACAGGTGATCACAATTGGGGATTCACACGAGGTAATGAGGGGGGCGTGGCACACATCAGGATCGTACGGAGCGAGGCGTGACAGAACCCCCCCCCAAAGGAGGCGACGGACGTGACGAGGGGCCAAAACCTGGAAAACAAAAGCAAAAACATCAACGGGGAACAGGAAACAGGACAGAGACACAGAACAGGAACAGGGACCAGAAAAACGACAAGACCTGACAGAGGACAGGGAACGCAGACAGGCAGACAGAAAAGGGCGACACGGAGGGAACACCCACAGGCGACACGAAGGGGCCAGGAGTGAACAGAGGAGGAACAGAGGGACGAGGAACAGACACAGGCGGGACGAAGGGAGGAGGAGCAGACAGGGGAGACCAGACCGGAACGGAAGGGGGACAAATGGCCTCCTCTCATTTGTAAATTTCTTATGTTCTTTCTTATGTTCTTAAGCCTACACCCTCGGGCACCTCCCTCTTGACTCCCTCGCCCTTGCCTCAGCGAGGCCGACACCCCACAGGACCCCGCCTTTTGGTGTCCCGCAAGGGACGGGGACATAGGTGCCGGGCTCGGGTCCCGCCCGCCCTGCCCCCTGGCTGCCTGCGGGTCCTGCGCCTCGGGGTCGGCGGTCTCCGCTGGGTCCCCCGAGGGAGCCCAGGCGGGCGACGGGCAGCGGCCGGAGGGGCCGCAGGCGAGAGGGAGAAGGGAGCAGAAGGGGACCACCCAGGGGCCAAGGGAACGGGACGAGGGAGTGACGGAGGGGACACGGAGGGAGCAGGAGGGAACACCGGTGCAGGCAGGCAGGAGGGGGAAGCCGCGGCAGGCGGAGGCGCAGCCGGAGCCGGCGATGGCGCCGTCCAATGCCCAGCCGGAGCAGGGGGGCCCGGAGGCGGGCGTCACGGAGGCGGGACCGAGGACCGGCACCGAGGATCCAGGGGGGGACCCGGCGGAGACCGCCGACCCCGAGGCGCAGGACCCGCAGGCAGCCACTGAGCCACAGCCAGGGGCCGAACGGGCGAGCCAGGGGGCAGGGCGGGCGGGACCCGAGCCCGGCACCTATGTCCCCGTCCCTTGCGGGGACATAGGCAAGGGCGAGGGAGTCAAGAGGGAGGTGCCCGAGGGTGTAGGCTTAAGAACATAAGAAAGAACATAAGAAATTTACAAATGAGAGGAGGCCATTCAAGCTCGTTTGGGGAGAACTTAACTAATAGCTCAGAGTTGTTAAAATCTTATCTAGCTCTGATTTAAAGGAACCCATGGTTTTAGCTTCCACTACACTAGCAGGAAGACTATTCCATACTCTAACTACACGCTGTGTAAAGAAGTGCTTCCTCAAATTTGTTTTAAAATGTTCTCCCGCTAATTTCCACTTATGGCCACGAGTTCTAGTATTTAGACTAATATTGAAATAGTCATTTGGCTGAACAGCATCCAGACCCGTTAGAATCTTATAGACCTGAATCATATCCCCCCTTAGTCTCCTTTGCTCAAGGCTAAACAAATTCAGTTCCGCTAACCTCTCCTCATAAGACATTCCTCTAAGACCAGGAATCATTCTCGTAGCTCTTCGTTGCACCTTTTCTAAGGCAGCAATGTCATTCTTGAGGTATGGTGACCAAACCTGCACACAGTATTCTAGGTGGGGTCTTACCAAGGAATTATATAAGTGTAACATCACCTCCCTTGACTTAAACTCCACACACCTAGAGATATAACCCAACATTCTATTGGCCTTTCCATGTCCCACTGGCGAGAGTGGGACATGGAAGCATCAACATACATACCTAGATCTTTCTCATAATCAGATACCTTTATTTCAGTGGAACCCATAAAATATCTGTACTTTATATTTCTGCTCCCTGCATGGATTACCTTACATTTATCTGTGTTAAATTTCATCTGCCAAGTATCAGCTCATTCGCTAATTAAATCCAGATCCCTTTGAAGCCTCTCTGCTGCTAGATCAGTATCTGCTACACCGCCCATCTTGGTGTCGTCTGCAAATTTAACCAGTTTACTGTATGTATTTGTGTCAATATCATTAATGTAAATTAGGAACAATAGTGGTCCTTGTCACGTTCGGTGGGGAGGCGAGAAGGGAAGCAGGCGAGAGCAGCCAGGTAGTCAGGGAAACGGGGTTTATTTGGAGGCGGACGGACAGGTACGGACATCGACGGACAATACAATGACGGATCTCGCATACATGGGGAGACGCGGACTCATATACACAAGACTAGGCAAACGAAACAGGAAACAGCTGAGCACAATCGGGGAAGCACACGTGGATAATGAGGGGGCGTGGCACACACTAGGAGCGGACGGAGCGGGGCGTGACAGTCCTAAAATTTAACCCTGCGGTACCCCACTATGAACGGAGGCCCACTGTGACATTGTGCCTCTAATAACTACTCGCTGCTTCCTGTCAGTTAGCCAGTTTTTGATCCAAGCTGCCACAGTTCCTAAAATCCCTGCAGCTTTAAGCTTTAGCAAGAGCCGTTTGTGGGGGACAACATCAAAGGCCTTCTGGAAATCTAAGTAAATCACATCATAGGCCTTTTTGTGATCAATTTCACTTGTAGCTTCCTCAAAGAACTCAAGTAGATTCGTTAAGCAGGATCTACCTCTCCTAAATCCATGTTGGCTATCCTTTATAATGTTATTTGCATCTAGGTAATCTACCATTTTCACTTGAATTATAGCTTCCATTATTTTTCCAGTAATGCTAGTTAACCTGATTGGCCTATAGTTTGCTGGATTACTTCTATCCCCTTTTTTGAATATGGGTGTTATATTAGCATGCTTCCAATCTGATGGTACCACACCCGCAGATAACGATTTCTGGAATATTAAAGTTAAAGGTTGGCTAATAATATCCCTCATCTCTTTTAAAACTATAGGTAAGATGCCATCAGGCCCCTGCGATTTATTTATTTTTAGTTTAGCTAGGCTTAGTATCACATCAACCTCAGTTATACATATATTGGTCATAGACGATGCTGTATTCGTATTAATTGGTGGTAAGTTACTTGTGTTCTCTATTGTGAACACCCTTGAAAAATAATCATTAAACTCATTTACTATATCAATTTCATTATCAATTATAAGTCCCTTACTATCCTGCAAATTAGTGATTTCAGCTTTTAGTGCTCTCTTGGAGTTAAAATATTGGAAGAAACCTTTACTGTCATGCTTAGCCTCCAATGCAATTTTTCTTTCTACATCCGTCTTGGATAGCCTAATGTCATTTTTTAACTCTGCCTGTAGACTTAGATACTCCTGCTTAATTTTGAAATCATTAGTTATTTTCCAATTGTGGAGCAGAGCCCTTTTCCTCCTGACTTTATTCTTAATTTCCTTAGTAAACCACCTTGGTTGTCGTTTCCTAGATTTAGTTTTGCTGGAAACAGGTATGAAGTCCTCTTGCACTTGCAACAATGTACTTTTGAAAAATTCCCATGCCTCTTCAACTGTTTTGCTATTTAACTCTGTCCAGTTTACAGTTTCTAATTCATAACATTAAAGTTAGCCTTCCTAACATTGTATACTTTTAATTTCGACTTTGCTCTTCGGACACTAAAATTAACCTTGAATTTAACCATGTTATGATCACTACCGTACAATGGGTCTAAAACCTCTAATTTTCCAATCCTATCCTGGTTATTACAGAAAACAAGATCAAGAAGGGCTTCTCCCCTGGTAGGAGTATTAACAAACTGAGTAAAAAAACAATCCTGTACTAATTCCACCATCTCAAGTTCATTTACAGAAGAGCCAGAGTATCCCACTGTATCCCAGGTAAATTAAAATCACCCATAACCACCACATCATTTTTATTACTCATAATCCTGATATCATCATATAACATTCTGCTTTCCTCAACAGCTACATTAGGTGCTCTATAACAAACCCCGACAATTAGGCCATTTGAATATTTAGCATCAAGTTTTATCCATACAGCTTCTGAATTTTTATTTTTATCAGTGAGATCCCTTGCCTGCAAGTTTTCTTTTACGTATACTGCAACACCACCTCCCTTCTTGCCTATCCGGTCTCTACGGAACAACACATAACCATCCATATTATATTCATCACCATCATTGTCATTCATCCATGTTTCAGTTATTCCTATAATGTCGTAATTGTCTGAAGAAATGAAAGCCTCTAAGTCATTAATTTTGTTTCTAATACTCCTAGCATTCAAATACAGACCACTAATGGTAGGCCTTTTACAGTGTCTACTTTTAATATTTATTTGGGCTTTCCGTCTCTCCCCACATAAATTCTTAACTGACCTCCCTGCCCCCCCAGTCCCTAGTTTAAACATTCCTCAACTATTCTGCACATACGCCTCCCCAATACACTGGTTCCCCTATGGTTCAGATGCAACCCGTCCGGCTTGAACAGATCCCACCTGTTCCAGAAGGTCTTCCAGTGCCCCATAAACCTGAACCCCTCTTTCCTACACCACCATTTTAGCCACGCATTTAATCCCCTTATCTCAGCTAACTTTGCCTGACTTGCACGTGGCACGGGAAGTATTGCAGAGAATACCACCGTGGATGTTCTGCTTCTAAGCTTATCTGCGACTTCTATAAATTTATCTTGCAGAACAGCCCTCCTACCCTTTCCTATGTCATTGGTGCCAACATGCACCATGACCACTGGATCCACCCCAGCTGGGGCCAAAAGCCTGTCCACTCGATCTGGAAGGTCCCCTACCTGGGCACCAGGCAGGCAAGAAACCGTACGGGACCCTCTATCACGGGTGCACACATAACTATCTACACCTCTTATAATTGAATCCCCTACTACCACAACCTCCCTCCTACTGGGGTTAGGTGGCTCCTTGGTGCCCAAGGGCCCACCTGCCTCCCCAGTCTCTTCCGGCTCTAAAGCTGGAAGCACCTGAAAGCGGTTAGACACCGTTACTTCAGGTGATGCCGCCTCTGTGAATTGTGTACGCCCTTTTCTACGTCTACGACCTACGTTCACCCAGCTCTCTCGACCCACCTGTTCATCATTCTCCCCCCTCCCCGCTTGTGACGTACACACACTCCCCCTAGAAGGCATATTAACTCTCTCCTTTAACTCATTGTTATGTTGGATGAGAGCCAGTCGCTCCTCTAGGTCACGAACCTGGACCATGAGTGAGTCAACTAACCTACATCGCTTGCAGACGAAGTCCGACTGGACGCAAGCATCCAGAAGGGCAAACATCTTGCAAACACAACACTGAGCTGGCCCCATAATTACCTAACTCACTATGTCCCCGTCCTTTACTCCCAGCCCAGTATATTAATATAGAGTATTTAAACTTTTAGTTGATCTAATTAACGTATAGTTAAAACAAAGTGCCGAGTACACTAAAACACTAAATTAACACTTGCGTTAAATCGGTACTTTATTATAAATTATCCGGCAGCGTCAGCGATAACAACCTTTAAATTAAACTTTTAAAATAACCAAATTAAAAATTACTTACCCGAGATTAACTTCCTGCTGAACCACGTTTAGCTAAACTAAAGCGAAGTTGCTCTAGGGAGGCCAAAAAACCACAAAAAACCCTCTCAAAGCAGGCTACTGCCGGAGCGGGAAAAAAAGTGGAAAATGTCCTCCCGGCCCCGACCGGCGACCGAGCAAAGCTCCGGAGCAACTGTCCTTTTAGGCCCAATCCCAAACTATACCCTCGACACTCTGCCTTCATTTCGAGTCACACTCCCGCCGAGTCACCCTCACAACACGCCCTATGCACTTAAACTGAAGGAAATTGTCACAAGAAAGATTTGAGACAGACTTGCCCTCGCAGCGCCTTTTTACAGTCTTCTTTACCGGAAAGAGGAAATGCATTACGTAGTGATTTGACCAAATGGATCCATCAAGAAGCTGTATTGTATTTTCTTTAATGACATATCAGTTATTTTAAAAAAGCACAAAGTTTAACTAATGCGAGAAAACGACGGCTACGTCGTCTTATTGCACTGAGTAATTTTAAAGTATGTACACGTGTCATATTCACGATTGTACAATTTATACCATAGCTAACTTAGTTTACATGCATAAAACATTACGCATTACTTCTGTACCAAATACCAGATCAGATCTGTAGAGGAAAAAAAACAGGCAAATATGAAACATAAATTGTTATTGCTGGTGTATGTGATGTTGATCGAGTTTGCGTACGAATGTTTCTTCGCGTGGTTTCTAGTTTGAAAAGTACACAAAATCTCTCGTAATCGGATCACGATAAAATCTATCTGTACTGACCAGCTACAAATAACTGCTTTCCAAATTTTTTTCTGCAGCGATGAATTGTAACATGCAACATAGACTTTCTATGTGTATTTCACTGTGCTGTTAGAATCCAATTATTAAATTATCGCGCTATTCTGTTTCCTGTGCGCTAGGAATTGTGGGATATGGAAGTGGTAGTGAAATCGCGCGAGCCACCATCGTTGCCGACTCGCTAAAGGAGCGCATAATCGACCACTCCCCCTTAGCCCTTGCTGCTTTGAGACACACTTCAACATGGCGACGGGTCTCGGGAACGCGCAAACGGAGGCGGAGTGGTGAGGCGGAGTGTGTAGGGACCGGTTTGGGATTGGGCCTTAGAGTTAATGTTACCGATGTTCGATAATATTACCCGTGGGTGTTTGATGCGAAGGACGCAGACAGAAACGCCGCTCGCGCCTGCAGTTGTCGGTAACACTCACGCTGTCAATTAACAAGGACAGACAACACACGTAAAAATAAAAGTTAAAAATGAAACAACAACCACCCACGTAACCGTGCTGGCACACAAACACTCAAATATACTTTACAGTATAATTCAAATCAAATCAACCGCTTCAACAGGCCCACAACACAACACAAGTGCACACAGCAACTACACCACTCCCGCACAGTACAGCAGTCAGTACAGCAATCTCAGCAGCCTCTACCAACAGCAATGAGCAGGCAGAGCAGGGGGCGTGGCCGCAGGCGGTGCAGCCGCGGGCGGTGCAGCCTGAGCCGCCACCAGTACTGGCTGGATGGGAGAGCCGGGCTGGACGGGAGAGGCGACCTCAGGCAGGGCCGCAGTCACTTGGCCAGCAGGGGGCACCTCGGTGGGCGCCGCAGTCACTTGGCCCGCAGGGGGCGCTTCGGCGGGCGCCGCCGACACGTGGCCAGCAGGGGGCGCCTCAGCGGGTGCCTCGGGCGTGCGGCCAGTAGGGGGGCGCCACGGGCAGAGCGGCTTCCTCCGCTGCAGGCAATGCCAGGCCCTCAGGCTGAGCTGCAGCGGGCACCCTCAGTTCCTGGCCAGCAAGGGGCGCCTTGGCGGGCGCCGCCATCACGCGGCCAGCAGGAGGCGCCTCGGCAGGCGGGCCATTTTTAATATAAAATGTTTCCTATTACCTAAGCTAAATCGTGTGGGTTTATCATAGATGACAAATCACTTTGTGATCATTTTGCGTTGATGACTGAGTGCGACACAGAAGATGAGGTTGAAAGTCGGAGAGTCCGGAAGAAAAAAAATTATGAAGATTTTGAACTTGGTGAGAAAATGGAAAAATTGTTTATAATGAACAACCATTACTAAAGTGTTTTAGTCCATTAACATGATTTTAGCCATAAGTCAACTTGTGAAATAGTGTTTTAACTTTTCCCCCAGATTTATTTGATTCTGAAGAAGACTCAGATATCACACAAGGTAACCATTTACAGACATTTATCCTAACACTTAAACGATTCATAAATATGGGACAAATAAATGTTACTCATATTCTGGGTTTTTGGAACCGATGCAGTGAAAGACTATCCGATGCCGCCTGCAAAGTTCAAAGCTGCTAAGAAAACAAATATGACTGAAGGTTTGTATTACAGCTGAACATTCAGAGTATAATTGAAAGAAAGGGAATAAATAAAATGCCATCAACCAGTTAGCCTAAATAGCTTTGACTAAAAATATTGATTATTTGTTACATTTAGCAGAAGTGGATTCTTTAATCAATTCAACTCAAAGATCAAGCACACCTCAACAGTGAGTTAACGTATATAAATATTTGGCGGTTTGTAGTTGATTGCATCCAGTGATGTAATATTTTATGCATTGAATTTTACAACTGTTTGTAGGAGACGATCCTTCAACTGATTCCTGTCCAGGGAGGAATTACAAATCAGGGAACATTTCAGAAGTTTAGGCAATCATGTTGAAAGAGTTTTTGTTTTTTAATCTATTTTTTACTGCTATGTATTTACAGTGTGTTTGACAGTATTGTAGAATATACACTCACCTAAAGGATTATTAGGAACACCTGTTCAATTTCTCATTAATGCAATTATCTAATCAACCAATCACATGGCAGTTGCTTCAATGCATTTAGGGGTGTGGTCCTGGTCAAGACAATCTCCTGAACTCCAAACTGAATGTCAGAATGGGAAAGAAAGGTGATTTAAGCAATTTTGAGCGTGGCATGGTTGTTGGTGCCAGACGGGCCGGTCTGAGTATTTCACAATCTGCTCAGTCACTGGGATTTTCACGCACAACCATTTCTAGGGTTTACAAAGAATGGTGTGCAAAGGGAAAAACATCCAGTATGCGGCAGTCCTGTGGGCAAAAATGCCTTGTTGATGCTAGAGGTCAGAGGAGAATGGGCCGACTGATTCAAGCTGATAGAAGAGCAACTTTGACTGAAATAACCACTCGTTACAACCGAGGTATGCAGCAAAGCATTTGTGAAGCCACAACACGCACAACCTTGAGGCGGATGGGCTACAACAGCAGAAGACCCCACCGGGTACCACTCATCTCCACTACAAATAGGAAAACGAGGCTACAATTTGCACGAGCTCACCAAAATTGGACAGTTGAAGACTGGAAAAATGTTGCCTGGTCTGATGAGTCTCGATTTCTGTTGAGACATTCAAATGGTAGAGTCAGAATTTGGCCTAAATAGAATGAGAACATGGATCCATCATGCCTTGTTACCACTGTGCAGGCTGGTGGTGGTGGTGTAATGGTGTGGGGGATGTTTTCTTGGCACACTTTAGGCCCCTTAGTGCCAATTGGGCATCTTTTAAATGCCACGGCCTACCTGAGCATTGTTTCTGATCATGTCCATCCCTTTATGACCACCATGTACCCATCCTCTGATGGCTACTTCCAGCAGGATAATGCACCATGTCACAAAGCTCGAATCATTTCAAATTGGTTTCTTGAACATGACAATGAGTTCACTGTACTAAAATGGCCCCCACAGTCACCAGATCTCAACCCAATAGAGCATCTTTGGGATGTGGTGGAACGGGAGCTTCGTGCCCTGGATGTGCAATCCACAAATCTCCATCAACTGCAAGATGCTATCCTATCAATATGGGCCAACATTTCTAAAGAATGCTTTCAGCACCTTGTTGAATCAATGCCACGTAGAATTAAGGCAGTTCTGAAGGTGAAAGGGGGTCAAACACCGTATTAGTATGGTGTTCCTAATAATCCTTTAGGTGAGTGTATACTGACATTTTTGCATTTAAATTGTGATTTTATAAATGTTGACTGAAAAATTTAATTTGTCAATCTGAAAAGAAAAATGGGTCCCTGCTCTGTCTCTCTGTCCGCCGTGGAGTCCCTGCTCTGTCTCTCTGTCCGCCGTGGGGTCCCTGCTCTGTCTCTCTGTCCGCCGTGGGGTCCCTGCTCTGTCTGTCTGTCCGCCGTGGGGTCCCTGCTCTGTCTGTCCGTCCGCCGTGGGGTCCCTGCTCTGTCTGTCTGTCCGCTGTGGGGTCCCTGCTCTGTCTGTCCGTCCGCCGTGGGGTCCCTGCTCTGTCTCTCCGTCCGCCGTGGGGTCCCTGGTCTGTCTCTCTGTCCGCCGTGGGGTCCCTGCTCTGTCTCTCTGTCCGCCGTGGGGTCCCTGCTCTGATTTTTTGATGAATTACCTCAGTCCAAAATATATTATACCGAGCCGGCGGTACTTTTCTGACGTTGCCTTACCCGAGTTGTTTAACCTTGTGTCAAAACACACACAAAACCTATTACAAGCCGATCCCGAAGCAGCCATAAGTTTTACTACTGATATTTGGACATGTAACTTTAGCTTAATGTCAATGATGAGCCTGACTGCTCACTGGGTTTACAAAGATTTTCAGAGACAACAATTACTTCTGCACTGTCAAGAAATTAAGGGATCCCATACTGCTGCCAACTTAGCGAAAACTTTTGACAAAATGTTGCAGCGGTGGGATTTGGGCAAGAACAGGGTTCACGTTGTGCTTCGAGATAATGCACGAAATATAAGCAAAGCACTTGATGAGGCCAACTTGGCAAGTTACTCACGTTATCTCAAAAGCAGCACTAACTACATAATGCTCACACTTACAGAATTAAAACATGGACAGGATTTTCTTCCTGATTTTGGTAGTTGGTATGGTGAACACCTGATAACAAAAAAAAAATCTAGCCTACATATTTGATTACATTGATTAAGTGATTAACCCCATCATGGAAAGAGGTGAATTTCAATAATTGCATTTGATTAACCAAACATAGAATTTTAGCAGTAAAGTTCTCTTCTTTCATAAACATCTTAAGTAAGACTTTTCATTTAAAGACTGGCAAAGCTGTAATGCTCACGTGAATTCACAAGGATGGGTGGCAGTAATTTTCGCACCATTTTATCAAGTGTGTAGAAAATCTCATCTGGGGTATTTGGCCACTTCCAATTTTTCCCAGCGGCCACCATGACCTTCACCTGGTATTCACCTTTTTCTATTTTCTGGACTTAACCAGGGAATATCTCCCCTTCATAACTCACAGCCCACCATTCACCAACAACTGGAACTTGGGAGGCTCCAGGCTCTTGCATCTCATTATTCTGATCAGACATGTCAGAGGTCAAGAGGAAAGTGGCAATGTTGCCATCAACCATTTTCATGCAATGGATGTCACTAATGCCTGCAATTGCTGGGGCATTTTTGAAGACTTGTTCTAGGCACAATGATTCATTGATGGCTTCTATCTCAGAGGGTTTGATTTCTAGAACCCTAACATTGCTAGATGCTGCTGCTTCTGTAAATGTTGATGCATTATTTACTATGTATTTTCTGCACCTAATCCCATTCCAAACCAATCTTTTTACACCGCCACCAATACCATCAACTGGGCCTTTGCCATGGCAGGTGGCAAAAAAAATCCAGGTGATTTCAACATGGTGTTTTGCCTGCAGTGGTTCTAAGACAGCAGCAATGAATTTTTAAACTGTGAAAGGATACAATCCATATAAGCCACAATTGTGTCCTTGGAGTGAGTTAAATTGTCACAGGGGTCAGGCTTCAAAACAAAAGGAAGTCAGCAGGATTCTGGGTAATTAGGCAAGAGTGACCTCTATTGGGATCCTTAGAAACTGATTATCCTTTTGTCTCAAAGAAATAATTATAAAAGATAACACTCAGATGTAACAGACAAGATGTTTTATTTTGTACAGTACCCAAGATTTTGTGACTCACGTTACAAGTGACTCGCGTTACATTTTTCTGAGCTAAATTTCTAAAAGAAATAAGGAGACATGGGTCTTATGTTCTTTATACCTTAAAGGAGGAGATTTATAGATGACAGTTCAGTTCTCACAAGGAGCTGTTAATAACACTAACTTCAGTATGTTGGCGTGACTCGCGTTACACTGCTGGCACATTCCACTTTTAACACAACTGCCTGGTGGATAGCCCCAAAACTGGCAAATTTTCACTGTCATTGTTGTGATGGGCTAGCGATCCAGCCGGGAAGCAGGCGAGGCAAGCCGAGAATGCAGGCAATCGGGGTTTATTGAGGACAACAGGACCAAGACACCAATAAACATCAATGACGGATCTGGGGTAACGTACTCAGACGCGGACTAAATACAGAAGACAAGCCAAAATAACAAGGAACAGCTGGGCACGATCGGGGAAGCACACGTGGATAATCAGGGGGCGTGGCACACATCGGGAGCGGACGGAGCAGGGCGTGACAGGACCCCCCCCAAAGGCGCGCACTCCGGGCACGCACCAAGGGGAGGCGACGGACGGGACTGGGGAAACAGGACCTAAAAGACAAAACCAAAACCATCAACGGAGGACAGGGAACAGGATCGAAACAGAGAACAAGAACAAGGACGAAACAAAAGACAGGACACGACAAAGAACCGGGAAGGCAGACAGACAGACCGAGAAAGGAGACACAGAAGGAACAGACAACGGAGGAACAACATGGCAAGGAGTGAACACAGGAGACACCGAGGGACGAGGAGCAAAGACAGGCGGGACGGAGGGAAAGGGAGGAGGAAGCAGGGGAGCCCAAGGGAACCCAGGCGGGCGACGGGCAGCGGCTGGAGGGGCCGCAGGCGAGAGGAAGGAGGGAGCAGGAAGGGACCACCCAGGGACCAAGGGAACGGGACGAGGGAGTGACGGAGGGGACATGGAGGGAGCAGGAGGGAACCCCAGGGAAGGCGGGCAGGAGGGGGAAGCCGCAGCAGGCGGAGGCGCAGCCGGAGCCGGCAAAGGCACCGTCCGACGCCCAGCCGGAGCAGGGGGGCCTGGAGGCGGCCAACACGGAGCCGGAGGCGGGACCGAGGATCCAGGGGGGGACCCGGCGGCAACCGCCAACCCCGAGGTGCAGGACCCGCAGGCAGCCACCGAGCCACGGCCAGGGGCCGAACGGGCGAGCCCGGGGGCAGGGCGGGCGGGACCTACGGGATACCGAGAGGCGGGGTCCCGGAGGGTGTCGGCCTTGCCGGGGTAAGGGCAAAGGAGTCAGGGCCTCCCATGAGGCAACAAGCAGGGCAGCCAAAGCCACAGGCGTGGCCGCAGGCAGGGCAGCCGGAGGTGTGGACGTGACGAGAGGGGCGGCCTCAGGCAGGGCAGGACAGAAGAGCCGGGCTGGACGGGCAGGACAGAAGAGCCGGGCTGGACGGGCAAGGCAGGCGAGACGGGCAAGGCAAGCGAGACGGGCGTGGCGGCGTCCTCGGGTGTGCGGCCATCAACAGCAGGGGGCGCCGCGGACGTACGGCCAGCAGCAGCAGGGGGCGCCGCGGGCGTGCGACCAGCAGCAGGGGGCGTCCTCGGGCGTGCGGCCAGCAGCAGCAGGGAGCGCCTCAGCAGACACCTGGGGCGTGAAGCCAGCAGGGGGCGCCCCGGCGGGCACCTTGGACTGAGCGGCAGCCAGAGCTGCAGGCGGTGCCGCAGGCAGAGCGGCCTCCTCGGGCGTGCGGCCAGCAGGGGGCACCTCTGCGGGCACCTCGGGCGTGCAGCCAGCAAGGGGCGCCTCTGTGGGCGCCACCCTCACGCGGCCAGCAGGGGGCACAACCGCGGCCACCTCGGGCAGTTCAGGTGCCGGCAGGATAGGTGAGACAGACAGTTCAGGCGCCGGCAGGACAGGCGAGACAGGCAGAACAGGCGCCGGCAGGACAGGCGAGACAGGCAGAACAGGAGGGTGCGCCTCTGCAGGCACCTCAGTCACTTGGCCAGCAGGGGCCACCTCGGCGGGCGCCGCAGTCACTCGGCCAGTAGGGGGCGCCTCGGTGGGCGCTGCAGTCACGCGGCCAGCAGGGGGCGCCTCGGCGGGCGCCGCAGTCACTCGGCCAGCAGGGGGCGCCGCAGGGGGCGCCGCGGCGGGCGCCGCCGTCATGCGGCCAGCAGCGGGCGCCGCCATCACGCATTGCCGTAGGCAGAGCGTTGGCAGCTGCAGGGACTGCATGAGGGTCGGGCAGTGCTGCTGGCAGCGTGGCAGCAGCAGCAGCAGGCGGTGCCGCGGGCAGAGCGGCGGCATCAGCAGCAGGCGGTGCCGCGGGCAGAGCGGCGGCAGCAGCAGCAGACGGTGCCGCGGGCAGAGCGGCGGCAGCAGCAGGCAGTACCGCGGGCAGTGCGGCATCAGCAGCCGCTGTTGCTGAAGGCGGCGCAGCGGCGGTGTCATCCCAGGCGGGGAGTAATGAGCAGGCCCCCAGGAGGACGGTCGGGGTCTCCTCCAGTCGTCTCCCCTTGCGCCTCTTCTTCTTTCCTCGGCTGGGGCATGTCGATGGCGGCGGGGTTACATCGGAGAGGACGAGCGGCTGAAGCCGCTTCTCCGTAACCCTGTCGACGAGCTGCCGGAGGTTCTCGCGCACTTCCGCCTTTACATGTGTTGCCGTGAGCGGTGTTACCTCCTGAAGGAGGGTCCCGCTCTTGCTGGCTAAATCCATTAATCCGGAGTCCTCCCGGACCTCCGGCTGGTGGAGCCAGTAAAGCACCTCGCGGAGCAGATCGACGCGTTGGTCATCGACCTGCGGAGGTGCGTTGGGGAGATCCGTCATTCTATTGTGATGGGCTAGCGATCGAGCCGGAAAGCAGGCGAGGCAAGCCGAGAATGCAGGCAATCGGGGTTTATTCAGGACAACAGGACCAAGACACAAATAAACATCAATGACGGATCTGGGGTAACGTACTCAGACGCGGACTAAATACAGAAGACAAGCCAAAATAACAAGGAACAGCTTGGCACGATCGGGGAAGCACACGTGGATAATGAGGGGGCGTGGCACACATCGGGAGCGGACGGAGCAGGGCGTGACAGTCATTATTGTTTGTGCATGGACAAGGGATATAATTACCAAATACAGAATCAAAATCTAACAAGAAATTGATCTTACAATGTATATCATAAAATTCATGTAAAAATAGGAAAAATTTTATTTTATCCCAATGCTAACTTCTGAGGAAGAATTTTCTAATACTGTAAATAGGCTTGTCAGTGCAAGAGTAACCATTTGTTTAGGCCCTTAGGGGTGTCCCCTGCAATAAAACCAAAATATTTCACACCAGTGCAGTAAATGAAAAATCAATCCATTTTCCCTTTTAGTGTGGAATTACCCTTATGGATTTCTTTTATTATAAAAAAATGTCATGTCAAGATTTTTGTTAGTATAACTATACTAATGTTATATACCGGAATTTATTTTATACCTTACAACACACTTTATTTTATATTTTTATTTTGTTGTGAGAAGATCCTGTCATGTTTATGTAATACTTGTTTGTGGGTGCTTTCGGGGCTTTAACCCCTTGGGGCCGGCGATCCCGCCGGCAGGATCTGACAGAAATTTCGCAAAACCGTTTAAATAACTCCGCGAGTTTTTGTCATATACACATTTTAAAAATACTCTCAGAAACCTCGGACGGTCTACTTTTTAAATATATATAGGTAGAAACTAAATATATTTTTACAGCTTCGTGATACGAATTGAAAGAACAAGAGTGACTGACTTAAGCGTCTGCGTCTCAAAGCGGCTCTGATCGCCCACCCACTTGCAAATCGCGCTATTCGCATGATAATAACATGATAATCCGACAGTTAGTATTGGGTAAAGAAATATGTGAATACGCCCATTGTGACCGAAATAAACAAGAGCACATGTCTGGGTAGTGTTTACACTGATCGGCTACAATATAGCACACGGATACGTCTCTGCCGCTGAAGCTTTGCGCCAGTGTTGCCACTTTCAGCAGCGAACCTCATACCTGTGTTCATAGCTCAGTGGGCTAAGCCTGTGTGCCTGCAATCACGTGGTCGCCGATTCAAACGCAGCGTATTTAGAACGTGAATAGCGATCTTCCGCTGAGAGCGGTCCTACACGCTCCCGACGCAAGTAAAACAAAGAAAGATGACACGATTTGCTTTTTTGCCTATTTAACCTAATTTTAAAAACTTTAATACTTCTGACAATGGAAGTTTTGAAAAGAAGACAGATAACGGATTTAGTCAGTGTTTTTTTCATGATTCTACATAATGATTTCAGCGAGATATAAACTGAAATACACGAGAAAGATACGCGGTCGATGATGCCCTCGTCCCCAGAGCGTCAATAATAGTCACTGCATCATATTTATCGCTTTCTATATTTATATAGTCACAGTTTTTCATTTTTCATTCCATCTATCAATAAACTGTGAAAGGGATTTTATTGTTGCTACTTTTCTTGCGTTTCAAACTGCCTTTCCAAAGTGATGGGTGTGGGGTGCAGTGACATTCCAGACTGATGGGCCATTGACAGTATGCAAACTACTACAGGTGTGAGGACACCTATCTCATCAATATTCATTGTGAAGACCACTGACTTTGAGAAAAAGAGTGTCACTCCAAAGTTCTAACACTTTAGTAATCAAACCATATAAAATTTCTGAATGTCACTTTCACCTATGTGTAGCCAACCCCTGTGTCTATAAGCTTCAGAGCTCAAAAGTCTTACCTAGAAATGTCTATAATGTGATTTTTTACAATTTCTCAGCATGTCTGAAAATAGGTTTTTGAAAAGTATATGTTTAAAGTTGATTTTAACAAAAAATAGAATAATAACATTCTAAGAGGTCTCAGATTATTGGTGCTGAGTTTGTGCTGAATAAAAGCAAATGTATCACTTTGGGATAAATGTTTTTTAGATAGGTGAAATATTTTAAAATGTCAAGGCATGTCAGACTACCTCGAAAGTGGAAAAAAGGGGGTTAGGGGATGTCAGAAGTGGACTAGGTTCAGGTGACCACGCAGAGCGATAAGGTTTTAATCGATTATAGTGAAGGACTTTAGGCTTTGACCTAGAATCAAGCAGATCTTTCACTTTATAAGATACTCCCGTGTCACCTGTTGGTGAGTCTAGTCTGCTCAAGACTTTGTATGGACCGGCCCATTTCGGAGAAAGTTTATGTCTTGACAGAGCCGGAAGGTCAACCCACACAAGATCATTAGGTTGATAAGCTGTATGCCGAATGTGACGGTCGTAGTAGTGCTTTTGCTGCACTCCAGCTGTCTGGATATTGTCTGCAACAGAGGTAAAAGCAGAACGTAGTCGTCTAAGCATAGAATGCGCATACTCATTCGGAGTTCCAGATGTAGCCCTGGAAGTCGCTGGAGGTATACCAAGAAGAAAATCAGCAGGTAAGCGAGCTTCTCTACCATGCGCTAAAAAGAAAGGTGTATGTTTGGTTGAGGAATGAACACTTTTATTCTATTAAAAAATATTTGGTTCTATTAGCACGTTCCACCATACCATCAGACATGGCATGATATGGTGAAGTTCACGTTTTGTGAATCCCAAGCAGGGAACACAGTTCTTTTACCAAGTCAGAATCAAACTGCCGACCTTGATCAGTGTGCAGACTCTGGGGCACCCCATGATGGCTCACATAGTCCTCAAACAAGCATTTGGCGACAGTTGTCGCACGCTGATCGGCAAGTGCATACAGATTTAGGTATTTCGTAAAGTAATCCATTACTACAAGCACATAACGATTTCCTTTACGTGTAATGGGCAACTCAGTCAGATCCGCAGCAACTTTCTCAAAAGGCATGCTTGTCACTATGTTTTGCATTGGGGCCTGCTGATGTGGTGTTTGTGGTCTTCTGGCCTCACAAGCCTGACATTCGGCACACCATTGTGTAATGTCCCTAGAAATTTGGGGCCAGTAACATCTCCCCAGGGCACGTTGCATTGTCTTTTGTGCACTAAAATGTCCAGTAAGGGAATGACCGTGCAAAAATTCAAACATGTTACGCTGCAGTGCAGGTGGAACTACAACCTGCAGAATCTGTTCACCCGGAGGAGGTCTGACTCGTCGGCAAAGAACAGAGTCTACAAAGATAAGCCGTGGGAATTCCTTCCAGAAATGGCGAAACACGTTAGAGATATCTTTGAGCTTTGCATATGGAGGTCTCTTCTTACTTAACACCCATTCGGAGACTATGTTTAAAACAGGGTCAGCTTTCTGAGCTTTCAGTATATCTCCTCTATCCATATTCAGGAATGTAACAGTGGAAAAGGTACAGACAACGGAATTTGATTGCTCAAACCCAGAATCTGCACTGGAGGAAAAAGGTTGTATAGACATAGGAGGCGACTCGACTACCTCGGTCTGCGTGGAAGCAGAAACAAAATTGACAGGTTTGATGTCATCTGGAATACTGCCGTTCCCGTCAGGTCGACGAGACATGGCATCAGCATTGACATGGTTGTGACCGTGTCGATACTCGATAGTCCAATCATAGAGATCAATTTCCAGAGCCCATCTTGCTCGGCGACCTGTTGGATCCCCAGCCAAAACCAATTGTCTTAGATTAAGCAAGGGCTTATGATCGGTGATAATCCGAAAATAATTACCCATGAGATACTGACGGAAATGACGAATGGACCAAACAATGGCCCACAACTCCCTGTCATATGTCGACCATCGTTTCTCAGTAGGTGTCAGGATGTGACTGCCATAAGCAATGACACTTTCGTTGCCAGCAGCATTGATCTGGGACAAAACACATCCAATAGCTGTGTTGGAAGCATCAGTAAAGAGGAGAAACTCTCTTGAAAAGTCCGGGTAAGAAAGAATTGGAGCAGTAGTAAGTGCATGTCGCAAAGAATTCTTCTTGCTCTACACTGGTCCATGCAAACAGCTTCCCCTTTTGAGTTAGAGCATGCAGTGGCTGGGACATTTTAGCAAAGCAGCGAATGAAACGCCTGTAGTATGAGCACAGGCCCAAGAAAGCTCTAACTTCTGTAGGATTTTTGGGTGTAGGCCATTCTTTAATCTTTTGAATGTTCTTCTCATCAGGCTGAAGGCCAGCCGCTGATACAATATGGCCCAGAAACGTCACTTGCTGTTGCGCAAAAGAGCATTTAGATGGTTTTAGCTGAAAAACTTCTCTCAGGTGTTGAATATGTTCAGCAAAACTCTTGCTGTAGACAATAATATCATCTAAATATACAAGACAAGTTTTCCAAGAAACTTGCAACACTAGCTGCATCAAATGTTGAAAAATAGGCGGGGCATTGACAAGGCCCATTGGCATCACTGTAAACTGATATAAGGAACAGCCAGTGGTGAAAGCTGTTTTTGGTCTGTCTGCCTCATGTAGCTGCACTTGCCAATACCCCGATGAAAGATCCATAGTACTGAATATGGAGGAACTTCGGAGTGCATCTAAGGTGTCATCTGTCCTGGGCAAAGGATGAGCATCCTTGATAGTGATAGAATTAAAACCCCTATAATCTACGCAAAAGCGCCAGGTACCATCTTTTTTCCGCACCATAACGACAGGCGCAGCCCAAGGGCTATGACTGACTTCCACAATACCTTTTTCCAACATGTCATCAACATGTGACTGAATCACCTCTTGCATTTGAGGGGAAGTACGGTATGCTCGTTTTTTAACTGGAATAGCACTGTCAGTATTAATTTTGTGAGTGACTACATTTGTTCTACCAAAATCTGTAGGACTCTTACTAAACACATCACAATACTCATGCAACAGTGAGTGTAGTTCATTCACCTGAGGGTCAGACAAATTACCACTTTGAATTCCAAATGGAAGTGGCGACACTAGTGTAGGAGGGGTAGTCACAGTACATACAGAATCTGAGTAATGAAAAACATCATTCTGGTTAATTGGAGTGAACTCACCCAGTTGCATAACTGGTTGCAGTATAAATGGGCTGTTTGTTGGATTCATGACACGCACTACAGTCTGACCATTTTCAGCTACAGTAACGGTGCGTGCAATGGCAATGCCATCTAGTTTAGATGGATATGGTTCAAATAACCCACCGTAACCATCAGCTAAACCTGAATTGACAGTAGATGGGACGAGTTTAGCTGTACAGTGCATCTCACATTGTGGAGGAATGGTAATGGCCACAGTAATTTGAGCCGTACAGTGTACAGGGGCAAGTTGAGATAGGCTAAGCAAAGGTAAAGTCTGATCATAGATGCAGCACAGTCCTTTACCTACATTCAAGACTGCCTGGTGCTGCTGGAGAAAGTCCCAACCAAGTATGATACCCTGATTCACATTTCTAATTACATGCATGTCATGTTGTAGCATTAGTGTACCTAGTCTCAGAGTAACAGTCACAATTCCCAGTGTGTCCAAATTCTGACCAGTAACAGATTTTGACAGAATGAAATTTCTCTTAAGTGGTCTCTTACACAAAGATGGAATGGCCATACAGGTAGTTTCATTAATGAATGAAATGCTAGACCCAGTGTCTATCATGATGTGCATGTCAGTACCTTCAACAATGCCACTGATGTGTGCTGTACAAGTGTCCGTCAGGTCTGTAGCAGAACAGCGTTCGTTATCTGGAAGACTGCTGTCTGTGGTTGTCATCCGTATGGTGTCGACTGGGGCTGGTGGTGAAACAGCTGATGTGTGCCCCGCCTCATCAGCTAGTGGAAGTTTCCCCGATGATGGCCATGGTGATCTCTGTAAATGCCCCGTGGACCACGCTGAAGATCCATGCTGGGCTCCTGAGGTCCCTGATGACGGTCTCTGTAGTCCTCAAAGGTGACATGCTTCCGATGAGGGCTCGGACTCCGCCGTTGAAATGAAGGGCTACTGTACGATGTTGTGTCAGCCCATCGTCCTCGCCTGCCATCCTCGTAGTAGTCAGTGCCGAAGTCAGCAAAGTATTTTGGGTAATCGCACTCCTGGAACCTTTCCCCATGGTCATTACGCTGGTATGTATCATTGGTTCGTCTGCACAGGTCCCTGCGACGGTTTGCCGATCTTCTGTACCTATTAGGTGAAGGAGAACTAGCATCCGAATGTCTGGTCCGTGAATGTCCATACGATGCACTTCCAGACACGTCATATCTAGTTGGGCTGCAGCGATATGATGATAGAGTTCGATGAGATCGCCCTCGTTGATCATGCAACTGCAGTTTCAATGCTGAAACATCCTTACTTAACTCTTTGACTGTGTTAGTAAGATCAGTAACAGCTTGCTTCAGAACAACAGTGTCAGAATCGGAAATAGCATTAACTGTCTGCACTGTGGAACAGTCCCTTAAAGCGGACGAAACTGGCTGTACCCATCTAGCTGCCTGGCGGGCCCGTTCAGCTTGGGTAGTGACTTGGAAGGCGTCTTTGAAAGTTTCCACTCCCCTCTCATGGCATTTAATCTGCAGTTCTTGATCCAGACCAGCCAAAAATCTGGACAGTTTCATATATTCAGAAGCATTTGGTTCAAAATCTGGAAAAGCCTCTTTGACTAGTCTACATATATCTGCAGCATACACTTCCATGGGTTCATTAGGTAACTTGTAGCGTGAATTTGGAAACGTTTGAAAAGATGCAATCACATCCTTTTGACCAAAAGCATCCTGCAACTGCTTTTTGGCTGCAGCAAAGGAGCTCTGAATTGCAGATGGAAAATTGTCCCAAACAATAAACAGTTCAGCTGCTCTGTCTCTCTGTCCACCGATGGATCTCTGCTCTGTCTCTCTGTCACCGTGGGGTCGCTGCTCTGTCTCTCTGTCCGCCGTGGGGTCCCTGCTCTGTCTGTGTGTCCGCCGTGGGGTCCCTGCTCTGTCTCTCTCTCCGCCGTGGGGTCCCTGGTCTGTCTTTCTCTCCGCCGTGGGGTCCCTGGTCTGTCTCTCTGTCCGCCGTGGTTTCCCTGGTCTGTCTCTCTGTCTGCTGTGGTTTCCCTGGTCTGTCTCTCTGTCCGCCGTGGGGTCCCTGCTCTGTCTCTCTGTCCGCCGTGAGGTACCTGCTCTGTCTCTCTGTCCGCCGTGAGGTCCCTGCTCTGTCTCTCTGTCCGCCGTGAGGTCCCTGCTCTGTCGCTCTGTCCGCCGTGGGGCCGCTGCTCTGTCTCTCTGTCCGCCGTGGGGCCCCTGCTCTGTCTCTCTGTCCGCCGTGGTTTCCCTGCTCTGTCTCTCTGTCCGCCGTGGTTTCCCTGCTCTGTCTCTCTGTCCGCCGTGGTTTCCCTGCTCTGTCTCTCTGTCCGCCGTGAGGTCCCTGCTCTGTCTCTCTGTCCGCCGTGAGGTCCCTGCTCTGTCGCTCTGTCCGCCGTGGGGCCGCTGCTCTGTCTCTCTGTCCGCCGTGGGGCCCCTGCTCTGTCTCTCTGTCTGCCGTGGTTTCCCTGGTCTGTCTCTCTGTCCGCCGTGTGGTCCCTGCTCTGTCTCTCTGTCCGCCGTGGGGCCCCTGGTCTGTCTCTCTGTCCGCCGTGGTTTCCCTGGTCTGTCTCTCTGTCCGCCGTGGGGTTCCTGCTCTGTCTCTCTGTCCGCCGTGGGTTCCCTGCTCTGTCTCTCCGTCCACGAAGAGGTCCCTGGTCTGTCACTCTGTCCGCCGTGGTTTCCCTGGTCTGTCTCTCTGTCCGCCGTGGGGTCCCTGCTCTGTCTCTCTGTCACCGTGGGGTCCATGCTCTGTCTCTATGTCCACCGTGTGGTCCCTGCTCTGTCACTGTGTCCACCTTGGGGTCCCTGCTCTGTCTCTCTGTCCACCGTGGGATCTCACCGCCATGGGGTCCCTGCTGTGTCTCTCTGTCGTCCGTGGGGTCCCTGCTCTGTCTCTCTGTCCTCCGTGGGGTCCCTGCTCTGTCTCTGTGTCCACCGTGGGGTCCCTGCTCTGTCTCTGTGTCCACCGTGGGGTCCCTGCTCTGTCTGTGTGTCCACCTTGCGGTCCCTGGTCTGTCTCTCTGTCCACCGATGGATCCCTGCTCTGTCTCTCTGTCACCGTGGTGTCCCTGCTCTGTCTGTGTGTCCACCGTGGGGTCCCTGTTCTGTCTCTCTGTCCCCCGTGTGGTCCCTGCTCTGCCTCTCTGTACACCGTGAGGTCCCTGCTCTGTCTCTCTGTCCGCCGTGGCGTCCCTGGTCTGTCTGTGTGTCCACCGTGGGGTCCCTGGTCTGTCTCTCTGTCCACCGATGGATCTCTGCTCTGTCTCTCTGTCACCGTGGGGTCGCTGCTCTGTCTCTCTGTCCGCCGTGGGGTCCCTGCTCTGTCTGTGTGTCCCCCGTGGGGTCCCTGCTCTGTCTGTGTGTCCGCCGTGTGGTCCCTGCTCTGTCTCTCTGTCCGCCGTGAGGTACCTGCTCTGTCTCTCTGTCCGCCGTGAGGTCCCTGCTCTGTCTCTCTGTCCGCCGTGAGGTCCCTGCTCTGTCGCTCTGTCCGCCGTGGGGCCGCTGCTTTGTCTCTCTGTCCGCCGTGGGGCCCCTGCTCTGTCTCTCTGTCCGCCGTGGTTTCCCTGCTCTGTCTCTCTGTCCGCCGTGGTTTCCCTGCTCTGTCTCTCTGTCCGCCGTGGTTTCCCTGCTCTGTCTCTCTGTCCGCCGTGAGGTCCCTGCTCTGTCTCTCTGTCCGCCGTGAGCTCCCTGCTCTGTCTCTCTGTCCGCCGTGAGGTCCCTGCTCTGTCTCTCTGTCCGCCGTGAGGTCCCTGCTCTGTCGCTCTGTCCGCCGTGGGGCCGCTGCTCTGTCTCTCTGTCCGCCGTGGGGCCCCTGCTCTGTCTCTCTGTCTGCCGTGGTTTCCCTGGTCTGTCTCTCTGTCCGCCGTGTGGTCCCTGCTCTGTCTCTCTGTCCGCCATGGGGCCCCTGGTCTGTCTCTCTGTCCGCCGTGGGGCCCCTGGTCTGTCTCTCTGTCCGCCGTGGTTTCCCTGGTCTGTCTCTCTGTCCGCCGTGGGGTTCCTGCTCTGTCTCTCTGTCCGCCGTGGGTTCCCTGCTCTGTCTCTCCGTCCACGAAGAGGTCCCTGGTCTGTCCCTCTGTCCGCCGTGGTTTCCCTGGTCTGTCTCTCTGTCCGCCGTGGGGTCCCTGCTCTGTCTCTCTGTCCGCCGTGGGGCCCCTGGTCTGTCTCTCTGTCCGCCGTGGTTTCCCTGGTCTGTCTCTCTGTCCGCCGTGTGGTCCCTACTCTGTCTCTCTGTCTGCCGTGGGGCCCCTGCTCTGTATCTCTGTCCACCTTGGGGCCCCTGGTCTGTCTCTCTGTCCGCCGTAGGATCCCTGCTCTGTCTCTCTGTCCGCCGTGGTTTCCCTGGTCTGTCTCTCTGTCCGCCGTGGGGTCCCTGCTATGTCTCTCTGTCCGCCGTGGGTTCCCTGCTCTGTCTCTCTGTCCGCCGTGGGGTCCCTGGTCTGTCTCTCTGTCCGCCGTGGTTTCCCTGGTCTGTCTCTCTGTCCGCCGTGGGGTCCCTGCTCTGTCTCTCTGTCCGCCGTGGCGTCCCTGCTCTGTCTCTCTGTCCGCCGTGGTGTCCCTGCTCTGTTTCTCTGTCCACGAGGCGGTCCCTGGTCTGTCTCTCTGTCCGCCGTGGTTTCCCTGGTCTGTCTCTCTGTCTGCTGTGGTTTCCCTGGTCTGTCTCTCTGTCCGCCGTGGGGTCCCTGCTCTGTCTCTCTGTCCGCCGTGAGGCACCTGCTCTGTCTCTCTGTCCGCCGTGAGGTCCCTGCTCTGTCTCTCTGTCCGCCGTGAGGTCCCTGCTCTGTCGCTCTGTCCGCCGTGGGGCCGCTGCTCTGTCTCTCTGTCCGCCGTGGGGCCCCTGCTCTGTCTCTCTGTCCGCCGTGGTTTCCCTGGTCTGTCTCTCTGTCCGCCGTAGGATCCCTGCTCTGTCTCTCTGTCCGCCGTGGTTTCCCTGGTCTGTCTCTCTGTCCGCCGTGGGGTCCCTGCTATGTCTCTCTGTCCGCCGTGGGTTCCCTGCTCTGTCTCTCTGTCCGCCGTGGGGTCCCTGGTCTGTCTCTCTGTCCGCCGTGGTTTCCCTGGTCTGTCTCTCTGTCCGCCGTGGGGTCCCTGCTCTGTCTCTCTGTCCGCCGTGGCGTCCCTGCTCTGTCTCTCTGTCCGCCGTGGCGTCCCTGCTCTGTTTCTCTGTCCACGAGGCGGTCCCTGGTCTGTCTCTCTGTCCGCCGTGGTTTCCCTGGTCTGTCTCTCTGTCTGCTGTGGTTTCCCTGGTCTGTCTCTCTGTCCGCCGTGGGGTCCCTGCTCTGTCTCTCTGTCCGCCGTGAGGTACCTGCTCTGTCTCTCTGTCCGCCGTGAGGTCCCTGCTCTGTCTCTCTGTCCGCCGTGAGGTCCCTGCTCTGTCGCTCTGTCCGCCGTGGGGCCGCTGCTCTGTCTCTCTGTCCGCCGTGGGGCCCCTGCTCTGTCTCTCTGTCCGCCGTGGTTTCCCTGCTCTGTCTCTCTGTCCGCCGTGGTTTCCCTGCTCTGTCTCTCTGTCCGCCGTGGTTTCCCTGCTCTGTCTCTCTGTCCGCCGTGAGGTCCCTGCTCTGTCTCTCTGTCCGCCGTGAGGTCCCTGCTCTGTCGCTCTGTCCGCCGTGTGGTCCCTGCTCTGTCTCTCTGTCTGCCGTGGGGCCCCTGCTCTGTATCTCTGTCCACCTTGGGGCCCCTGGTCTGTCTCTCTGTCCGCCGTAGGATCCCTGCTCTGTCTCTCTGTCCGCCGTGGTTTCCCTGGTCTGTCTCTCTGTCCGCCGTGGGGTCCCTGCTCTGTCTCTCTGTCCGCCGTGGCGTCCCTGCTCTGTCTCTCTGTCCGCCGTGGCGTCCCTGCTCTGTCTCTCTGTCCGCCGTGGTTTCCCTGCTCTGTCTCTCTGTCTGCTGTGGTTTCCCTGCTCTGTCTCTCTGTCCGCCGTGGGGTCCCTGCTCTGTCTCTCTGTCCGCCGTGGCGTCCCTGCTCTGTCTGTGTGTCCACCGTGTGGTCGCTGCTCTGTCTGTGTGTCCACCGTGGGGTCCCTGCTATGTCTCTCTGTGTCCGCCGTGAGGTCCCTGCTCTGTCTGTGTGTCCACCGTGTGGTCCCTGCTCTGTCTCTCTGTCCGCCGTGGGGTCCCTGCTCTGTCTCTCTGTCCGCCGTGGCGTCCCTGGTCTGTCTCTCTGTCCGCCGTGGGGACCCTGCTCTGTCTCTCTGTCCGCCGTGGCGTCCCTGGTCTGTCTCTCTGTCCGCCGTGAGGTCCCTGCTCTGTCGCTCTGTCCGCCGTGGGGCCGCTGCTTTGTCTCTCTGTCCGCCGTGGGGCCCCTGCTCTGTCTCTCTGTCCGCCGTGGTTTCCCTGCTCTGTCTCTCTGTCCGCCGTGGTTTCCCTGCTCTGTCTCTCTGTCCGCCGTGGTTTCCCTGCTCTGTCTCTCTGTCCGCCGTGAGGTCCCTGCTCTGTCTCTCTGTCCGCCGTGGTTTCCCTGGTCTGTCTCTCTGTCCGCCGTGGTTTCCCTGGTCTGTCTCTCTGTCCGCCGTGGCGTCCCTGGTCTGTCTCTCTGTCCGCCGTGGGGTCCCTGCTCTGTCTCTCTGTCCGCCGTGGCGTCCCTGGTCTGTCTCTCTGTCCGCCGTGGGGACCCTGCTCTGTCTCTCTGTCCGCCGTGGCGTCCCTGCTCTGTCTCTCTGTCCGCCGTGGGTTCCCTGGTCTGTCTCTCTGCCCGCCGTGGTTTCCCTGGTCTGTCTCTCTGTCCGCCGTGGGGTCCCTGCTCTGTCTCTCTGTCTCTGTCTGAAGTCAGTGATTGTTGGTTGAGTTCCTCTATAGGACAGCTCTTGTCTGGCTATGTTAGTAGGGGGTCTCGACTGAGACAATCCATTGACCGGGGATTGGTACCTCTGCTGGCTTAGGGTTGGTATCTCAGCCCATGGTTGCTGCTGCCGCTGCATGGCTGGAACTTGAGGGTTGTAGGCATTCTGCTGAGGCCTCAGACCTGCCGTTGTTGCCAAATATGGAGCTGCGGTAGATGTACGTGGAAACGCGTCTCCATATTCACTGTGGATGCTGAGTGACCTAAGTAACTGAGACTGGTGATTGTATTCATGCTGGCCAGCAGGATATGATGGAAATGCAGAAGGCTGAAACTGATGTGAGCTTGGGTGCAGTATGCCTTTGGCTGGGAGTCTAGGGGCATGAGTAGTGGACGGCTCCGGTCGCACCTTTTCCCTAGACTGGTGGTAACTAGGTGCTGGTAGGAAGCGTTTTGTTCACATTCGGACAGGTGATGTGCATGCCCTTGATCATCCATCAGCTGCGCCATCCTCTCCTGTATAGCCTGTTGCTGCTCCCTCAATTTTTCCCTTTGTAGTTCCTCGAATGCTGCTCTGAAACTGGATGGTTGACTTCGCTGTTTAGATGGTGGAGTAAGGGCCCTGGTTTCGTCACCAGTCGACCAATGTTCAAGGATTACTGGCAATTGGTCAGCATGGTGGTAGGTGTGCCTACTTGGCCCTTCTTCTACTAGGTCCCAGTCTCCGCTAGGAGTAGGAGGTGTAGAGGACTGGGCTCCATCAGCTGTATCTGTGTACGCCTTTTCTGGCCTATGTGCACTAGGTAGCGATTGGTCTCCCGCTGGCCTCTTGTATACTGGACTTCATAATCCTCGAGGTAGGCTGGGCGTTGTACTGCATGCCGAGGTCGGACATCATTGGTCTCAGTATTCTGTTGTTACATCTTAATCTTCTGAAAGCACTCTATCCGGCTCGAAGGACCAAAATGTGGGGGAGGATTAGGTGGACTAATGCAATTGTGGTTCTGGATGAGGTAGTGTTCTCAGAAGAGTGCCGGTCAGAGCACTGGGATCACAGCCAAGGTGCGGTTAAGGTTTTTACTTGCAATTCTGTGGTTACAGCACAGCAACTAACAATAGGCACCATCCAGTCCAATATATGGGCATGGTTCTGAAATAAACCAATAAAGGGAATAACAACTGAACATTCTGGAAAAGGTAAGCGAATTATGGCAGTTTCAAACATGTCCACAAGATGGCACCGAAGGATCACCAATAAACTATATAATAAGTTGGAGGTGCTCCTTTAACTTGATTAATAGCAATAACAAATTATAATTACCACATACAAATGCTGACACACGACAAATTGCTACATCAACGATAACAGGGCATGTAAATCCAACAAGTTGCCATATACGAAATCTAGTAACACTACACCGATACTGCGCATACAGAAAGAAATCAACTACATTAAAAGTATAGAAAATTACATTACTTACACCCGTAATCGCGGACAGGAAAATGAACTACCAAAAAGAGAGGGGCACATAAGATAATAACTATGAAATGTCTGTGGAGCGCAGGTGAACTTCTGGAACTCTTGCTCTCTGGAGGCTGCGACCAGGCAAGCAGTGTGCTGTAAACGATCCAGCACTGCTGCAGATTGACGTAACTCCCAATTCCGCTTCCGTCTTAACAATGAGGGTATGTTCATTATTAGTGAGGTTCATGTGTAAAAACAGTGCTTTTTCCCACCAGCTGCCTAATACATACACTGACCTATGACTGACTGACCACACTTGATTTGTGAAAAAATTCACAAATCAGACTGATCAATTTGAGCCTCGTTTGGTCCTTCTGGACTACTTTATTTGTATGTTTTGGCCACTGGTCTGTGATGTAGCCCATGTATTGCTATGGCATGTGACATGTGTTTTTAATCCCTTCTGTCTCAGCGCTTATCAGTCACTGGCAGACGAACTGAGGACTGTGAAAAAATTCACAAATCAGACTGGTCAGAATGAGCCTGCCTGGACCTGTTTATATGGTGAAGTTTTTTTATTAGTCACGTTTGACAATAAAAAGGCAAAGTATAATATCGGCAGATTTCGGAATGGGAAATGACGTCATCCGAATTCACAAATCACGAATAACAAAATGCCACTGTGTTTACTAGTTTACCTCACCGCACTGTCGAGTTAAACACAAAGGAATCCCGAATCGCAAACTGCAAACTATCTTTACCGCGGCGTACTGGGTATGTGCATGACGTCACAACAGGCAGAAGTCACTGTACTCACACCCACTGAGTAGCAAAAAAGACTAAGGGGCAGCGTTAGCGTTCGATTTCAATGCTGCAAAAAAACACATGTAACATGGGAATGAGCTGTTGTGCGATTGATTGTACAAAAAGATTTAACAGATTGCCAAAAACTAAATAAGTATAGGACGTGGATCGGTTACGCATGGCCGATACCAGATCCAACAAATAGGTCTGGATCAGCGCCGATACCGGTCCGAATATCGGATTGGTGCATCTCTAATATTTATTTATACTTATGAAAGTGAAAGAATACAGTTAAGATTATATGTGGTGTTTTAATCATAATTTTTAAAAGAATAATAATTAGTTGAAAAAATATTTTTTATCAGTAATTTTTTTAAGCAATTACTAGACATTTCAGCATAGCTGTCAAGTCTCCCGTTTTGGCCGGGAAATTACCGTATTTTACCCCTCTTTGCTGCCGTCCTCCCATATTAGTATTTTCCCGTAAATCTACCGTATTACAATATCATTTTAAAAAAAATTCCTCTGCCTCTCCAAACTGAACTGTCAGTAGCCTCGCGAGAACTGCCACCTGCAGTAGTCTGCAGGTCATTTACAACATTAACCAGGTCATAAATGCGGAGGTTAAAATGGCAATGCTGTGTGCCAAAAACAACATTACTTTCACCGTCTGTGACGACTTCAACAAGGATACAAAGTCTGCAACAAATCCGTATAATAAGTCATTAGTGAATGCCAGAGTCACATGAGTGAACATGGGAAATTAAAAGAAAATGTGTAATGAAAATAAAATGTAAATCACAAGTGGTTATTTTAGATTTATTGTACACCTGTCTTAAAATGTAAGGGATACTAGAGCTTGGATGGGGTGGTGGGATGGCTCGCGGTGGGTGCAGGAAAATTTCCCTTATTTTCAAATCCAACACTTGACAGGTATTGTCACGGTTGCGGGGCAGGCGAGCCGGAAAGCAGGTGAATGGAGCCGTACTTACGGGTAAATGCGGTTTTATTGACCAACGAACAGACAGGCATGGACATCTACGGACACTACAATGTCGGATCTGGGAAACAGAAGAGGACGCGGACTAATATACACAAGACTAGTCAAAATAACAGGACACAGGTGATCACAATCGGGGATTAACACAAGGTAATGAGGGGGGCGTGGCACACACAAAGATCGGACGGAGCTGGGCGTGACAGGTATGCTTTTCAGGGGACCCCATTTGAATTCCAGGCGACCCCATGTGGGGTCGCGACCTCAAGGTTGTGTAGTAATTATTAGCTCAGGTAAATTTTAATATCTCCACCAATATGTTTTGAAATTAATTCAATTTTAATTCATTATTACTTAATGATGATTGATTAATTGTTATGCCAAGTGGTTGGTTCCTCCAAACTCAATTGCGGTATCCCCGTGAGTCTGTTAATGTGAGACTTAATTGGGATTCACTAATTACCAGTATCACGTAGTAAGCTGGGTTAAAAGGCTCGTCCAGCGAGCTGCATCACCAGGTAATGTAAACGATCGGTAGCGAAGCTCCTGTCACGGCCAATGAGAGAGAGTGTCGCGATATTTCAGGTGAGTTTGAAGTTTCAAAGCTTAGTAGCCAGATCGCAGAGGCAGTAACTATTGTGAGCACTCAATGAACGGAGGCTGAAGTTGTGTAAAAGACATGCATTTATTCCTAACTAACCCTACAACTAACATAAGACAGACATTACATTTAACACAAACAACAAACACAAAATAACGGAATAGAAACAAACAATGTAATTATGGAAATGCAATGACCAGACTTAAATGAGTAACCTTAAAAGGGAAATACTGTTCTGCAAAGCAAGTACAGTTTGTGGAAACATGACCCTAAAGTTGTATAGCAGGTTAACAGAACAACTTAGACTGTTAGAATGAAGGGATGTTCTTTTCAAAAATCCTTATCTGAAGGTGTGGTACCTTCTGATTGGAAGCATGCCAACATAACGCCCATTTTCAAAAAAGGGGATAGAAGTAATTTGTCAAACTATAGGCCAATCAGTCTAACTTGTATAACTGGTAAAGTTATGGAGGCTATAATCAAAGAGAAAATGGTAGATTACCTGGACTCAAATAACATTTTGAGGGATAGCCAGCATGGATTTAGGAGAGGTAGATCCTGTTTAACAAATCTGTTGGAGTTTTTTGAGGAAGCTACTCAGGAAGTTGATGATAAGAAGGCCTATGATGTCATCTATTTAGATTTCCAAAAGGCTTTTGATGTTGTTCCCCACAAGAGGCTCTCACTTAAACTCAAAGCGACAGGTATTTTAGGAACTGTAGCGACTTGGATTGATAACTGGTTAACGGATAGGAAGCAGCGAGTAGTTATAAGAGGCTCGATGTCACAGTGGGCCTGCGTTCATAGTGGGGTACCGCAGGGTTCAATTTTAGGACCACTTTTGTTCCTTATTTACATAAATGATATAGACACCAATATATACAGTAAACTGGTGAAATTTGCAGATGACACCAAGGTGGGTGGTGTAGCAGATACTGAACTAGCGGCTCAGCAGCTACAGCGGGATCTTAATTTAATTAGTGACTGGGCTGACACCTGGCAGATGAAATTTAACATAGACAAATGTAAGGTACTCCATGTAGGGAGCAGAAATATAAAGTACAGGTATTTTATGGGACCTACTGAAATAAAGGTAGCTGATTATGAGAAAGACCTTGGTGTGTATGTTGATGCTTCCATGTCTCATTCTCGCCAGTGCGGGGAAGCAATAAAAAAGGCCAATAGGATGTTGGGGTATATCTCCAGATGTGTGGAGTTTAAGTCAAGGGAGGTAATGCTAAGATTATACAATTCCTTGGTGAGACCTCACCTAGAATATTGTGTACAGGTTTGGTCACCATATCTTAAAAAGGACATAGCGGCCTTAGAAAAGGTGCAGCGTAGGGCCACAAGAATGATTCCTGGTCTTAGAGGAATGTCATACGAGGAAAGGTTATTTGAGCTAAATCTGTTCAGCCTCAAGCAAAGGAGACTGAGGGGGGACATGATCCAGGTCTATAAGATTCTAACAGGTTTGGATGCTGTTCAACCGAATAGTTACTTCAGCATTAGTTCAAATACAAGAACTCGTGGCCATAGGTGGAAATTAGTGGGAGAACATTTCAAACTGGATTTAAGGAAGCACTTCTTTACACAGCGTGTAGTCAGAGTATGGAATAGTCTTCCTGATAACGTAGTGCAAGCTGAATCCTTGGGTTCCTTTAAATCAGAGCTAGATAAGATTTTAACAACTCTGAGCTATTAGTTAAGTTCTCCCCAAGCGAGCTCGATGGGCCGAATGGCCTCCTCTCGTTTGTATATTTCTTATGTTCTTATGTTCTTAAGTTGGTTAACTTGGTTGCAGAGTGGGGGGGGGGGGGAGTCTTGGCAGTTGGTTGGAGAGGCTGATGAGCTGATGGGATGATGGCACTCAGGAAGGTGTGGTGTTTGGAGCGGAGCCCCTTGGATTCTATCTCCTTGTGAAGCTTTGTCTTGGTTGCAGTTCTCTGTTGGGTAGCAGGCCTTCACCGGCAAGCTTCAGGAGGGCTTCTTGCAGGCTTCTCTTCTCCTGGGCTGATGTTCCCCGCCTCTCTCTTTGGGCTGATGTGCTTTCTGCTCCTCCTGGCTTTGTTCTGAGGTGCGAGGTTTTATGCTCTAAAGTTCATTGGACTTCTGTGCCCGTCACGGATTGTCCATAATGAACACCATGTTCAAGCATAAGGGTGTCCAAAAGACCCCTCATGAAGAAAAACATAATGGATTCACGTTTTCCCTTGCCCGGACGCGGGTCACCGGGGCCCCCCCCTGGAGCCAGGCCTGGGGGTGGGGCTCGATGGCGAGCGCCTGGTGGCCAGGCCTACACCCATGGGGCCTGGTCGGGCACAGCCCGAACAAGGCACGTGGGTCCCCCTTCCAATGGGCTCACCACCTGTAGGAGGGGCCATAGGGGTCGGGTGCAATGTGAGTTGGGCAGTGGCCGAAGGCGGGGACCTTGGCGATCCGATCCTCGGCTACAGAAGCTAGCTCTAGGGACATGGAATGTCACCTCTCTGGTGGGGAAGGAGCCTGAGCTGGTGCGCGAGGCTGTGAAGTTCCGACTAGATGTAGTCGGGCTCACCTCGATGCACAGCCTAGGCTCTGGAACCAGTCTCCTCGAAGGGGGCTGGACCCTCTTCCACTCTGGAGTTGCTCACGGGGAGAGGCGCCGAGCTGGGGTGGGCATACTTATTGCCCCCTGGCTGGGCGCCTGTACATTGGGGTTTACCGCGGTGGACGAGAGGGTAGCCTCCCTTCGCCTTCGGGTGGGGGGACGGGTCCTGACTGTTGTTTGCGCTTATGCGCCAAATGGCAGTTCAGAATACCCACCCTTTTTGGAGTCCTTGGAAGGGGTGTTGGAGAGCGCTCCTCCCGGGGACTCTCTCGTTCTGCTGGGGGACTTCAATGCTCACGTGGGCAATGACAGTGAGAACTGGAGGGCCGTGATTAGGAGGAACGGCCCCCCCAATCTGAACCCGAGTGGTGTTTTATTATTGGACTTCTGTGCCCGTCACGGATTGTCCATAATGAACACCATATTCAAGCATAAGGGTGTCCATATGTGCACTTGGCACCAGGACACCCTAGGCCGCAGTTCGATGATCGACTTTGTGGTCGTGTCATCGGACTTGCGGCCGCATGTATTGGACACTCGGGTGAGGAGAGGGGCGGAGCTGTCAACCGATCACCACCTGGTGGTGGGTTGGCTCCGCTGGTGGGGGAGGAAGCTGGTCAGACCTGGCAGACCCAAGCGTATAGTGCGGGTCTGCTGGGAACGTCTGGCGGAATCCCCTGTCAGGGGGAGTTTCAACTCCTACCTCCGGCAGAACTTCGCCCATGTCCCGGGGGAGGCGGGGGACATTGAGTCCGAATGGGTCATGTTCCGCGCCTCCATTGTCCAGGCGGCTGACCGGAGCTGTGGCCGTAAGGTGGTCGGTGCTTGTCACGGCGGCAATCCCCGAACCCGCTGGTGGACACCGGCGGTGAGGGATGCCGTCAAACTGAAGAAGGAGTCCTATCGGGCCTTTTTGGCCTGTGGGACTCTGGAAGCAGCTGATGAGTACCGGCGGGCCAAGCGGAACGCGGCTTCGGCGGTTGCTGAGGCAAAAACTCGGGTATGGGAGGAGTTTGGCGAGGCCATGGAGAACGACTTCCGTACGGCTTCGAGGAGATTCTGGTCCACCATCCGGCATCTCAGGGCGGGAAAGCGGTGCAGCATCAACACTATTTATGGTGGGGATGGTGCACTGCTGACCTCAGCTCGGGATGTTGTGGGTCGGTGGAAGGAATACTTCGAAGACCTCCTCAATCCCACCGACACGCCTTCCAATGAGGAAGCAGAGTCTAGGGACTTGGGGGTGGACTCGCCTATCTCTGGGGCAGAGGTCGCTGAGGTGGTTAAAAAGCTCCTCGGTGGCCGGGCCCCGGGGGTGGATGAGATCCGCCTGGAGTTCCTCAAGGCTCTGGATGTTGCGGGGCTGTCTTGGTTGACACGCATCTGCGGCATCGCGTGGACATCGGGGGCGGTGCCTCTGGATTGGCAGACCGGGGTGGTGGTCCCCCTCTTCAAGAAAGGGGACCGGAGGGTGTGTTCCAACTATAGGGGGATCACACTCCTCAGCCTCCCTGGTAAGGTCTATTCGGGGGTGCTGGAGAGGAGGGTCCGTTGGATAGTCGAACCTCGGATTCAGGAGGAGCAGTGTGGTTTTCGTCCTGGCCGTGGAACAGTGGACCAGCTCTATACTCTCCGCAGAATCCTTGAGGGTGCGTGGGAGTTTGCCCAACCAGTCTACATGTGCTTTGTGGACTTGGAGAAGGCATTCGACCGCGTCCCTCGGGGAGTCCTGTGGGCAGTTCTCCGGGAGTATGGGGTGCCGGGCTGCCTTATAAGGGCTGTTCAGTCCCTGTACAACCGGTGTCAGAGCTTAGTCCGCATTGCCGGCAGTAAGTCGGACTCGTTCCCGGTGAGGGTTGGACTCCGCCACGGCTGCCCTTTATCACCGATTCTGTTCATAACTTTTATGGACAGAATTTCTAGCCGCAGCCGGGGCGTTGAGAGTGTCCGGTTTGGTGACCTCAGGATTGGGTCTCTGCTTTTTGCAGATGATGTGGTTCTGTTGGCTTCATCAGACCGCGACCTTCGGCTCTCACTGGAGCAGTTCGCAGTCGAGTGTGAAGCGGCTGGAATGAAAATCAGCACCTCCAAATCCGAGACCATGGTCCTCAGCCGGAAAAGGGTGGAGTGATCTCTCCGGGTCAGGGAGGAGTTCCTTCCCCAAGTGGAGGAGTTTAAGTATCTCGGGGTCTTGTTCATGAGTGAGGGAAGGATGGAGCGGGAGATCGACAGGCGGATCGGTGCGGCGTCAGCAGCGATGCGGGCGCTGCATCGGTCTGTCGTGGTGAAGAAGGAGCTGAGCCAAAAGGCAAAGCTCTCGATTTACCAGTCGATCTACGTTCCTACCCTCACCTATGGTCACGAGCTTTGGGTAGTGACCGAAAGAACGAGATCGCGAGTGCAAGCGGCCGAAATGAGCTTTCTCCGCAGGGTGGCTGGGCTCTCCCTTAGAGATAGGGTGAGGAGCTCAGTCATTCGGGAGAGACTCAGAGTAGAGTCGCTGCTCCTCTGCATTGAGAGGAGCCAGATGAGGTGGCTCGGGCATCTGCTTAGGATGCCTCCTGGACGCCTCCCTGGTGAGGTGTTCCGGGCATGTCCCACTGGGAGGAGGCCCCAGGGAAGACCCAGGACACGCTGGAGGGACTATGTCTCTCGGCTGGCCTGGGAACGCCTCGGGATTCCCCCGGAGGAGCTGGAGGAAGTGGCTGGGGAGAGGGAAGTCTGGGTTTCCCTGCTGAGGCTACTGCCCCCGCGACCCGACCTCGGATAAGCGGAAGTTAATGGATGGATGGATGGCTGGATGGATGGAAGTTCATGAATAGGGATGAACAGGAATTCAACACCGAACCAATTGCTGACCATCCATTTGGCGGGCTTTCGGAGGGGTGTCTGTGGCAGTCCTTTTGGAATTTATAACCAGACTGATTCCCCTTTACTGATGATTTTCATTAAGCTGGTGTAACTTTTGATCCATACACTTTCATGGTAACCACTTATTTTCCAACACCAAACATGCCATACCAGCCTGGCGGTTCACATCTCATACCATCTGTATTGATTAATTAACAATTACTTATATCATGTATGTTACTGACTCACATCAGTATACGTTATAGGTGTTTTTGGTTGCACCTCAACAGATGTTACACTTTGTACAAACATTACATTACATATTCATATTCAAACAGCACATCTTACCCTTAGATAGGCATGTTTGAGGTAATACCAATTTAAGTTGCACATCTGGGAACAACATATTTTGAGTTGGTGTGGCATATCCCAATTGACCTGCTCTCCAGAATGGATAATGTACATCTTAATTCAGTTCTTTTAATGCAGCATGGTAGAGCACAAAGAGCTTGCTAACAGACCACAAAGATCAGATAAGGGCCACAGAGGAATGTGAAAAAGGGGGGGTTGTTAAACAAAGAAAGAAGAATCTCTGAAAGTTAGGACACACTGATATACCTGGTTACACTATTTAATTTTCAAGATTCTTCTGGTATGACCATGAGAATCTATATGCAGTGGTAGGTGTACATATTTATTTATTCAAATTTATATGAGTTTAAGTGTGAGGGGTAAAATAGTTGATACTCCATAAACATGGCTATAAGGGTGGTACACAAAACACTAAGATTGTCTAAGGACACACACAAACATAACCTACTGTATCTGTATATTGAGACTAGCAATCATAAGCAAAAAAATATGCAGGGTATACAAAAGCTGACTTAGAAGAAACTTTCTTTTGGATTTTGGCCTGTTGGGTGAATGGTATGTAAGGCAGGATGTATGGGGAGGGGGTTGATCCTATAGTTGAAATATACAACTGATGTAGGGCCATGTACATACTACCACGTGTGTTGTCACGTGACTCCGGTCTGTGACATGGGAGCAGTACAGAAAAATGCCTGTGCATATATGGATCAAAAGCTTGGACACAATCATTCCTATACAAATACAGTGGTACCTCGGTTATCGAACTCACTAGAACTCGAATTTCTTGAAAGTCGAACAAACCAGTTTGACCTAGAACTCGATCTGAATATCAAAAGTCGAACCGTGACCCAATATAAATTGTACGTGTCAGGAAATGAGTCACACAGCACTTCTCTGAGCGGAAACAAAAGATAAAGCTTCAGTGTCAGCCTCGCATTTGCTGTAGTAGCAGCGCTTGTTGGTCATAGTGCTATTTTATCGAAAATACTTTATCAGGTAATACACTGTACTTTATATCATTTTGTTAGCCATTGCTCACCAAAAAGTTACGTAATAGTTGTACAAATGCTACAACCTAAAAGTTTGCTATTCACGAACAAATTTACGAATACAGAGTAATAATAAAAATAAACAAAGTTTTTATTGTCATGTACAGACTACAATGAAATTCTTACTTGAATGCCTTCTTCACAGACTGGACGATTAACCAAATAAAGCAGCGCAATATTACAGTAACTAACAATAAATAAACCACTAACTTACGTGTACTATTAGAGCATTTATGTCATTTATTTAAACTTTATTTTACCAGGTAAATTAACTGAAAACCAGTTCTCACTGCTTTACGTGATATTCGGGAAAAATAGCAGATTACGCATCGGAACTGCCTGGGATACAAACGTCATGCATGTAACTCTTCAGCCAATAAGGGCAAAGGTGTGTCGTCACGGAGGCGGTTCCAGTTTGTGCAGCTGGGCGAGAGGTCGCAATGCATCTAATGTATGGAAGGCCAACGGGGCCAAAATGTCTTAAAACTTTACGCCTAAAGACGTCAAATATTAACGGCCAGAGACGTCAAATTTGCACGCCTTTAGACGTAAAAAATCAGCACGTTGATTTTTCACATGCAAAAAATCAACATGTCGATTTTTCATGCCTAAAGACGTAATTTTTTTTACACCTTCAGACGTCAAAAACAGGTAGAATTTCTCTCTTTTTAAATGAGGACATACACTTAATTATTTAAAAATATAATAAAATATGTGCATGTATGCGTGTATTATTAATATTCTTAATTACAATTCTTGTTGCTACTAGTAGTTGTATTTAACAATTTTTACTATTCTTATTATTATAAAAGTGAGTAATTATTCGTCACTACAGCACAGTGCACAGTGCAAGTGTGTGTAGTGATTTTTTATGCTTTGGGACAATTGATGCTGTAATAATAATATACGATTTTAATATATGTTTAATATAATACACTTGACAAACCTTGTTGCTGAGTGAGTGTTTGAATCTCGGCAACAAACTCCGAAATTGTTATCATCTCATCAGCAAATTCATTTTCAATCAATCACCCACTTGCCCAACGTACACTGTTTTCCATTGTAGTCATTCTATTATAGCAAAATAGAGATATTCAAGGACACACTAAGGGCATAAATCATAATAACAGCTGTTATATTAAAGTAGCGAAAAATGAGTTACTTCGTCAGTATTGTGTGTACATTAGCTTGTCCATTATTAGACAATGCCAGCCGGGTGTATTCTGTAAATATCTGATTGCAGTTCAAAAGAAAGCTTCTAAGAGCCATTTTCCTTTGCGCTCCGACCCAAGTTCTCTGTCTAGTTTAATGGCACGCACACCTCCGTTAAGATGTCTTCTGTGGCTCATCACAACCACGCAAAGAATCCGTAATCAAAAATGTAAAGTGATGCAGAAATACGTGCCTGCGGCGAAGACCTGCGTTGTCTCTTAGTCACAGTATGTTTAAACACATATGGCGATACGTCCCACTACTTATTAGTATAATTAATATATTCATTGCTCCGACACGAAACGTCCACTTTCGTAATAATAAATATTTATAGTATGTTAATTTTTTTCTATGACGTAAGTACACGCGTGGATCGTTGAGGTGTCACTGCAAATCACTTGACAGTGATGTAGGTTAACTGTTGTTGTCGTATTTCCTCTTTTTGATTATTCAAATTAGAGCACAAGGTGATTCTGCCTTTATTATGTTGGTTTTACAACTTCAAATGTACAACTTAAAGTGAAAACGAGCCTAGAATAACGCAAAATGCCGATAACGATTTCGATGAATGAAACAGTAATGTGACGGATTTCTTCATCAGGGGAGCTGATCAGACATTGCATCGATGATGTATTTGCATGTTGCAGTTTTTCTGCACAATCAACCATTTTCACTGATGCCCGAAATGGTAGTCAGAGGCACAATATGCTGCCATCATTTTAACATGTAAACTTTTTAAAATGCAGTAATTTTTGCTAAAACATTTTCATGTTGACTCACTTTAAAATAATGTCTGTGGGACAACGAATGATGAGAAAAAGTAACAGCTGTATATTACAAGAATTAAAATAATAATAATAACTAATATCTTATGATCTGTCCTTGTGTTTGGAGACTTGTGTCATGACCTGCTCGTATGATCCTCGTTTGTGCCACGCCACCCTCCTTACCTCGTGTTAATTCCCGATTGTGATCACCTGTTGCCTGTTATTTTTGCCTTGTCCTGTGTATTTAGTCTTCGACTGAGTCCGTTTTCCCCAGGTCTGTCATTAACATTTGTCCTGTGCTGCTTTAATAAAACCCTGTTTACCCGTACTCACGGCTTCCTTAGTCTGATTCTCCACTCCCTGCTCGTTCGTTCGCGCAGGTCTCAACAACTTGTATGTAAAAAGCCATTTATACATAGATAATAAGACTGCAATATAGACACCATTAAATACCAGCAGTGCTGGGATAGCTGAATAAATATGTTGAATGTAGTCACTGGATGGAAGTTACAAGTATGTGCAATTGTTTGTCTAATGGACAAAAGTACTTGAGGCAGGTGTGTGACAGCAGATAGTTTGTATGCAAAAAAAGCCAGTATATCCATGTTTTTCATGTTCAGTGTGCATGTATGAATGGATAATGAATGGATAATTAAAAAAGAGGGAAATGCTCAATTAAGGGACAGGAGTTGGTGGTGCTTTTATTTTGAAAGGGTCGCTTTGTCGACATCAGCACACGTTGCAAAATGCCGCCTGTTTTTGACGTCTGAAGGTGTGAAAAATTGACATGTTGATTTTTTGCATGTGAAAAATCGACGTGTTGATTTTTTACACCTGAAGGCGTGCAAATTTGACGTCTCTGGCCGTTAATATTTGACATCTTTAGGCATAAAGTTTTAAGACGTTTTGGCCCTGTTGGCCTTCCATACTAATGCTACGTTCACACCGCGAGCGTCAAAGACGTCACAGCTCATTACCATAAAGTTGATTGGGATTCAACTTCTGTCTGACGCTCCCGCCGCCCAGATCGCGACGCGCCGCTCCTCGACGCCTCCCGACGCTCCCTCCCATAGAGAATGAATGACTTCCAGTCACTTTGACACTCTCACTGCTCGCAGTGTGAACGTAGCATAACCGTAATCAGAGATGGGCATAAATACATAGAAATGTATTTAAAATAAAAAATACTGAGTGAAATATATCTGGACATATTCTGAATGCAAAACAAAAACATTTAGATGTGTACTACTGATTAGAAGTGATCTTCCCTTCCCCTGCCCTGTAGGAAAAACTATTATATTATATTATATTATTTTACTTCACAGCAAGTTTTAAAACCACATCAAAAACTAACTGAATTTCTTTTTTTTCTTTCTTTTTTTTTGCAGGTTGTACAATACTTTTTAAACATAGCAGCTTTTATATTTATTTAATTTAAAGTTTGCTTCTATATACAGTTTAAAATTAGAAAGTTCATAAATAAATCTTAAAGCTGAAGAGTTGTGCATCATGCATCAGTGTCATAACAAATGCACACAATCACTACATTAAAGTGATGGTGACAGACAGTGATTAACCTTCTTTTGTCTCTACATCAATCATTTGCATAGATGGGGGAACATAATCACAATTCGGAAATGTTACATGGCATGGAAATGGCATTTTCATTAATTAAGCACCATATGTGTCACGCTTCGCGGGTGAGCGAGTAGGGAAGCAGGCGAATGGAGCCGGACTGACGGGCAAACGGGGTTTATTACAGGCTGACAGACGAGGAAACAGGACCAACGCATGACACTACAATGACAAGTCTGGGGAAGACTGACTCAGACGAGGACTAAATACACAAGACAAGCTAGACTTAACAGGACACAGGCAATCACAATTAGGGCTGAACACGAGGTAACGAGGTGGGCGTGGCACACATCGGGAGCGGACGGAGCGGGGCGTGACAATATGTTTGTAAAATGCTTAAAATTTACTAAATGAGCCTGCATAGCAGAAATATTGAATAAAGTAATGGTCCATGTTTCATACATTCGTTAATTAAAAGAAAATGTTTAATGAATTAAAAAAAAATACAATTTAGTGTTACACAGATTAATGTTTTTTTTTTTCTCCCTTACGAAAATTAACCATGGTTTTACTATGATTAAATAACCATGGTTTACTATGGTTAGCTGTTTTTCATGGTTTTCATGGTTTTTTGGGTAACTATGAAAACCATGGTTTATGACTATGGTTTTATCATGGTTTTTCTACAGTTGAACCATAGTATAATCTTGGTCATAAACCATGGTTTTTGTTTTACCATGGTTTTTGTTTTACCATGGTCTTTACCATGGTTTTTGTTTACCATGGTCTTTACCATGGTTTTTGTTTACCATGGTCTTTACCATGGTATTTCCAAACCTTGCTTTTTACAAACCATGGTTTTCTTATTTACAACTCGAGCTCCATTAATCTGGTTTCACAAAGCTGTAGTGCAATAATGCATACATCAAACAATTAATAGGCTATTTGTAATGTAACAGCAAGTAAGGGATAATGTGCAGGCAGCCGGTAGTTATCGCAGAAATAAGCCCCGACAGTGTGATCAGGTATCATGCACACTTGTATCACACTGAAGGGGCTTATTTCGCGATAACTACCGGCTGCCTGTACATTATCCCGCTTATTACACGGCTACTTGCCACATAAGGAAAATGACATGAACATGAATATGAATTTGAAACATTGTATTGGCATATTTGTTTTAAAATAACATTTTTATCTTTCCGCGAAACGATATAGTACCACGTGACTATGCGTTATTACTTTGGAGCGGTTATTATTTGAAAATAACGAACCTGCAAATGTCTCAACTGACCAATCAGAATCAAGCATTCCAGAGAGCCGTGTAATAAATGTAATTAAAAATCCTACTTCATGTTTCCATCTAGCTACCAAAACCCATAAAAACAGGAGAATCATTCAATCTGTATAAATTTTTATTAACTCTTTCATTGTCGCCGCCTAGTGGTTCGGACGCATACGTCCGAATTTTCAATAACAGAAAAAAATGACGTTCAATAAAAGAAACAAATGTATCAAATCAACCAAAAACGGCTTGTTACACTACAAAAAACCTTTCAGATAATATCTGTAGAAAGTTGCGCAATTTTTGTGCCATGGTTTTTTTGTAACAAGTAAAAATAAAATGACCATGGTAGCCATCTTTAAACGGGTCGAGTGTCAGGAAGTAAAATATAAGTGTTAATAAAATGAAAACTAAGCACTTCAAACTATTTCTTTCACGGCCAATAATTCATAAACCGTCACAGTATTAAGACAAAACACGCATTTTTCCATAAATATGACTGTAATGCTCTCAAATAGCTTGCTCACTCATCGCGGAAAAATGTCAGTCGGCATTCTGTACATTCGTGCAATGTTTATTATCTTCGGAGTTTTAGAAGAAAACCAATGAATAAAATGACAAAGTTACCCTCGTTTGAAAGCTTGATCTCTTATGTACATAAATCAATCACTGTAATCCTTCATTGTCAAGTATTTTTTCAGATATATGCTCTGCTTCCCTGCTAGCACATTATTTTTTACGCACTGAACCTTTGCCCATGGTTATGTTTCACCATAATAAACTTTTTACATGAACATCAAATTACAGTGTCATTTGCTTCATCCAATAGAGGTGTGTCTAAGGTTTGCAAAATGGTATGGGATGTGCTGATTGGGCATTGTTTTTCGCGCTGGGGACATGAATGCGCAACTTATTATCTGCAGGTGCAGTATTTGTGGGAGTGTCTCGAGTACGCATTACGCACGTAGTCTCCGTGAGTTTACCCAGTTATTTTCGGACAACAACTTTTTTGACTGAAGAAAAATGGCTCGGATGACTTTCACTGTTGAGAAAGCACAGAAGATGATTTTGAAGAGTGGTTCGGGGGAAGAAAGTGTCGCTTTTATCCATTGATTCGATGGAGGAGGACGCTTTTTTGCGCGGAGAGGATGCAACACTCGACATAAGTACATTTATTTACAGTTTACATTTTACTCTTTTATTCTATAGATTTTTATAATCCAGGGGCCCCTTGCATGGGGGGGCATTTCTTCCCTCTTTGGAATAATTACCTTATAACTTCAGATATAAAAGTCACAGACACATGCCTGATACCTAAAATCAAAGTTGACCCCTTTACAATTGATTGTAGGAAGTTCAATAACGAAATGAATAACCTGTGTATAATTTATGGACATGCGAATATAACAAAAACAGCTGGAAAAATACAAAAACCTGTCTTTGTGTCTTGGATTTTTGCAAATATTTCAAAAACTACATGATGGAATAGGTCCAATTTTAAAAATCTGGTTCCCAAACTTGTTTTCTACATGTGTGCCCAATTTCATATCATTTGATGCAGCCCAGCAGGTTTTACGGAGGAAAGAGCAAATGGTGCAACTGGGAGCTTTTCCTATCCAAAACCTAACCTAAACTAATCTGAAACTTACCCAAAATGGCAATAGTGTAACTAGCAGTGTTTTTTGGGGTAGCAACTTTCTTTCTAAATGCATTACCACTTATAGGTCATAAGTAACAATTTGTCACACATCATCACCACACATTTGTAGGAAAATCTATATTTTATTCACACGACTTGTGCCAAACTTATCCAAAACCTATCCAAAACCTATCCAAACTGGCCACAGTGTAACTAGCAGTGTTTTTTGGGGTAGCGTCTTTCTTTCTAAATGCATTACCACTTATGGGTCATAAGTAACATTTTGTCACACAAAATCACCACACATTTGTAGGAAAATCTATATTTTATTCACATGACTTGTGCCAAACCTATCCAAAACCTATCCAAAATGGCCGCAGTGTAACTAGCAGTGTTTTGGGATAGCGTCTTTCTTTCTAAATGCATTACCACTTATGGGTCATAAGAAACATTTTGTTTCTAACCCTAACCCTGCATAACTGTGCCCAAACAAAGCCCGACAAGTGCCCCGCATAACTGTGCCCAAACAAAGCCCGACAAGTGCCCCACATAACTGTGCCCAAACAAAGCCCGACAAGTGCCCCGCATAACTTTGCCCAAACAAAGCCGACAAGTGCCCCGCATAACTTTGCCCAAACAAAGCCGACAAGTACCGTACATAATGTTGCCCAAACAAAGCCGACAAGTACTGTACATAACTTTGCTCAAACAAGGCCGACAAGTGCCCCGCATAACTTTGCCCAAACAGAGCCCCGCGTAACTTTGCCCAAGTGAAAGCCAAAAGCGCTGCATTACTTTGAACACTTCAAAGCTTGACAAAGGCAATGCGGAACTTTTCCCAATGTAACACAATACAATGTTACCAAAGCAAATGTTAATTGTAATTTGCTGAATCACGGAATTATAAAAATCTATAGAATAAAAGAGTAAAATGTAAACTGTAAATAAATGTACTTATGTCGAGCGTTGCATCCTCTCCGCGCAAAAAAGCGTCCTCCTCCATCGAATCAATGGATAAAAGCGACACTTTCTTCCCCCGAACCACTCTTCAAAATCATCTTCTGTGCTTTCTCAACAGTGAAAGTCATCCGAGCCATTTTTCTTCAGTCAAAAAAGTTGTTGTCCGAAAATAACTGGGTAAACTCACGGAGACTACGTGCGTAATGCGTACTCGAGACACTCCCACAAATACTGCACCTGCAGATAATAAGTTGCGCATTCATGTCCCCAGCGCGAAAAACAATGCCCAATCAGCACATCCCATACCATTTTGCAAACCTTAGACACACCTCTATTGGATGAAGCAAATGACACTGTAATTTGATGTTCATGTAAAAAGTTTATTATGGTGAAACATCACCATGGGCAAAGGTTCAGTGCGTAAAAAATTATGTGCTAGCAGGGAAGCAGAGCATATATCTGAAAAAATACTTGACAATGAAGGATTACAGTGATTGATTTATGTACATAAGAGATCAAGCTTTCAAACGAGGGTAACTTTGTCATTTTATTCATTGGTTTTCTTCTAAAACTCCGAAGATAATAAACATTGCACGAATGTACAGAATACCGACTGACATTTTTCCGCGATGAGTGAGCAAGCTATTTGAGAGCATTACAGTCATATTTATGGAAAAATGCGTGTTTTGTCTTAATACTGTGACGGTTTATGAATTATTGGCCGTGAAAGAAATAGTTTGAAGTGCTTAGTTTTCATTTTATTAACACTTATATTTTACTTCCTGACACTCGACCCGTTTAAAGATGGCTACCATGGTCATTTTATTTTTACTTGTTACAAAAAAACCATGGCACAAAAATTGCGCAACTTTCTACAGATATTATCTGAAAGGTTTTTTGTAGTGTAACAAGCCGTTTTTGGTTGATTTGATACATTTGTTTCTTTTATTGAACGTCATTTTTTTCTGTTATTGAAAATTCGGACGTATGCGTCCGAACCACTAGGCGGCGACAATGAAAGAGTTAAAAGGAAAACTGGTAATTTGCAACCCACAGTCCTGTTGTTTGAGACCTGTCTGAAGGAAATAGATCAAGAAAATTGGGTACAACATAAACTAAATAGCAAGTACACATTGGTTAGCTATAGATGCTGGTTTGTTATTCGGTTTATGTTGTACAAAATTTTGTCATTCTTTTTGCTACTGACAGCTCTCGCAGGGCTACGGAACCATGTCGCAGCAGCCAATTTTCTAGGAAGTAGCAAGGTAAGCAAAGGTGTTATTAATCACCTTCATGACATTCAATGAGGATCTGCTTCAGAATCGTATTGACTCTCATTAGTAACACTTGTGCTTACGGTGCTACTTCCTCAAAAAGTAGCATTGAAAACACAGGGGGAAAAGCAGTACACCAAGACAGCAAAGGGCAACTGTAATCTGAGAGTAGTTCTACGTAGCTTCTTAGCAGTGTATATCGAATATTCGACTATTCAAAAATCGTGTCTCATCCCTACTGTTTATAGACATATTCCAAAACTTCCAGTGAGCACACTTATCTGCCATGGTGTATTGCTTTTTCTTAGTGTGTTCAAGAATTTTCCCCCTGCCATTCCATCATTGTAACAAATAACTGTGAGCAGCGTGGATTTACTGGGTAAATTAATGAAAACCTACCAAAAATAGCGTTGATAGAGGTGGCCTCCAAGGGTGACTTAACTTCATTCTTGGCGCTCCCTTTTTGGCCAGTAAGTGACGAGGTGGCCATCTCCTTTCGGGTGAACACGACCCCAAGCAGGTCACAGACCAGCTTTGTTGGTTGAAGGTGATTGCACCTTTGCAGTTTAATCCTGCTGACCTTTAGTCCCTCACCAATGAGAACCTTGAAATTCAGATGAAACATCAATAACATGTTACAGAAAAACTGAAATGAAGTGTCCTTGGACTCATCAGTTAATATTAGCTACCGTTTCACTATTTGATCCAAGTTATACCAAACACTTGCCAATCTTGAACAACTGGCCTATGGGAGTCATCATAATTACACAAAAGGGGTAATAAGTCTGTTTTTGATTGTATCTCAGGCAAGCAGATCAGAATGGAGATAGACCTTGTGGGCATAATAAGCTGCAGAGTGAGATTCTTTAATTAATTAATTACCTAAGGGATAGTCTGGAATCAATGAACCCAAGCCTGATGTTTGAAGTTACCGAGCACTGTCGGAACAGGAACAAGACAATTGACTACAACGAAGGCCAAATTCGCAAACCAACAGGTAACACTAACTGAATGAGGCACAGAGTTACCTTGCTCTGATCAGTTAGTGTTGGCTGCGCTATTAGATCTACATTGCACCAAAGTTTCTTGCTTTTATACCTATGGAGTGCACTCAGCAACCAACAGGGGCAGAACACATTTTATAGGCTAAGTTGTTTTTTCTTCTTAAAATTGATAACAAATCTAACAATATTAATATAACAACACCTGGTATGATTTAAGATTTAGTAGGCAATAATTTAATAATTTGCAGTTTATGCTAGTGTTGCTAATGGATTTCATAATAATTGATCAGTACAATGTCAGTAGGTGTCAACCAGGCTAGTCTTAGTTAGAATTCACTTACATCATCATTTGAGTTTTCTTGGGCCTGAGGAGATGAGCTGCGACTGGTGGCTTGTTCCAGGTTGGTTGTTTGTACGGTGGTGGCTGGCTCTCTTACCAAAGTACTTCTCAACTCAGAGAGCATAATCCTCATATCTAAAAGAAATAACAGACGTTAACCCCCTGGGACCGGCGATCCCGCCGGCGGGATCTGACAGAATTCTCGCGAGACCGTTTAAATAACTCCGCGAGTTTTTGTCATACACACATTTTAAAAATACTCTCAGAAACTTTGGACGGTCTACTTTTCAAATATATATAGGTAGAAACTAAATATATTTTTACAGCTTCGTGATACGAATAGAAAGAACAAGAGTGACTGACTTAAGCGTCTGCGTCTCGAAGCGGCTCTGATCACCCACCCACTTGCAAATCGCGCTATTCGCATGATAATAACATGATAATCCGACAGTTAGTATTGGGTGAAGAAATATGTGAATACGCCCATTGTGACCGAAATAAACAAGAGCACATGTCTGGGTAGTGTTTACACTGATCGGCTACAATATAGCACACGGATACGTCTCTGCCGCTGAAGCTTTGCGCCAGTGTTGCCACTTTCAGCAGCGAAGCTCATACCTGCGTTCATGGCTCAGTGGGCTAAGCCTGTGTGCCTGCAATCACGTGGTCGCCGATTCAAACGCAGCGTATTTAGAACGTGAATAGCGATCTTCCGCTGAGAGCGGTCCTACACGCTCCCGACGCAAGTAAAACAAAGAAAGGTGACACGATTTGCTTTTTTGCCTATTTAACCTAATTTTAAAAACCTTAATACTTCTGACAATGGAAGTTTTGAAAAGAAGACAGATAACGGATTTAGTCAGTGTTTTTTTCATGATTCTACATAATGATTTCAGCGAGATATAAACTGAAATACACGAGAAAGATACGCGGTCGATGATGCCCTCGTCCCCAGAGCGTCAATTATAGTCACTGCATCATATTTATCGCTTTCTATATTTATATAGTCACAGTTTTTCATTTTTCATTCCATCTATCAATAAACTGTGAAAGGGATTTTATTGTTGCTACTTTTCTTGCGTTTCAAACTGCCTTTCCAAAGTGATGGGTGTGGGGTGCAGTGACATTCCAGACTGATGGGCCATTGACAGTATGCAAACTACTACAGGTGTGAGGACACCTATCTCATCAATATTCATTGTGAAGACCACTGACTTTGAGAAAAAGAGTGTCACTCCAAAGTTCTAACACTTTAGTAATCAAACCATATAAAATTTCTGAATGTCACTTTCACCTATGTGTAGCCAACCCCTGTGTCTATAAGCTTCAGAGCTCAAAAGTCTTACCTAGAAATGTCTATAATGTGATTTTTTACAATTTCTCAGCATGTCTGAAAATAGGTTTTTGAAAAGTATATGTTTAACCAATGATAATAATAACATTCTAAGAGGTCTCAGATTATTGGTGCTGAGTTTGTGCTGAATAAAAGCAAATGTATCACTTTGGGATAAGTGTTTTTTAGATAGGTGAAATATTTTAAAATGTCAAGGCATGTCAGACTACTTCGAAAGTGGAAAAAAGGCCTCAGGCCCCAGGGGGTTAACACCCTTACAGAATCATTTAAAAATATTTAAAATGATAGTAGCTTTTGTACAGAGTTTGAATGTGCCCAACAAAGTTGTTCAACCATTTCAACAAAGAGCTACTATGCTATTTGAAGAAGAGTGAAATAGGATTCCACCGGTACAAAATCTGGCGAATTAATGAGTTGCTTGCAAACTTGCCATTAATTGTATCCACCTGCTGAGTCAACCTCTGCCGATCTTCCTCTAGTTCTTTGACTCGCTGTTCAAGGCGTTTGCAGTTGGAACAATGAGTGACTGAGATCCCCTAAAAAAAAATTTAATTGTTAGAAGATTTTCTAGGTTCTAATACACTTGATGTAATGGGAAGACCTACAGGGAAACAATACCATTTGTGTCAGAAATAACAGTTTTACTTAAGTTTATTAAAATATTTGTACATGGAAGCACGTAAGAGAAAGAGATTCAAGCAAATCAGGGCAAAATTTGACGTCATAAAGCTGATCAAGGGCACAATGTGGCAGTCAGGATTTAAACTAATTCGAATAATTTCCACGCTACTTAGCATGCTAATCAGGTTCCTTAACTGCTACGCCCCCACCATCACAGTCTTGTAAAGCCAAAATGTCTCACTAGCCAGGGATACTTTTAATAAAGAAGAAAGTAGATAAAAGTTGCTGTTAGGTATTTCATCTGTGTCATGGGTGATGAATAACTTACAGTTAGCTGCTCTCTCCTGGGTTCTTTTTCAGCCTTAAAGAGTGAAAAAGAAAGACATCATGCATTTTGTAAATGGGGGATTTTTGTGTCATAACAAACAAAGTAACGGACAGTCCTAGACAATCCATGGTTTGCAGCGATGGCAAATTTTAAACAGTGGCATTGTAAATTAATTATGCAAATCAACCAACTGGATAATGGCCAAGATCATTTCTATCAATTTGATGACAAATGACAGAACTTACACTGAGTCTTTGCTTTCTTTGTTGGAGAAGTTTTTCAATTTGCGCTGGATGCACAGCTTTCTTTTCAGTCTTAAGAGAGACGTGGAATATTAATGGCTTAGTGGAAACAAAGAGCAAGAAAAACAAAGAGCAAGAATATACCATGGGGGGCAGGATTGTTGTTGTTGTTTTTTTTAGTAAAAGTAATTCCAATTGTGTTGCTACTGAAATACCTGTGCTAATCAAAAGCGAAATCCTTATTTCCCCACTGCAATTCATTTTATAATTAACTGAAAAAAGTAGGGCACCTTTTTTCTCTTTGGCATCTCACATTGCTCATCATCCGAGGAATACTGGACAGGTTTTTTCTTCCGCCTCCCTCTGCCACACTCCTCATTGGCAGCTGAGCCCTTTATAAGTTCCTCTCTTTTATCTGAGAGCATTTGCTCATTTTCTAGTTGAGAATAAGAACAATATGTTGGTATGTCAATATGGAGTGCAAATATTAAATACATAAATTACTTTCCACTGTGTTCCTGTTAATGATAAACAACACATTTACCCCAAATTACTAAAATATCGATACTTCAATTAATATAATAATTTTCTGAGGTAAAGGCTTTTTCTTGCATACTGCTACAGTAGCAACACGTTAAGAAAGTTAGCTGTAACAGAGCACCTAGCCTGAAATCAATGTTAGCTTTATCAAACAGTCTATCGTTAGCGTATTTGCGTGTTAATATATTAATAGGTGAAATTGCCAGTCATCTGTGGACGATATATGAAATTTCTTACCTGAAATGTCCAGTATTTTGGCCGGGTAAAGGTACTTTCCCCACCGCACCAATACCTCCTCCACATTCCAGTCTTTCGGGTTCAGTTCATTTGTGGTCATTCCAGTGCCAGTTAAATTAACTGAACTTAAGGGTCCGACACTTAGAGTATTTTCCTCAAAAAAATCGAACAATCCATACATATTTAAAACTGCCATATAAGACTTAAAATATAAGTAAATGCGGTTACCACAATACTAGCTACAACTGTCAACTGTCAAATTCAAATTATGCAGCTGCGCGAGCGTGCTGAATTGTCATTGGTGCGCGACAACGAGGAGGTCTCTGCAGAACACAGAAGCGAGTGGGCGGATTTCAAGCGCTGGAAGTGTATTACAGTGGGCGGTTCCAAAGCGTTGTTTTTTGTCACCGAAAAAAAGGTTTAACGATGATTGGACGCTTGAAACCCGCCCATACAGCTTGGGGAACGCCCATTACGTTCTCTGATTGGATGTTTGAAACCCGCCCATACTGCTTGGGGAACGCCCATTTTGTTCTGCAGAGACTCATAACTCGCCGTTGAAGAGTAGTGGACAGGAGAACAGGAATTTGCAGCCATGATGCATCGCAGATTGGGTCGATATAAACGCTATTTGCGTGAAGTGGACATTGAAATTCCCAGAGAAACATCTCGAAGAAGATTAAATGTAAGTATTTGTGGTTTTGTTCATTTGTTTTACTTCAGACAGCTAGCTAGCAAGCAAGCTTATAGTTAACCGAGCTAACTTTAACTTGCCGGCTATACCAACTAAAAGTAGCTCCAAAGGGTAAACAAATGAGAATAAAAATCGTCACAAGAGGTAAACCTGTAAAATCCTCTGTGAAATAAAATTTGGACACGATTCTCCCAATTTACGTTATACTGTACTGACCTCAGTTGAAAGTAGTGGCGTAACGTTAGGCTGGCAAGTCACTAACAAGTGCATATCAGTCAGCTATGACTATGTATAACCAAAGTAATAAAGGTCAGAAAATCTTACCACGTAGTTTTAATGAAGATATATAGGCATTTTTTCCATTCATGAAATTCATCACAGCACTCACCAGGGAGGTAAATGTTTACTAGATAGATAGGTAGATAGATAGATAGATAGGTAGATAGATAGATAGACAGTGTATTTATCCAGAAGGAAAGAAAGTTAATGAAATCACTATGTGATTACCTTGTAATTATTTTACCATTTTCATGTGTTATATCAGGGAGACATGAACTACCCCTCAGCTGACGAGGCCAGTGAGGTTTATGACACCGAGGGGCAGTACCCAAATAACTGTGAGGTATGTAGACAAGACACTTTTCTTTTCCTGCTTTAATTGTTTCATGAAATTCATCACAGCACTCACCAGGGAGGTAAATGTTTACTAGATAGATAGGTAGTTGGATGGACGGACAGATGGTGTAATGGAACTGTTGTATAAAAGCAACGGTCTTACAGCTTCGTGCCAGCGGGATCCATAGCCTTGGGCATATCCGCTAACCAGGGGCGGATTGGCCATCTGGCAATTCTGGCAAATGCCAGAAGGGCCGGACCATTTTTAAAATATGGGCCGGTCAGTTTTTTTTTAATATGTATTGTTTTTACATGCAGGCAGCTTTTATCTCTTGCAAGATGTGAATATTATGATGATGATGATGATGATGATGATGATGATGATGATGATAATAGTAATAATAATAATAATAATAAATGTTAAGCATTTGGCCCAATCGGCGACAGCCGGCTGGTTTCGAGATGGGCCGACCCAATCCGACCCAATCAGAGGTTACGCGGACGTAATCAAAATCTCAAGAATGTCAAACAGTAAGTGCAACACAAGCTAATTGTCAGAGATGGACCGCAAAAAAAAGGAAATGCGGTGCCGAAAAGCTCAGAGAAAGCAAAAAAAAAGGCTCTAAAATCAGACGCTGTCAAATGCATAAAATTAACTGAAATATTCTCCAAAGGTTTAAATTCGGCTGCTGCATCGGAGGACAGTAGCGCGGTAGAGGAGGTAAGAAGAAAACAGAAAATATACTTCTAAGTCATTATACTAAAATATACTAAGTAATTTTCACACCATTCACGCTACTTCTGACAGTTTTTGACAGTAACCTACACTGTGTTTAACAGTTGTAAGCTTAGCGTAGAACTCCCGTACATTTTAAAATGTCATTATCAGCAGATAACGTGGGATTTAGGGTATAAAGACTGCTGTATGCTACTAGCAATATAGTCTAACATGCAAAAGAACCTATAGCTATAGCCATAGTACTGTAGGCATTTGTAGTGAACTCTGAATACATAGCTAGTCTTTAAAGTAAAACATTAAATACATGCATAGGTTACAGTATGTAATTAATCCTTAGGTAGGGTGGAACATAGACTTCTATTACAGGCATTAGTGTAATATATCTATGCAATAGTTAGACAATGTATTAAAATTGCAGAGTTACAGAGTTAAAATGGATGAGAAGATGTAGAATCAGACAGACAATGTGTACAATGTCAACATAGAAACAAGGAGAAGCGAACATATAGACAGTGGCAATAAAGAACAACACTGCAGAGAATGACATATATAGTTATTTGTGAATAAAAGTATGCTGAAGTGTTGCTAGTGCTGCATGTCCATTTGTGTGTAAAGGTGTGTGTGTGTGTGTGTGTGTGTGTGATACACATTCACAGGTTACTCCTATCATAAGTAATAGCAGACAAACGGCATAAACAGACCGCACACGGACTCTACAAGATTCACAGATTGTTTTTTATTTAGTTTTTACTGTATGTATAAATTTGTTATAAACGGGTTATTTTTGTTCCAGTCACATACTGTACATTACATGTTTAAATATCTATTACATATGGTACTGCTTATATTATTTCACCATCTGTACACCAATATAAGTAGTGAATGTGCGTGTCCGTGGGTGGGGCTGTGTCAGTGTGGTAATGTGGGCTGGTGTGGCTACAGTGCCAGGGCTGAATTTTTGTCCCAGTCCGCCCCTGCCGCTAACAACCCCACTCCCCCTCTTGTTATATTGCTTAAATTAAAAAAAAAAAAAGGAAAAAAAACTCTATTGGTTGAATGACCTCTAACCCTTAAAATTCTTTGTAACTTTGCGTGCTTAATGTGCAGATATTCATGTTATTATATGTGTTGTTTTCTAGGAAGACGTCAACTACCCATCAGATGATGATGCCAACGAGACTGACAACATTCATGTGCACTACCAAAGTAGCACAGAGGTATTTTACTCCTTTGTTGTTAGGGGTGTAGTGGGAATCAAACATGGGAGTACTGTGTCCTTTACAGTACATTTTGGATCAAAATATTTCTTCTCATCATGCAAACTTTATGTTACGTATTGAGCTGCAGTGCGGTTATACTGAATGGCTTTTGTATTTTAGGAACCTTTCAATCTGGATGGTGGTGGTGAGCCAATATATCCAGGGAGTGATGTCACCAAAGGTCAAACCATTCTAATGATGTTGGTCTTCATTCTACGTCATAGCCTAAGTGGAGAAGGTCTCAGTGATTTCCTGAAAATGCTTGATATTCTGTTTCCTGGTACACTGCCCGCCACAAAGTTCCTGTTTAACAAATGTTTTGTGTCCATCAACAATAGTTTTGAGATCCACTTCTACTGTGAGTCGTGCCATGAGTACATTTGTAAGGACAGCAACTTAGTTGATATGTGTCAAGAATGCCAAAATCCTTTCAACAAAACCCTAAATCTTAGGAATGGGTCCTTCTTCATTTATCTACCATTAGCTTCTCAACTGAGAGATGTACTGGAGAACTATGTGACAAATTTTCAAACAATTATAGACAAAGCTTCTTGGATTTGGGATGACACAGTTAGTGATATATTTGATGGGGACATCATGAAAAGCTACATTCAAAATGGCATGATTGGGAAATGGGATCTGACATTACTATGGAACTGTGATGGAGTACCCGTCTTTGAATCCTCTCAATATTCCTTGTGGCCAATTCAATTCACGATAAATGAATTACCACCTAGTATTAGGAAAGGACATGTCCTATTGTCTGCTCTTTGGTTCGGCAAGTCTAAGCCAGTGATGAACACATTTCTTAAGCCATTCATAGATGAAATGGAGAGTTTGAAGGATCATGGCTTGAAGTGGGTAGATGGTGAGGTAATTCGTAGGAGCAGAGTGTTTGCTGTTGTTAGTGCCTGTGATTCTGTAGCCAGGCCATTGCTGAAACACAGTACACAGTTTAATGGAAAGCATGGCTGTGACTGGTGTCTTCATCCTGGGGAACGAGTAGCTAAAGGTCATGGCTATGTTAATGCATACCCTTACCTACACCCACCTGCAGATAGTAGACAACTCAACCAGTGGGAGGATGATGCAATTCAGGCCTCACAGGAGGGCCACCCTGTTCACGGCGTGAAAGGCCTGTCACCTCTTCTGTTCCTGCCACTGTTTAACATTATAAGTAGTTTCATACCAGATTATATGCATGCGGTTCTTTTGGGTGTTGTGCGGCAATTTCTTACTCTGTGGATAGACAGCTCCAATCATACTCTACCCTGGTACATTGGTACAAAACTTAATGTCCTGAACGAACGATTGCTCTCTGTAAAACCACCTAAAGAGCTTACTCGTACACCTTCTTCACTTGACAAACTAAAATTTTGGAAAGCTTCCGAGTTCAAAAGTTGGCTTCTATATTATTCCATGATTACCCTTGACAGTATATTGCCTACACAGTATCTTAATCACTGGGCACTTCTGGTTTATGCAATGTATGCACTCTTAATGACCAACATCCCTCGGCAGGTCTTGGAAAAGGCTGATGTTGCTTTACACAAATTTGTCATACAGATGGAATTATTGTATGGTAAGGAGCATGTCAGCTTTAATGTTCATCAGCTTATTCACTTATGTGAGAGTGTGAAGTTATGGGGGCCATTATGGTGCATATCTGCTTTTACATTTGAAGGCAATAATCACAATCTGATGCAGTATTTCCATGGAACCCAGAGTGTCCCCAGACAAATATGCCGAACTTTTCTACTGTGGCGTGATATCCCAAGAAACATTCACAGCCATGTCAAGGACAAAAATTCCACTGTGTTTGACTATTGTTGTCAGCTACTTGGAAAAAGAGTAGTTCAGAGGCATTTGATTGTAGGCGATTTTCATATATTTGGTGCACCTACATTTTCACCCCTCTTGCCTAGACAGTACGCAGCTGTTGAAAGACATTTTAATGTCTTACCTAAGAATGAGCCTGTACAGTGTTTTAAGAGGTTTTTATACAAAGGCACGCTCTACACAACTGCAGGATACACACGTATGCAGAAACGTACCAATTCAGTAGTGATGCTAAGTGATGAAAGCTTTGTACAAATTCAGGATTTTGCTCTTCTGAAAATTCAGTGCAACTGTGCCCTTACTAAATGTGCTTGTGATGAGATACCAGTGATTTTTGGATATCCTCTAGCAGTAAAACAGAAAGTTATGTTCAGGGATAGGCAATTGAACCTCTATATTGATTTTATCCAAGAGGTCAATGAGAAACAAGACACTATTGTTGTAACAGCTTCATCACTACATAAAAAGTGTGTTTTATTTGCAGTCAGCAAAAGAAAGTATGTAGTTCCTCTAGTGAACAATATTGAAACTGATTAAAATTTAGGTAAATGACAGAGTAATTATAGAAGGAAAAGTTGCTATAGGTATGTACAATATATAACAGTATAAAAAATAGGAGTAGTAAATCCTTGCCTAATTTTTTGGGCCTGGGGATGTTTGTGTATATGCAATGTATGTATGTATGTATTTTATATATATATGACTTAATTTGCTTAATTAAATGTACTATTGTGATATGATAGTCAATTGACAGACTGCTAGTCTATTATTGATGTTACTACTATTACTTTTTAAGTAGGGTACCTGATGTATACAAAGAAAATGTTGAATGAAATTATTTTAAATTTATAAATTCTACAAATGTACAGTCTATTAAAAGATTCTACAATAAAAAAAATGCTTGTAATACAGTGTTTTGCAATATCATTACTTTCATCATAGCCCGCAATGGGTGCATTTAGGTTTGGTGTGGGTTGGCCCTAGTCCACACTTCCAGACAAGAACCCGGATGGGCCTTGCAAGTGCACATTTGCTGGGTCCTTTTTAAAACCATAGTAGTACCATGGTTACAATGAAGTGCTATATGTAAACTATGGTAGTACCACAGCTACCATGAAGCGCTATGGATAAACCATGGTAGTACTATGGGTAGTACCAAAGTACCATGAGGTACCATAGTAAAACTATGGTTACTGCATAAAAACCATAGGAAACCATGGTTAATTTTCGTAAGGGCTAAAATCAACAAATTGAAATACTGCATTTACTGGGATTAGCCTATTTGATTATTTTGGTGTGGAGAACAATTACCGAGTTGCCCCGCCGATTTACAGAATTATATAACAGGGCACATTGTCGGCATTCCACTCTGTCACGGAGTGTGCGCACAAAAAAAAAAAAACTTTACCTGGCAACGTGCAAGTGTAAATATGAATCTCCTTTCGCGCTTTAAACAGCAAAGAACAACTGAACCAAGTACATCACACTATATCATTCATTCATTCATGCTTCTTCATCCACCCCAACGTTCCAATAATTCCTGCTGCCCCACTAAACACTGCAAGGATTTATTTGCTCTAAATGACCTAGGCCTATGTAAACGATTTTGAAAAGTTTAATCGATTCACACTTTATATCATCGCTGCCTAAGATATATAAAGTTCTGTCATATCACCCAGCCCTAACATGCAGTAATGTTTTAAACACATTTCACTAGCTAGTTGATAGATTAAAACTGCTTGGCTAACAGGCAGCTAACGCTATTTTCCTCCTACACGTGTCGGTGCTTTTTTATTCTTTCATGTTTACTGAAGGCAAATCTGAATGATGCACCATTTTAACTTTAATCAACACGGAATTGATCATGATGACACCCTTACCTTAATGCAGAAAACTGAGAAAAGTCGCTGATCCAATGCTGACTCTGCTGCAGGCAGCTCACGTGCATGAGTCTTAAGGTTGGGGGAGGGGTGTGTCTGAACTAAATCAGCACCCAGATAAAGAGGTTGATTGGCACAAAGTATTTTATGTATTTTCAAAATACAAAATACTCATCTTAAATGTATTTAAATACAAATTACATTAGATTTTTCCCAAAGGCTTTACAATACAAAATACAAAATAGTATTTTGTATTTCAAAATACGTATTTTAAATACATTTATCTAAAATACTGCCCATCCCTGACCGTAATGCATTGCGTCAGGATCAGAATGCGTTGCTTTAAGCCGGCTACACAAGAAAGTCGGGCCAAGAGAGTCTGGCTGCACGATCCGATTCCGTACACCCTACTGGATCCGTAGTTCTGGATCCGGTTCATTCATAGCTTACATGTGCGCCTGCGTACATCGCCAGCATTTAGGACCAGAAGCCCTATTTACGACATCCTCCCTATCTATGATAATGCATGCGTAAGAACGTGTCTACGCTAAAAGTTTAGTCTAGTTATTGTTTCAGCTTTTGATCCCTGTGGAACAAATGTGGGAAACATGTTTCTCAGTAAGTCACAACAATAAAAGAATCTTTTTCTACAAGATAATGTATCTGAACCTCACGTGGTTTCATATTGGACTGGTATTAAAAGTAACTGAGTGAATGTTATTTTTAATTTTTTAACATTGTACACATAATACAGTTTTATAGCAACCAAGCGGCAGTCATAAATAAAAGAAAATATACGTGTATAAACATCCAAAGACAAGGAGGTTATTCGTTTGGGGAAAATAACATTTATTTATTGGTCACAAATAGAGGTCGACCGATATATCGGCCGGCCGATATATCGGGTCGATATTTAGCATTTTTTAATGTATCGGCATCGGCCGATATCCGAGTGCACTACGCCGATTTTCAGACAGGCACGTCTGCGGGCAGCCCAGTGTTATTGTTGCTGTGGAACACGTGACCCATGCTGCCTTGTGCAGGACCACAGCCAGAAGTTTTGGAAGAGTCCTGGGATAAAACGGTAAGGCTTCAATTCTGATCTTTCAATGACCTGTTTATTTAAGTAGTTTGCTATGAAATGTTGCTTTAAAAGAAAACGCGAATTACGCTATTGGGAACTGGGGTAATGATAATGAGCCTTCAACCAACCGTAGCTTACAGGTAACATTAAGGATCATTGATTCTAATAGAGTTCGTTTTGTGCGCTTATTGGTGGGCTCATAGACATTTTTTAATCGTTAAAAATCATTTTAATTGTTAACATTTTAATTATTACCATATCAGCCCGATGTTATCAGTTATGTTTTTTTTCTTGTGTCGGAGAGTTTCACTCTGTGAGTGTGTGGGGCGGAGCAGGCAGCTCTCAAATACTGTAGCGTGTGTGAGAGTTGCGTTACTCTGCCCTGATCGCAGACAGCGCCGTCCTCGGAGACACAGAGCTGCTAAAAACAATGCATGGCGGAGAAAAGTGTTTGTTCGAAAGCGTGGTTACCATTTACTTGAGCTGATGCTGACAATGGTCCTTCTGTGCAACTTTTTTTCATTTGAGACCGGAGATTCAAACAATTTGTCAGACGTCTAGATAAAAAGTGCATGACTTTGCGCAGTTAGTTTCCTCATTAAACATGTCTATCCTTTATACGGGCTTATACGTAGACAACGTCACAATCACTAGGGGCTTATGTTGTCCTTGCATACAAGGCTGTGCAATACGACAGTTATTTTATTTTATTTTCCGGGATCACTAGATTCTGATTGTGAATTTGGCTTTAAGCTATCTGTCTGCTAACAACAGAAACAACATGGATATGTGTTTAAAACATTACTGCATGTTAGGGCTGGGTGATATGACAGAACTTTATATATCTTAGGCAGCGATGATATAAAGTGTGAATCGATTAAACTTTTCAAAATCGTTTACATAGGCCTAGGTCATTTTGTACACTACTCATCATACCATTATGCACTTAGTGTTTTTTTTTCTTCAAAATGTATTAGAGTGTAATTGTTTTAATGTGCATGGAATACTGGAATTGTAGAATGAATTGAAGATGAAGGTACTATAATAAAAATTCTAACCTTGCATTTATTCTTCTGTTTTAGTAATTGCTGTCTTATGGCTGAACAAAAATCTAATCCTGTATGACAGCATTTCACAAAGCCAACACCAGGAAAAGCCAGGTGCAATATCTGCAGCAGACTGGTGAGCTTGGGAGCTGAAGAATGAGTTTGCTGCTAAAGAGATTCTGATGCTGCTATCTTTATTGTTTATAAGTTTAAGTTGTTTATAAGTTGTATTGTGTTTTTGTTATTAAAATTTATATTTAAATTTACACAAGTCAGTATTCAATAAATGCTAAGTTGAGAAATTTTGTGTATCGTTTGTTATTATTAATGTGATATTTTATCATGCAAATAGAGGGGAAAACGTCCAATTTTCGGCCAAAAAATATCGGCAGCATATATTGGCCATCGGCTGACCCTGACTCCTAAATATCGGCATCGGCTATTGAAAAACCCATATCGGTCGACCTCTAGTCACAAAACACCAATAAACCGAGCTCAAACGTATAACAAATGCAATTATCCTGCTCTATTGGTTCACCTTGGTAGCTAGGTAAAATCCACCCATTTTGCCCATTTAACCGCAATCTGTCTGGGCTCCCAGACTTTAATTGAGATATATATATATATATCTATATATATAGATATATATATATCTATATATATATATATATGTTGATTATACGACATTGAATCACTGTCCACGTACACGCATGCGTGTTTAGAATTCACTACGAGTCGTAAACGTACGTAGCGCAGTGCATCGAGCCGCAATCGCAAACAGTACTGTTTGCTACCAGTCATAAAATACTCCATGTACGCAAGCTTTAACTCTGAGCACATGCACAGTATAACGCTGGGAAAGACACATGCAGGCGCACATGTACATTATGCATGAACCGGATCCGGAAGCTACAGATCCTGTAGGGTGTACAGATCGTGTAGCGACAAGTCGAACGCACCCAATGACCGGACTGGGGAAACAAACGGAAATGCGGACTTAATACAGAGGACTAATGACAACAACCAGAAACAGCTGATCACATGGGGATCCCACACGAGGTTAATGAGGGGGGCGTGACACACGGAAGGAGCGGAAGATCGGGGCAGGACAGGGGTAATGTTGGGATAAGATCTTTATCGTTTTGGAAGCCGTTAAGAAAAAAATGCTCTTCTTGTTTTATCCTGTTAATTTTGTGTTTAAATGCTAAAAAAAAAAACATATTTAGGTGTAATTAATTGGTTTTCCATTATTTCTTATGGGGAAAATTCGATCACAACTCGAACTTTTTAGGATTCGATCTGGAGTTCTGAACGGATTAAATTCGAGTTCTGAGGTACCACTGTATATTCAAGTATACTTGAATTCATGTAAAAGCACTGTACTATCCTTAACAGGAAATAAAACTGGAAAATAAGGTTGACGTTAGCAAGGTAGATAATGTTAATTAGGTAGGAAAAATTCGATCAGAACTCGAACTTTTTAGGATTCGATCCGGAGTCCGTAACGAATTAAGTTCGAGAACCGAGGTACCACTGTACTGTTTAAATAGTTTTCTTATAGTAATCAAGTAGTCTGCTTAGGATCTTTTTATACATGAAAACATAAAATTTTAATTACGATTTTTTTTTATTGCCTACTTTGCCTTGCGGTAACCCATCTGCTTTTGGCTAGCTACTTGAGGCTAATGCTGCCTGCACAGAAATCATGATGAAAAAAGAAAGTCCATTTTCTCTCAATTACTAATATAGACTCATCAAAGTTTATGAGAAAGTGCCAAAATGAGCCAAGGAGATGCAGTAGTGAAACTATAATAAGTAACTTTATGTACAATACTATACTGTATTATAGCATATTTGAAATATACACAGTTCAATAATTTTATTTGTACTGTAATTGTACCGTAATTTGAAAGTGTTTGAAACAGCTGTACTCCCAGATAGCACCATGTTATTGTTTCAACGTTGAATTATAGTTTAATGCGTTGAATTATGGTCAGTGTTAAATTATCAGCGTTGAAACTGAATTGATTTTTGGTCACTGTGATCAAACAGACCTGCTCCACAGTTCTCTTCGCAAAGCATCGTAGGTAGTCTCAGTTTTCCCGTTGCACATCAGTACAACATCATGTCTCCTGTTCTGTGTTCCAAGTGCAATATGTTTAGTTATTCTTCTCCAGTCATTAGCGGTACGTTTACATGTGAGAAGTGTCAGTTAGTCGCTAGGCTGACGGAGAAGATTTATAGTGATATAGTGAGATAGTGTTAGAAGGACGTATCCAGATGTTATGGGACATTCAGGAGAATGAGAGTTTTATTAATTCAGTGTTAACGGCTCTGGATATGTCCGCAATAGCTAATTAGTCTCCCCCCGCTCCGGCATCAGAGCATTCGCAGGCTTATTCAGCACTATTCGCCCATTCGCGTTTTCAACAGGTTCTCCCCACTCAGTGAAACTCCCGCTGAGACACCTGTTGAAAGTGCTCTAGTAATTGCCGATTCTATGCTAAGAAACATGAGAGTAGCGACTCCAGCGACTATAGTAAATTGTCTCCCTGGTGCCAGAGCGACTGACATCTTGTCAAATTTAAAAGTGCTGGCTAACAGTAAGCGTAAATACTCTAAGATTATTATTCACATCGGCACTAATGATGTCCGATTGAGGCAATTGAAGATCACTAAGGCAAATTTTAAAGAGGTGTGCAACCTTGCGAAGAACATGTGTGTGTCAGTATGTTGCTCTGGTCCCATCCCTGCTAGATCGACGTGGTGATGAAATGTACAGCAGATTAACGTTGCTACATCACTGGCTGTCAGAATGGTGCCCGATAAATGGTGTGGCTTATATAAGCAACTGGCGAACGTTTTGGGATAAGCCTGGGCTTTTGAAGAGGGACGGTATTCACCCTTCACGGGCAGGTGCCGACTTCCTGTACAAAACGATAGCTCATAGCCTCGAATAGCTGACTAACTAGAGCCTAGCCCAGGCGGCAGGCAAATTGGCATAACCGACTGCCTGCTAGTAACTTAGAGTCATCACCTAGGGTTCATTTTATTGAGACTGTGTCTGTTCCCCGCACTTTTAATCATGAAAGCCTATTCCACCGTAGTGTGTGCCATAATGACTTGATAAAAATGAATCGGTTACTAGAAAACAGTTGTGATGCAGGGCTTAAACTTAAACTTGGACTTCTCAATGTAAGATCACTGGCTCATAAGGCACTATTAATAAAAGAAATGATTACTGATTTTAGTCTTGGGGCCCTATGCCTTACTGAGACCTGGCTTAAACCGAATGAATTCATGGCACTAAATGAATCTACTCCAACTGAATACAGTTATAAGCATAACTGTTGCTGCAATTTTTCAGTCTAACCTAGGAGTGTCTGAGAAATGTAGTTTTAGCTTCAGCACATTTGAAACTCTTGTTCAGCACATTTGAAACTCTTGTTCTTAGCCTTGCTGGCTTATCTCTTTGTAACTCTTCACCCCAAATCACCATTGTTACTGTGTATTGGCTGCCTGGGCCATACAGTAATTTTCTTAAGGAGTTTGCAGATTTTATAACAAACCCGGTGGTCAGTACTGACAAACTGTTATTGTTGGTGATTTTATATTCACTTGGAGAAAGACAGTGAGCCTTTAAAAATAGCGTTTGCAGCTATTCATTTTTTTTTTTTTTAATTGTCCCGCCACCACCCCCCCCCCCCCCCTCTTTGGAGGACAACTTTATATTTATTTCCAATTGTGTATAAACAAAAATTTCTCCAGACAAGCCCACATCACCATATCCCTAATATTGTGAAGTAAAGTGAGAATGGTAACAAGCACAATAATTGATGGCAAGTTGAACAGAATTAACCAAATTTTATAGATAGATGCAGATGGGCAGACAGATGGGCAGGCAAATACAGACGACAGACAGAGACATTAACAGCCATACACACAGGCAAATCAACGGACGGCTGAACAGACAATTTAGACAGGAAAACAATAAACAGGCAAAGACACACATATAGACAGGCAAGTATATAGTTATATCACGTAATATTGGAGTACAAAGGTCTATAGAGAAGACTGGTTACTGTTGGAGAGGAGGGAGAAAGAGAGAGAAAGAGAAGAAGGGAGAGAGAGAGGGAAAGAAAGATAAGTTATATGAACTAGGATAATGACCAGGCATAAGTTGAGAATAGTAGTTATGAGGAATATAAGTGGTTCAGTTATTATTAAGTTGAAGAAAAGTTGTGAATGGATTCCAGATGTCCTTAAAGTCTTGGAAGGCTGATGTATTATTCTTCTTTTGAGCTGAAAGTTCTTCTATAAGGATGTGTTCTGACATTAGGTTGATCCAATACTTTATATGACAAGAATTTCTAGATTTCCAGTTTTGAAAGACTATTTTCTTAGCTATAGTTAGAGAGACAAGTACTGGGTGTTTCATTTTCTGTGGAATGCAGATAGAAGTGGTGTCTCCTAGAAGGCAAAGTGAGGGGGACAGTGGGATGCTACAGTCCAAAATGGTAGAAAGTGTCTTTATGACTGAGGTCCATAAATGATTGATTGGCTAACAAGTCCAAGTAGCGTGCAAATATGTGTCAGTGCTCACTGAGGTACAGTGTGGACAGAGGTCTGTGTTGACTAATCCCATTTTAAACAGTTTACTTCAAGTGATGTGAGTCCTATGTACAGTTTTATATTGTATAAGTTGCAGGTTAGTATTAGAGGTCATGGAAAATATATTTTTGCAGATATTTTGTCACGATCCGCTCCGAACAATCCTCATGTGTGCCACGCCCCCTCATTACCTCATGTTACTTCCTGATTGTTCCCACCTATGTCTAGTTAATTCCAACCTGTCCTGTGTATTTAGTCCGAGTCTCAGACAGTCTTCCCCAGATCAGTCATTGTGGTGTGATGTTCGCTGTCGTGTTTCCCCGGTCCTATCTGTCTACAATAAATCCCCGGTTTTGCTCGACTCCCTGGCTCCGATCGCCTGCTTTCTGGCTCGCTTGCCCCGCGATCGTGACAGAATGAGTGATCTCCCGAGCGCACCTCCACAGCTTGAGGAAAGCCGCATCAAGCTGCTGGACGAGGTGCTGTATTGGCTGTCACAGCCCGAGGTCCGTGAGGACCCTGGGCTATGGCAGCTAGCCAGCAAGAGCGGTCGCCTCCTTCAGGAGATGACTCCAATCACGGGCGCGCACATAATCGCCGACGTGCGCAAAAACCTCCAGCAGCTGGTCGAGGGATTCATGGAGAGGCAACTGCGACCGCTCACCTTCTCGGAGGTAACCCCGCCTCCACCGACCTGCCCCAGCCGCAAGAAGAAGAAGAAGCGCAGGGGAAAAGGGGAAGAAGCAGCCCCAACAATCTTCTTGGGGGCATGCTCACTACGCCCCACTTTCCTCCCTGCCGGCAGGCACGGGGACTTCCCGATAAGCCGGGAGGTTACTCCCGCTGCCAGTCACGCGGACGAGCAGCCGCCTCCCATGGAAAATTACAACTACCGGCCGGCGTGCCTGGGTCTAGGCGGGGTACGCGTCGTAAGAGACGGCATTCCCCGGGTGCCCAAAGCCCTTAAAGTGGCAGTCCCTGGTTTGCCGGTTCCGGACCTGCCTGCTCTGGACCTGCCAGCAGCGCCTTCTGCAGCTGCCGCCTCTCTGCCCGCGGTACCGCCTGCTGCAGCTGCCGCCTCTTTGCCCACGGCACCGCCTGCTGCAGCTGCCGCCTCTCTGCCCACGGCACTGCCTGTCCTGCCTGACCCGCTTGCCCAGCCTGCGGTCCCTTCAGCTGCCGCCGCGCTGCCTGAGTTCCCTGCAGCTGCCGCCGCTCTGCCTGCGGCACCGTCCCCTGCTGGCCGCGTGACGGCGGTGCCCTCCGTGTCCCCTCCGTCTCTCCCTCGTCCCGTTCCCTCGGTCCCTGTGTGGTCCCCTCCTGCTCCCTCCTCCCTCTTGGAAGGCTGGGATTGCTGTAGTGGCTGCTGGGATTGCTGTACTGTGCGGGAGTGGTGTAGTCGCTGTGTGCACTTCTGTTGTGCGCCTGTTGAAGCGGTTGATTTGATTTGAATTATCTGTAAAGTATATTTTAGTGTTTGTGTGCAAGCATGGTTACGTGGGTGGTTGTTGTTGTTGTTTCATTTTTAACTTTTATTTTTACGTGTGTACTTGTCTGTCCTTGTTAATTGACAGCGTGAGTGTTACCGACAGCTGTGGGCGCGAGCGGCGTTTCTGTCTACGTCCTTCGCATCAAACACCCGCGGGTAATATTATCGAACATCGGTAACATTAACTCTAAACAGACAGTTGCTCCTGAGCTTTGCACAGTCGCCGGTCGGGGCCGGGAGGACATTTTCCACTTTTTTTCCCGCTCCAGCAGTAGCCTGCTTTGAGAGGGTTTTTTTTTTTTGTGGTTTTTTAGCCTCCCTAGAGCAACTTCGCTTTAGTTTAGCTAAACGTGGTTCAGCAGGAAGTTAGTCTCGGGTAAGTAATTGTTAATTTGGTTATTTTAAAAGTTTAATTTAAAGGTTGTTATCGTTGACGCCGCCGGATAATTTATAATAATGTACCGATTTAACGCAAGTGTTAATTTAGTGTTTTAGTGTACTAGGCACTTTGTTTTAACTATACGCTAATTAGATCAACTTAAAGTTTAAACACTCTATATTAATATACTGGGCTGGGAGTAAAGGACGGGGACATAGTGAGTTAGGTAATTATGGGGCCAGCTCAGTGTTGTGTTTGCAAGATGTTTGCCCTTCTGGATGCTTGCGTCCAGTCGGACTTTGTCAGCGAGCGATTGTAGGAATTTAACAGCTCAAATGGGGGTGGTTTTCCACCAATGAACAGGGGAATTGATTATGAATGAATTAATGATTAATTCATACACAATTAAATATGGAATATTAGGTTTGAGTTGTTGTTCCGATATCACAGTCTTTATATTAGTCCCACTTGGTAAAGAGCTGAATGATTTAAGTCCAGAATGTGAATGGAATTCATTCGTTGGTATCACTACTCAGTCTAAGATAGCTGCCCGTCCACCGGGTCAGCTTCTCTCTGTAACCTAGCGACTCAGCTCTTGGCCAAAGAGAGAGTCTCGCGATACTTGAGGACGCGAGTGGGACTTCAAAGCTCAGTAACGGGATTCAGACCAATAAAGTGACTTATTGTAAGCACAGAGAGGGATATTTAAAATGTGAACAGCATGCGTTTATTCTAATACTACACTAAAACAGGACAAACATTACACATAACATAATACATACAAACACAATAACAAAATCACGGAAAATGGATTTACAGTAGGAAACAATGATCAGCTTTGATTAAATACTGTTCTGCAATGGCAAGCCTAGGATCTAAACAGGCAACCCAGATTTCAGTGTAGATCAGCCGGTACCAGTTGCCTATGAGAGAGTTGACGGTGAGTTTACATGATTGCAGCGGGGATCAGCTTTGTCTTTTGTTGAAACTCGCGGCGAAGAGGCTTCGGAGTTTCGATGGTAGATTTATCTTCTCCGCGCATAGTTTCTCCCACAGCCTTGGATTGGAGGCTTCGCGTTTTCTTCTTTTTTTCTTTTCTCCTCTCTCTTTCTCCTCTGGGTGTGAGGTTTTTATGCCCCATGGGTTCCATGAATATTCATGACCCAGGGTCCGACTCATACCCAATGAGAATTGGTACCGGGATCCGAGGGGCCGGTTGCAGGCTCCCCGAATGGCCCCATAGATTTATGGTGGTCTTTGGCCAAATTTTGTGCTGATTTTAATTAAGTAATTTAGCTTTGGATAGGTTCAATTGTGTAATAATCCGTCCTCGGATTCATATTCGAACATAATTTAGGATGACATCGATACCAAACATGATATTCCACCTTCGATCCAAACCTTAGCTAATTTTTATTGATTAATTTATAATTCCTTCTATGAGGTGCATACTTATTATTGCCATCAATGTACAGAATACCTGGTTAGGTGGTATATCTCGCAGCTGTGACAAGTTTAGGTGAGTTTTACTGAAGCTGTACCCCATTGCATACGGTGTGTCCTAATTAAGGATGGCTCGGGTAACTGTCTTTACTCCAGTAAAAGAACAATATTGATTATGCATTGACAAATTATAAAATGGAGCAAACCTGGCTATTAAAAAGGGGTTCAGTACACAACTTTTAACATACATTGCATAGTCTCTCTCAGACAAAGGGAGGCAGAAAAAGAGCGCGAATCTCCGATTTACGGCTGTAAGGCATAGATAAGCGACCGCTTTTCTACCCCTCCCCCCCCTTTGGTGGGGGGGTGGGGGCTTTCCTTAGTTCTATTAAATAAATAACTATGCGCTCAACCATTTCTACCTACTTGGTTACACCACTTAAACTCATTCCCCAATCTCTGAGAGAGGTGTGAGCGCGTGGTTGGATAACCCCAGTGTTTACCTAGCTGTGCATATTCTATAATATATATATATATATATATATATATATATATATATATATATATATATATATATATATATATATACACTCACCTAAAGGATTATTAGGAACACCTGTTCAATTTCTCATTAATGCAATTAACCAATCACATGACATTTAGGGGTGTGGTCCTGGTCAAGACAATCTCCTGAACTCCAAACTGAATGTCAGAATCAATGCCACGTAGAATGAAGGCAGCTCTGAAAGCGAAAGGGGGTCAAACACCGTATTAGTATGGTGTTCCTAATAATCCTTTAGGTGAGTGTATATTGTTTTTATTTATTTTGCTATTAATTATTGTTTTCAGTTGTTGGTAATGAAGGAACTGGTCTTTTCCAATCCCATATTTCTGGACAATTGTATGAAAAGGTAGGAATTGCTTATTTTCAAATAAGTGATGGAGGTGAGTGATACCTTTAGATTCCCATTTGGATAAGTGAATTGGGGTCTTATGTAGTAGGAAGTCAGGGTTGTGCCATATGGGGGTGAGTTTACAAGGTGTCAGGGTGGATTTAGTTATTTTATTGGTTTTCCACCAGGTTGTCAGAGTGGTTCGAATAGTACTATATTTAAAAGAGTCCAGTTTTACTGCCGTTTGTGATAGAAATAGAAAATCTGCGATCGAGAGGGGGGTTCTTAAATTTCATTCTAATACTAACCAAGGGTGGAAATTTTGATTCTGTGTCCATTTAAGAAGATACTGTAATTGATTTACAAGAAAGTAATAATGGAAATTTGGAGCTTCTAGTCCACCCTGATGTTTGGAATTCTGTATAGTAGCAAGTGCGATTCTTGGTGGTTTATTTTTCCAATAAAAGTGAGTTGTAAGTTAATCTAGAGTTTTGAACCAATGGTCTGTGGGGGTGGTCGGGATCATCGATAAATCTGTTCAACACTCCAAGCAGAGTATTTGTGAGGTTGGGCCCTTGAAGTAACTGACCGTTCAGTGAAAATCCTTGGTAAGACGCATTGCAGTCAAAAACCACTCGTATCTTATTCTTCTTAGGGTGATAAAACTAGAGATGCACCGATACCGATATTCGGATCGGTATCGGCGCCGATCCAGACCTATTTGACGGATCGGGAATCGGCCATGCGTGACCGATCCACGTCCTATACTTACTTATTTAGTTTTTGGCAATCAATCGCACGACAGCTCTTTCCCATTTTACATGTGTGTTTTTGCGGAATTCAAATCGAACGCTATCACTGCCCCTAAGTCTTTTTTGCTACTCAGTGGGTGTGAGTACAGTGACTTCCGCCTGCTGTGAGGTCATGCGCATACCCTTCGCAGTACGAGGAGCGTAAGATAAGACGTGACGATCTGGGAGTATTTTAGGCTTTTAACAGAAACCGGAAGCACAGCGTTTTGCAATCTATGTAAAATAAGGTTTTGAGGTGGGAATAGCGTTTAATGGAAAATCCCAACTGCGAGACAAAACAAAGCAATGGATGATTTGGGAGTCGCTAACTTAATTGGACTGTTTTGCGAACTCGTTGCTTGAGATACAAGAGGGGCTGCCATCGCAACAAAAGTGTAACTGCGCTGATGCCAATGGGAGAAAAACTGTAAAAATTTTAAGCATTCGCCACTTGTGTATATTTGCTTTGAAGATATTCATATTGAACTGCAAATGCCTCAAAAACGCTTAAAACAAATGAGTTGGAACAGTACGTTATGTATGTTTGTAGTAGCCTAATTACATATTTTTTGTCATACATTTTTTCCATCTGTATTTACTAGCTTAAAAAAAATAATATGTAAAGTATAACAAAGTAAAAAGAGCTCTTGTATCGGAATCTGTATCGGTATCGGCAGTTGTGTATCGAAATCAGATCGGAACTGAAAAAACGTGGATCGCCCATCTCTAGATAAAACCCATGGTGTGGGATATACCACACCCTTCTGTCTTCATGCAACTCCTTTTCTGGTATTCTTTCAGCATATCCCTTAATAAGCATGCTGTCCATAAATTCTGAGTAACCGCGGTGAAACTGAGGATTAACTGTGAGCTATCAAGTCTTCAATAGTCTCTACCACTATACGATTCACTGAGTATCTGTGTAAAACATCAGCACTCACTGTCTCCGGCCCCAGTAGATCCACAAGTCTGCAGATATAGTGAAAGAGGAGCGTTTGACACTGTAGGATTGTTATTCCCATCCGAATAACTATTTTCTTTCGTGATATGAAGTATTGTTGGATGCTTCATAGCACAATCTGCACATGTGAGTCTTTTCTTGCAATCTTTGCTTAAGTGTCCTTTAGTTAGACATCCAAAGCAAAGTCTTCTGACCTTCAGGAACTGTATTCTTTCATGATGTTCTTGTTCCTTAACTCTATGGAGGGCACCAGGGGCCCCTTGCATGGGGGGGCATTTCTTCCCTCTTTGGAATAATTACCTTATAACTTCAGATATAAAAGTCACAGACACATGCCTGATACCTAAAATCAAAGTTGACCCCTTTACAATTGATTGTAGGAAGTTCAATAACAAAATGAATAACCAGTGTATAATTTATGGACATGCGAATATAACAAAAACAGCTGGAAAAATACAAAAACCTGTCTTTGTGTCTTGGATTTTTGTAAATATTTCAAAAACTACATGATGGAATAGGTCCAATTTTAAAAATCTGGTTCCCAAACTTGTTTTCTACATGTGTGCCCAATTTCATATCATTTGATGCAGCCCAACAGGTTTTACGGAGGAAAGAGCAAATGGTGCAACTGGGAGCCTTTCCTATCCAAAACCTAACCTAAACTAATCTGAAACTTATCCAAAATGGCAATAGTGTAACTAGCAGTGTTTTTTGGGGTAGCAACTTTCTTTCTAAATGCATTACCACTTATAGGTCATAAGTAACAATTTGTCACACATCATCACCACACATTTGTAGGAAAATCTATATTTTATTCACACGACTTGTGCCAAACTTATCCAAAACCTATCCAAAACCTATCCAAACTGGCCACAGTGTAACTAGCAGTGTTTTTTGGGGTAGCGTCTTTCTTTCTAAATGCATTACCACTTATGGGTCATAAGTAACATTTTGTCACACAAAATCACCACACATTTGTAGGAAAATCTATATTTTATTCACACGACTTGTGCCAAACCTATCCAAAACCTATCCAAAATGGCCGCAGTGTAACTAGCAGTGTTTTGGGATAGCGTCTTTCTTTCTAAATGCATTACCACTTATGGGTCATAAGAAACATTTTGTTTCTAACCCTAACCCTGCATAACTGTGCCCAAACAAAGCCCGACAAGTGCCCCGCATAACTGTGCCCAAACAAAGCCCGACAAGTGCCCCGCATAACTTTGCCCAAACAAAGCCCGACAAGTGCCCCCCATAACTTTGCCCAAACAAAGCTGACAAGTGCCCCGCATAACTTTGCCCAAACAAAGCCGACAAGTACCGTACATAATGTTGCCCAAACAAAGCCGACAAGTACTGTACATAACTTTGCTCAAACAAGGCCGACAAGTGCCCCGCATAACTTTGCCCAAACAAAGCTCCGCGTAACTTTGCCCAAGTGAAAGCCAAAAGCGCTGCATTACTTTGCACACTTCAAAGCTTGACAAAGGCGATGCGGAACTTTTCCCAATGTACCACAATACAAGTGTTACCAAAGCAAATGTTAATTGTAATTTACTGAATCACGGAATTATAAAAATCTATAGAATAAAAGAGTAAACTGTAAATAAATGTACTTATGTCGAGCGTTGCATCCTCTCTGCGCAAAAAAGCGTCCTCCTCCATCGAATCAATGGATAAAAGCGACACTTTCTTCCCCCGAACCACTCTTCAAAATCATCTTCTGTGCTTTCTCAACAGTGAAAGTCATCCGAGCCATTTTTCTTCAGTCAAAAAAGTTGTTGTCCGAAAATAACTGGGTAAACTCACGGAGACTACGTGCGCAATGCGTAATCGAGACACTCCCACAAATACTGCACCTGCAGCTAATAAGTTGCGCATTCATGTCCCCAGCGCGAAAAACAATGCCCAATCAGCACATCCCATACCATTTTGCAAACCTTAGACACACCTCTATTGGATGAAGCAAATGACACTGTAATTTGATGTTCATGTAAAAAGTTTATTATGGTGAAACATAACCATGGGCAAAGGTTCAGTGCGTAAAAAATAATGTGCTAGCAGGGAAGCAGAGCATATATCTGAAAAAATACTTGACAATGAAGGATTACAGTGATTGATTTATGTACATAAGAGATCAAGCTTTCAAACGAGGGTAACTTTGTCATTTTATTCATTGGTTTTCTTCTAAAACTCCGAAGATAAAAAACATTGCACGAATGTACAGAATGCCGACTGACATTTTTCCGCGATGAGTGAGCAAGCTATTTGAGAGCATTACAGTCATATTTATGGAAAAATGCGTGTTTTGTCTTAATACTGTGACGGTTTATGAAGTATTGGCCGTGAAAGAAATAGTTTGAAGTGCTTAGTTTTCATTTTATTAACACTTATATTTTACTTCCCGACACTCGACCCGTTTAAAGATGGCTACCATGGTCATTTTATTTTTACTTGTTACAAAAAAACCATGGCACAAAAATTGCGCAACTTTCTACAGATATTATCTGAAAGGTTTTTTGTAGTGTAACAAGCCGTTTTTGGTTGATTTGATACATTTGTTTCTTTTATTGAACGTCGTTTTTTTTTGTTATTGAAAATTTGGACGTATGCGTCCGAACCACTAGGCGGCGACAATGAAAGAGTTAATCTTCCTGCATGCACTGAGAGTGTGCGCCTTCTCACAGTACAAACAAACCTTTTCAGAGGTGTCAGCGGGTTTAACTGTATTCTTTTTTTTTTTTTTTTTTTTTTCCCCCTTGTCGTGTCCGGCAGTTTAGCAAGCAGGATGTTAGTCTGGGTGCTTTATTGTGCCAACACTTTTATTTTGCCAAGTGGAGCTTCGGATTTAAGCTCCTCTTGTTACTTGAGGTATACTCTTTATTAATCGGTTGTATGTCATTGCGCCACAAAGCCGGAGCTGACAGGGGGGGTTAGTGGGAAAGAGATAGAGAGAGAAAGTAAGAAAGGAGAGAAAGGGGTGAGAGACAGAGGAAGTAGAAAAATAAATAAATGCATATTAAAAATAAAAATAAAATAAGGAGGGAGGTCAGAGAGAGAGACAGGGAAAGAGAAATAATACATAAACAGTAGAACAAAAAAGAAAGAGTAATAAGAGGACAGCTTCTGCATCTTGCTGCTTTACACCGTATCATCACACCAGCTGTTGTATCTGAAAGATAAGATCCAGGGACACACACAAACAGTATACACACAAAGAAACCAGTGGTACTATTATGACATGGGAATATGCTTGTGTCAGTATCTGCTCCTGGAATTAAATACGTTAATACCAGCGGAAAAAAATAAAATAAAATAAAAATAAAAAATACATATATATATACACACACATGCACATATATATACACACACACATACACATGCATAAGCAGACCACCAGGAACACTGTCTAAATATTGTCGTACCCGTATCTGCATCTAAGAGGAGGGAGTGGAAGCCACACACCAACTTTCACACATACTCTCACACACACACCCATAAAAGGAGAAACAGGGGTAAAATAGGGGATGAGAGCCCTAGGCTCTCCTGTGTGTATGTGTGCGTGCATGTCTATGTGTGTGTTCGTTCTAAGTGTATGTGTGTTGATATGAAAGTGTGTGTATGTGTGCGTGTGCATATGTACGTGTATGTGTGCGTGCGTACGCATACGTGTATGTGTGTGTGTACGCATTTGTGTATGTCTGTATGTTTGTGTGTTGTGAGTGTATGTATGAGTGTGCAGGTTAACATGGAATGATTCCCAGTGAGTGTGCGAGGCCACAACAACGCCGCCCCGGAGCCCCCAGACGGCCGGGAAAGCCCCGACGGGTCATGGACCCAGCCGCCCCACAGCGGCCAGGTACCCGGGCCCCCCGCTACCGGAAGGCTGCGCGTCCACCCAAGGAAGGCAGGGGGGGAGGCACCGGGCGCCCCCCACCGGCGAGCACGAGCCAGGAACCCCACGGCCACAGGCGGCACGGATAGAGCCCGGAGCCCGGAGCACCCGCACACCCCGTGGGGGCCTCGCCAGCCCCGGGGAGACCTGCCCCCCCCCAAGAACCCCCACCCGGGGGACCAGGGGGACGCCCCGAGAGTCACCAAGCACACCCGCCCCTGGCTACCCCGACCCCCCCTCCCCCAAGCCCAGATCCCAACCCTCCCTCCCCAGCCCCCGTACCCTCCCTCCCCCAAGTCCCCTCACTGCCGCCCCCACACCGCCCCATCATCCACGTGCTCCCCGTACCAGGACAAACATGCAGACACACCAATCCATGCATGCACTCATACACACACTCAGACACACACTCCCAGTCACACCTGCTCGTCTTTGAAGTCCGGCAGCAGATGCCCTGGACTTGCCCAGTGGACGGCCCAGAGGATGTTCCCCACCCCCCCAGATCGCAGGCGAGCGGGCACCCCGCCGGAGACCGGCAGCACCCCACAGATGCAGCCGCCCCACCCCCAAGCCCACCCGCCGGCGCCCGCCGCCCCCGCCACTGTATTCTGATTGTGTTGTTTTGGAGGGTGTGTACTTTCTCTAACAATGGGAGAGACATCTGTAACAAAGCTGGCTCCCTTACTCTCATTCCTCTTGGTGCTCTTCACCACCGGCTTGGACCTACCCTTTGTTTCAATGGTCACTTCCTGTATGTCACCAAAGAGTGGATCATTTACAACTTGTGCATACCAGTTGATGAAGTCAACCAGGTCTTCAAACCTAGCTCGTCTTCCTTTACGCGCTTGAAAGCCAAATGCAGTGTTCCTTCACCGCTCTCTGACTTTATATGGAAGTTTTGGGATCACTGTTCTCATATTACTCGGATTGTCCATTTCATCCATAAATTGGACATCAATGCTTCACTGCGACTACCCAATGCCTGTGATGACTGCTTTAAAGGAGTAGGTAAAGAAATTCCTTCTTCTTTCCAAGGGGGATCATAGAAATCTGTTTTGCGCTCCTCATTCTTGTTTCTGTGACTGATAATAATTGTTCATATCATCATGAGCATCTTCATGTTCACTGAATACTTTCAGCCTGGCAGTGGAAGCTGCAATCTCTGCCTTCATCTCAACATACTCTCGTTTAACCTTTGACTTCAGTTCTTCAGCGTCTAATTCTTGCTTTTTCTTTAAAGCTGCTGCACGTGCAAGCAAAGCTGCATGTTCTGCTTCAGCTTTCACACGCACAGAGTTTGTTGTGGATTGTGCCAAAGATCCATGTGCACTTCTAGCACCTGATGTAAAGATTGCTGAAACACTATCCTTTGGCATAATGTCATCATTGTCTTCTTCTTCACTAAGGATTTCACGTGTTTCCGAAACCCATTTTCCAGTATCTAAAATAAACTATTCAAAGGCGTCACATTTAAGTTTGTACCAATTAGACTGGTCATCTTCTTTCTCTTCAAGTAAATACTGAACTACTTCTTCATTTGCTCTTTTAAACTCACAAAATAGGCGATGAAAGTCATGTGACAACTTCCACTATTTCTACATTGTCTTTTACTTCTTTCATTTGCTCAATATTATGCATCTCGCGAGTGAGCAGTGCCAATTTTCCTTGCCTCCTATAGCGAAGTCTATTCAGCTTCTCTTCTATAGCAATCTCTGTGGGTTTTGGCGCCCTCTTCCATCTAACAGAATCCATGATTTCACTTGCCGACTCATCAGCCATTTTACTGTATTTATGCTGATCTCTTATTTACGTGAGCTTCAATTAGCATTTTGAAACATCAAACATTTCTCCGTACTACATCTTTATATGCACAATCTTCTTTCGTTTACATTTTTTCTAGCAGGGTCTGTGAAAACTTCGGTTTCCTCTAGCAGCAACCATGTTCCACCATGAAGTATCCACACGGCAGTCTTTGACTGTTGTTAGTGCTGTTCCTAATATTGCACGTTCTTCTTCTTAGGGACAATAAAGTAATTGACGCGAGACTTCTTTAAACTTTCCAAACTCTTTAGTATGTAAACATACCACAGTACAAACTGCAAAGTTCTTTCAATATCAAAACAATATTTTGTAGCCACGGTCAAAGACTGTTGCGCCCTCAGTCGCATACAGCACTACTGTCATTTTACGGCACTTAACCCGTGACATCAGACAATTCTTCATATCCGGCGAACAATATTAAACAGTCACTCCTTTAAATATTTCTATAATATTGTACTTCACAAAGAAACAACATCATATTCTCTTATCTATACTATGGCTCTAACATTCAGAAAGGAATGTACACAACTGTGTACAAAAAGTGCACGGTGAAATTTTCTGCTGCAAAGCAAAATCATGAAATTGACTGTGCAGTGCAGTTAATAAATGGGGATCCCTTAGTTTGTGTGGTAGGCTTTCCCAACCTATCTGCTTGTGCACAGTACCATTTACCACAATAACTAGTAACCAAGAAGGAGATAACCAAAGTCAAAATTCTATGACAATCAATGCTGGAATACATTCAAGTCTGGCTTGTGATCACTCCTTCCCTACTAAATGACACAAATGGCTTGATTTTCAAGTTCACTCTATTTGCTTTTGTTTCATGTCAATTTCCCTTTACATTTGCAAGTGCATTGTCGTAGTGATTTCAGCAGACACATACAAATGGACACAATTTAGCAGACCCACCTTCGGCAATCGATTGTGATCTTCAATGGACATTGACCGTAAAAGAGCAATCTGCTTAAGTCTTTGCAAAACCCTACACCTCAAAGATAAAGCTCAAACATATTGTGCACACATGCAGAAGGACCTTGTGCAGATGTGGCAAGTTTCTTCTGGAACTGATTGCAATCTTCAGTGGACATTGATTATAAATGAGCAATCTCGCAAAACATTTGCAAAACCCGACAGGAAAACGGTCAAAGAGAAAACTCTTGTCCTGACGTGGAAAATGCATGCTGCAAACTGATGGGGATCTTCAATACACATCGACAGTAAAAGAGCAATCTTCTCAAACATTTGTAAAAGTCGACAAGAAAATGATCTATGGACATTGAGCGTAGAACTGCAATGTTCCTCATGGCACTTCAGCTTTACTAGATGTGTAGCGCCTCTAACAAACCTATTATGGCGCTTCCTGAGTTCTTTTAATACTTCCCAAATAAATATGTCTAATTCTAGGTTGCTAGGATGTATAGCCTCTCAGTATATAATAATTAAATGCTTACTCAATTGATTATTTGCAAATCCTTCACAATACAGTCAACAATCACAATTTAAATATAACACAATTTAATATGAATCAGTCCCGTAAACCCATAAACTCATTAAGCATTGGATAACATAAACCACAGAAAAGATAGGAAATAAATTGAGAATAAAATTAAATCAATTTCAATTGAAATTAAATAAATAGGGTACCCATTAACTCAACGGTGCAGGCCTGATACTCGGGTGAAAAGAGTAGCTGGTATCCTCACCACGAGGCGAACGCGTGTCCAAGAGTCCCTACAGTGTGCACGTCCCACGCCGGTTCTCACAAGGCAGTGTGGTAGCGAGCCACACTCAGGGATGGGCAGTATTTTAGATAAATGTATTTAAAATACGTATTTGAAATACAAAATACTATGATGTAGAGACAAAAGAAGGTTAATCACTGTCTGTCACCATCACTTTAATGTAGTGATTGTGTGCATTTGTTATGACACTGATGCATGATGCACAACTCTTCAGCTTTTAGATTTATTCTTCAAAAAAAAAAAAAACTTTTTATGAACTTTCTAATTTTAACAAACTGTATATAGAAGCAAACTTTACATTAAATAAATATAAAAGCTTCTATGCTTAAAAAGCATTGTACAACCTGCAAAGAAAAAGAAAGAAAAAAAAGAAATTCAGTTAGTTTTTGATGTGGTTTTAAAACTTGCTGTGAAGTAAAAATAATATAATATAATATAATAACTTTTCCTACAGGGCAGGGGAAGGGAAGATCATTTCTATCATTGATGCCAGTTGTGTAGGACAGAAGTCAGATATGTGGGACATATTGGGGATCCCTTAGTTTATCCCACATCAAAATGTTTTTGTTTTGCATTCAGAATATGTCCAGATACTGTATATTTCAGCCTAATATGCATGCCTGCACTTGATGGCCAATTTCACATGTATTTTGTGTACTTTAAAAATACAAAATACTGTATTTGTATTTAAATACATTTTTTACACAGTATTTTGTATTTGTATTTAAATACATTTTTCCACTCAGTATTTAATACATTTCTATGTGTTTATGCCCATCTCTGGCCACACTACACCAAATCCACCACTGACCCTCTCTCGGTCCTCCGGCCGCGTGTGGACAACAGTCCCCTCGGTTGTTCCACTCTGCAGCGGTCCAACTTCACAGCTCGCTGGGCTAGCGACTGTTCAGCCTCTATGATGGCGTCGGCTCCCCGCATTGGCAAGCTAACATTGTTCTCTTTCCCAGGCCTATACTAAACATCAAACTCATAAGTAGCCAAAGCTGCCAACCACCTATGGCCAGTTGCATTTAGCTTGGCTGACGTTAGCACGTAAGTAAGTGGGTTATTGTCAGTTCTGACCGTAAACCTAGATTCATAGAGGTAGTCATGGAATTTGTCTACCACGGCCCACTTAAGTGCCAAAAACTCTAACTGGTGTATATGATACCGCTGCTCAGCATTGTTTAGCTTCCGGCTGGTAAATGCCACCGGCCTCAACTCCTCAGAATGTTCCTGATACAAGACTGCACCCAGCCCTTGCAGGCTGGCATCCACATGGAGTACATACGGTTTACGGGGGTCAGCAAAAGACAACACTGGAGCATGAGTCAAAGCATAAATACCCTGACTGAAGGCATCGGAGCATGCCTGATCCTATCGGTCACCAAATGGCTCTGATTCACTAAAATACTTCACAGAGCTGTCTTTTTTGAGTCTCTTACCACGCTGAGTTAGGGGATAACCCTTAGTAAGTTCTGTGAGTGGATGAACAATGGAAGAATAATTGCCTATAAACCTGCGATAATACCCGCAGAAACCAAGAAAAGAGCGCAGAGACTTGAGGTCAACTGGCTGGGGCCAAGTAGTTACTGCATCCACTTTTTCTGGATCAGCTGCAATGCCATCTTTTGAGACAATATGTCCCACATATCTGACTTCTGTCCTACACAACTGGCATTTATCCAATGACACTTTCAACCCTGCTCTCTCAAGCCTATCCAGCACTTTGAGCAACCTTTCTTCATGCTGTTCCAAAGAATTTCCAAATCGTCGAGATAAACTAAGACTTGGAGAAGGTTCATGTCACCTAACGTTTTCTCCATAAGTCTTTGAAACGTGGTTGGAGCTCCCATGATTCCTTGCGGCATCCTTTCAAATTGGTAGAAACCTAACGGACAGATAAAGGCAGTTTTTTCTTTATCTTCATCGGCCATTTCAATCTGATAATACCCACTCCTTCAATCAAGAACTGTAAACCACTTACTTCCAGCTAAACAGTCTAGTGCATCATTGATGCGAGGGGTGTTGTATTGATCTGGTACACATCCTAATGTTCCCATTTTTCTTTCGAGCTATCACAATGGGAGATGCGTATGGGCTAACTGACTCCTTAATAATTCCTACTGCCAGCAACTCTCTGAGGTGTTCTCTCACATCATCAATGTCAGCAGGTGCAATTCGTCTTGAACGTTCTCTGAAAGGCTTTGGGTCTACCAGGCGAATGGTGTGCTTTACAGCCTTGGCAAGACCTACATCCCACTCATGTACCGAAAATACATTTGACTGTTCAGCAAGTTTCAGCTGAAGTCTCCTCTTCCACTCTGGTGGAACAGGTGAGTCACCAAAGTTAACCTTTGGGAGTCTGAAGGTGTTTTAGAGCCCTGAAGAGATTCTGGCATGCCTGATCCTATCGGTCACCAAATGGCTCTGATTCACTAAAATACTTCACAGAGCTGTCTTTTTTGAGTCTCTTACCACGCTGAGTTAGGGGATAACCCTTAGTAAGTTCTGTGAGTGGATGAACAATGGAAGAATAATTGCCTATAAACCTGCGATAATACCCGCAGAAACCAAGAAAAGAGCGCAGAGACTTGAGGTCAACTGGCTGGGGCCAAGTAGTTACTGCATCCACTTTTTCTGGATCAGCTGCAATGCCATCTTTTGAGACAATATGTCCCACATATCTGACTTCTGTCCTACACAACTGGCATTTATCCAATGACACTTTCAACCCTGTTTTAGAGCCCTGAAGAGATTCTGGCATGTCCTGACATTTGTGTATTTTTCAGTTACTTATAAACATATAAATGTCTAAAGTCTGATAACATAGTATTCAGCAGAAACTGGGGTACAATAATATATGAGAAGCATGTATGTACAAGTCTTTATATTGGAGAAAAAAAAGTTATGCGTGATTATTGAAAACAACAAAAAAATAAGTCACTGAAATTAGACCCCAAAACACATTCATGACATTTGTGTACAAGACTTTTGTGACCTGGATCTTGTAGTGTAGAGGTTTTACTTCAAAATGATGTGACAATCATCTCACTCACTCATTTACAGAAAACCAATACATTCATTAAAATTTTCTAAGACACTTTTTGTTTAGAAAGGCCATATGCGAGGAGGTGGGAATGATCATGAATAATGCTGTAGTTCACATCAGAAAAGACAAAGACCCGCATAATGAGCTGTATAATTACCCCTTTCAGTCAGGTATGGGACAGAGGAAAGTGCTACAAGAAAATAATTTGAGGACAGAAACATATTTCTTTGTTTGTGGTTTATTTAGCATGCGTGTCCCGATGTGAGGTGCTGGTGAAGGCAAGGGTGATGCAGACACATTCCTAAAAATAAATAAATGAAAAAATGTTAGCATCTCAAATATTTATACCCGAAATGTTTGTGCTAAATAACATTACCGATAGCAGTGTTATAGGCTAACCAAAACGGAGCCAAATATACACTCACCTAAAGGATTATTAGGAACACCATACTAATACGGTGTTTGACCCCCTTTCGCCTTCAGAACTGCCTTAATTCTACGTGGCATTGATTCAACAAGGTGCTGAAAGCATTCTTTAGAAATGTTGGCCCATATTGATAGGATAGCATCTTGCAGTTGATGGAGATTTGTGGGATGCACATCCAGGGCACGAAGCTCCCGTTCCACCACATCCCAAAGATGCTCTATTGGGTTGAGATCTGGTGACTGTGGGGTCCATTGTAGTACAGTGAACTCATTGTCATGTTCAAGAAACCAATTTGAAATGATTCGAGCTTTGTGACATGGTGCATTATCCTGCTGGAAGTAGCCATCAGAGGATGGGTACATGGTGGTCATAAAGGGATGGACATGGTCAGAAACAATGCTCAGGTAGGCTGTGGCATTTAAACGATGCCCAATTGGCACTAAGGGGCATAAAGTGTGCCAAGAAAACATCCCCCACACCATTACACCACCACCACCAGCCTGCACAGTGGTAACAAGGCATGATGGATCCATGTTCTCATTCTGTTTACGCCAAATTCTGACTCTACCATTTGAATGTCTCAACAGAAATCGAGACTCATCAGACCAGGCAACATTTTTCCAGTCTTCAACTGTCCAATTTTGGTGAGCTCGTGTAAATTGTAGCCTCTTTTTCCTATTTGTAGTGGAGATGAGTGGTACCCGGTGGGGTCTTCTGCTGTTGTAGCCCATCCGCCTCAAGGTTGTGCGTGTTGTGGCTTCACAAATGCTTTGCTGCATACCTCGGTTGTAACGAGTGGTTATTTCAGTCAAAGTTGCTCTTCTATCACCTTGAATCAGTCGGCCCATTCTCCTCTGACCTCTAGCATCAACAAGGCATTTTCGCCCACAGGACTGCCGCATACTGGATGTTTTTCCCTTTGCACACCATTCTTTGTAAACCCTAGAAATGGTTGTGCGTGAAAATCCCAGTAACCGAGCAGATTGTGAAATACTCAGACCGGCCCATCTGGCACCAACAACCATGCCACGCTCAAAATTGCTTAAATCACCTTTCTTTCCCATTCTGACATTCAGTTTGGAGTTCAGGTTCTTGATCAGGACCACACCCCTAAATGCATTGAAGCAACTGCCATGTGATTGGTTGATTAGATAATTGCATTAATGAGAAATTGAACAGGTGTTCCTAATAATCCTTTAGGTGAGTGTATATTAGCAACCATAATCTAAAGCTATCCAAAACAAGGTGAAATACATTAGAACATTTACAAACATCTGTAAACTCCTTAAGGCATTAGCTTAGCCACCAGGAAATAACATGTTTGCTACATAAGGCAGCATGTTAGCAGAGTTATCTACATGGTACACTAAACTATGTAAATGGAATTGAAAGCTAATGTTTCACATAAGCTGACAAAAGCTAGCTGAAGTGAGGAAAATATTGACTAATATTAGTTTAATATTATCATAATAAGAGTTATATAAGACTTAATAACTTACCCATTGTCATAGCAGCTTGCTGTGTGTGTGTTTTTAAGCCGGTGTCCTGGGGGCGTGGCCTTATATGTATAGTGCCCGGACTGTTTTCCGTGTGAATGGCGTGTGGGCGTGCCCTGCCTTGGGTCATTAGCAGATAATGAAGTGCGACAGAAATTCTGTGCCTCTCCTTGGTTTCACACGGATTACATAAACTGAAAATATTTATTTTTCATTTAAAATACTTTATTTAAAAGTAGACACTTTAAGCTTTCTATTGATATATTTCTCATGTCTGTCTGTGCAGTATTCGTGGAGTTTCAGTTCATTTTAATGACATGTTTCAAAAAGATTTTCGCGGAGACTGAGACGGCTGAAAGCGCACCCTGTTTATTTTCTTTATTTTACAAAAGCACAATGTTTCGTGGATATTGTGAGTATACATGAATAAAAGTAGACCATTTACTGATTAAAATGATGTACTACACTTACGTGTATGATCAAACATGACGACGCATTTTAAGTTCTTTTCACGGTTACCAGAAAAAAATGCAAGTGTTCCCGCCGGCGGGTCCGCCGACTCCCAAGGTTTAAACAGTTCTGGAGGAATTGTAACTCCAGAGGATGCTGAGACCGGATTAGGAATGACTGGATCTGCTAGGTACACATGTCCAATGACTGTTCCCTCTGCAATTATCCCTTCTCTCCGAGTCACATTCTGCACAGTCACTGAGAAGTTAACATCCATCTCCTCCTTCTTTACCACTACTGACTGCACCAACACACCAGTAGGAAGTGTGGACTCAGGGGAAGTTTCCACCAACAATACCTGTTCCACAAAGGGCTTAAGTTCTACTTTACAGACGGCTGACTCCAGGCGGCACGATTAAATTGCCAGGGCCCGGCCACTTTACACACCCAACTGCTTCCCCATAATCATTACTCCACTTATGTGAAGAACAATTTTGTCCCTGCTGGCTTCCGAAAGTCTGTGTATTAATTCTTAGGCTTCTAAGAACATTGGGCCCTGTTGCACTTTCATATAGATGAGCTAATAAACGCCTGAACAAACTGGAATTTGTGCCTAGAATGACTGTGGTTTTGTCTGGGCCACTGGGGCCTGGACATACCAGAGCTAGCACATCTACGATCTCTGACTTCCCTGTAACAACTCCTGGAAATTCAATGGTAACCACTACATGGCCTTTGTAGGGATAACTCGATTCACTCAAACCCCACACAGCAAGTCCAGCCACTGGATGGATAGGAACATCAGAAATATGCCTTCTATGCCAGGCTTCAAATATAATAGTAATCTGTGACCCACTGTCTAGTAAAGCTTTACAGGGGTGACCGTTCACTTTCAGTGGCACTATTGAAAGAGGACCTATCAGTCCCTCAGGAATTTGTCCCATACTTGCCGTCTGAACTGCACTCTTCTTCACTGAACAGTTGGCATCACCCATGGCAGTATCTGGGACTTTGGCCTCTCCTTGGCCTTTTTGAGTGACCTAAGTAGTTTCTGAATAACCATACTATGGTTCTCCGCATTTTGACATTTGGTGTCTATATGTGTCCTGCCTCTCCACATCTATAGCAGAAATAGCTATCTGACTCTTTAGAAGAGGCTTTCTGGGAAGACTGTGCTGAGCAAGGTGATCTTACGTTGGTGGAATAAGATGAAGCCTCTGTTGGCTCACTATCCCTGTTACTCATTTTATTTTGCAGTCTTTTCACCTGCTTCTTCAAAGCAGCAATTTCTACATCCTGGCAGCTGTCATTTGCTGGAAATTTGGGCTTAGGAGGTGGCACCAGTCTGTTAACTTGGGCTTTTTTGTCACTATCTACCATGGCTGCTAGCTGCGCCTTCAGCTCCTTAAGTTCTGTTTTCAGCCCTTGTACAGATCTGGCCATTCAAATTGCGCGCGGGAAGGAAAGTGATCTCGCGTGACACCGCAGTATTTCCCGTGAACACAGAAAATGCATTGACACAGGAAAGACATGATCAGTAGGGGGCAGTCATGTAACGCACTGAACTGAAGCGGCAGCGAACATCACCGCGAGCTACTGTACAGTAAAAGGCTCGTTTGAGATGAGCCAAATCTGCGTGGAATCGATGGGAAACGACTGGCTGAGGACACAGTTGTTCAAACAACTGTGATGTTGCATTCTCTTCTAAAATGTTTTATTTTTTAATCTAATATCATGTCTTGTGTATCGTATTTATTTTCATATAAAAGCAACAGAACTGAAACTATATCTTGTTTATCAGCAACACGGCACGTGAGCGTGAATAACGCGATATCCGCATTTGATCTCGTAGGTATCTGTTCCGCTTCCAGAGCTCTGTTCCACTTTTTTAGCTTGACATAGCAACCTGTTCATTATCAAAAATCGAATATAGTTAAAGGAACATATAAAACGTTGTACTGCTCAATTTAAATAGTCCATACAGTCTGTGCTTTAGGCCTGTAAGTGATTAGGCTGTGATTAGGCCTGTAAGTAGTATTTTTAACCAGCCGTAATTTAAAATAATACATTTGGCTATGCTAAATATATATATTTACATCTGCATATTTATGCTGGGTTCATTCTCGAAAGAGCGGTGACTGACAGTCATATCGAAGCAATTGACGGGACAAAAATATTTTCCCCGTTAGTTCAATTTTGTATGTATTGGCAAAGTGATTATATTTAGTCTAATTTAGTTTAGTTTTTTTAGTTAATTTAGAAAAACGTTTGGAGCATTTTTTGATCGTTAAATATAAGGGGTATGTTGGGGTGTATTATTTCCTGTTAGAAAACATACATTTTAAAAGCTGAAAACCTGTTAAAACATTCGCTATAAGCTGGAGCTTAACCATCAAACATTGTTTATTTTTTTCTGTAGATGGAAAAAAAAACACGGGTTAATAAACAAACATAACATAAAGCAAGCCTTTATGGATTCTTTTAATTCTTATAGCCTATTTCAAGGACAATGCAAGCATTATTTTACAACGAATCAATCAATGAAATGGTATAAAACAGAAAAAAATATATTTCGCGAAATATTTTACAGTTTTGAATTATGTTTAGCTTCTGTCTGTATGACCATAAATTACAGAGTAACCGTCTCTTCTCATAGATGCAGTGATCACGTACACGCAATATATTTTGCTAACTTGACAACCTGTTCATTATCAAAATCAAATATAGTTAAAGGAACACTGTTCAATTTAAATAGTCCATACAGTCTGTGCCATTCAGCATGAGCACCACCTCACTGTGATTAGGCCTGTAAGTAGTATTTTTAACCAGCAGTAATTTAAAATATCTTGAATTAGATTTTAACCCCCCCAGAGCCAATGGCGATTTCCATTTGCCTCGGGATCTGATTTTCGGAATCCGAGATTACGTCACATCCGGTAAAAACTCGGAAAAACCGAGTCGGATGCGTTCCATTTGCCCCAGAAGTAGCAATACCATGGATCCATATGGAAAAAGCAAGATTTTTTGCTTAGCCACACAACTTGTCGGATTTAAGGTACCTCAGTTTAAATGGCCTTTATCTTCGTTCACTTACAATTAGCCCGAACTACCTTAAATCCGACAAATAATCCGACTAATCATGAAATCCAATTCTAGAACGGTTAATTGGTAGCCATTGTTAGCAATATCACTTGATAACACATTACGCGCGGTGCTTCACGTATAAAACTCCGTAGCAACACGTCCACAGATAAATTGGACGATATAGTGTGTGCGACCGATTTAATGAGCCACAAATGAGAAGTAGTGCTTAAACAGGATAAAGCTACAACTTTCCCTTCTGTTGAGAAAGAGCGCAGCCATCTTCGATTCTAAACTCGGGATCCTCTGCGTTATCCGAGATATTTCTCGGATCTCCGAGAAACGGGAGCGCGCATGTCATCACTTCCGGCTTCGAAACTCGGATTCCGAGTTCCCAGGGCAAATGGAACGCACCACAAGCCTGCTCTTCTCACCTTTATTCATAGGGTGGGGGAAGGTGAATTGGCACGTTTAAAAGTGACACGAACGACCCCCTCTCATTAACATTTGTGAGGTTAGATCTTGTAATTTGAAGGGTTGTGAAAGCCATAAGGTATTGCTAGGGTGCAAAGTCCAAGAAGCAAGGAATATCTGCGCTGTGTTACTCGTTAGTTGCGCAGTAATAGTTTATGAATCACAAGAATAGGCCAACATGCAATTACGAAATACAATGCTCTGCAGTTTTTAATTTAACTTCTGAAGGCCATTTTGCGATCTCAATCGTCATACACCAGCATAGACCACCGTTTTCTCAATTATTTCTTAGATTTTTGTTTTAATATGCCACTCAAACGCACATAATGCTATGCCTTTATTCTTAAAATAGACTATTAGGATCTCATATTGCTACAACTTTGTACACAATACGGCAACAACTTTACAACGGGACACGTTATTTTTGTTATTATATATTTTTGATAACAGCATATTCTCAACAACAACAATGCCAAAAAAGCTTATTTATTCAAGTGATCAGAAATATACAATCATCAGAAATGTGTCATACATATTGTCTCAATAGAATTCTGGCAAAGAGAACAAGCAGAGCCCACAGACCAAAAATAAAACAGGGACTACCCGGTTTGTAAAAAAGAAATCAGTGGGTATTTGCTAATTTATTATTACGCAATAATAATAAATTGTTGGTCGGAGATTCAACCCCGCAGTTCGTGACTGGAAGCTGATGAGACAGACTTAACGAACTTCTCCGAAATAGAAGGACAACTTTTCAACTTTAAAAAAAAAAAAAAGTTTAAAAAAAAAAACTTGCAGAACTCACTGGAGCACTTTTTGTTACGATTCGTGCGTGCGGGGGAGCGGGCAGGCAAGCGAAGCCGAAAGTGCAGGCAAACGGGTTTTACTAGGCATAGACAAGACCAACACGGTAAACAACATCGACTAACATCAATGACGGACACCCGACTAAGGAAGACGTGGACTAATATACATGAAACAAGCCAAAATAACAGGGAACAGCTGGGCACAATTGGGGAAGCACACGTGGATAATGAGGGGGCGTGGCACACACGAGGAGCGGACGGAGCTGGGCGTGACACTTTTGATACTTAACAGTTGTATTCGTTGTCAGTCATATAATAAAAACTTGATTGTTTAGGATATCGGGGCGGCATGGTGGTGCAGTGGTTAGCACTGTTGCCTCACACCTCTGGGACTCGAGTTCGAGTCTCTGTGACATGCTGAGGCTAATTGCGGATACCGTAGGTGTGCATGTGTGAGTGAATGGTGTGCGAGTGTGCGAGTGTGCCCTGTGATGGGCTGGCCCCCTGTCCAGGGTTGTTCCCTGAAAAAGACAAGCTACCTGTCAAACATGCATATCTTCATTTGATGTTGCTTTAAAATGTTGAAATTTATAATGAATTTCTGATCGCACTTGCGTCATGTCCGAAAAACGTGTTTTAGCTTTCACTCTTCGCACAAATGATTGGATATGCACCTAATAGCACACATTTATATCTATTATTATTTATATCTATTATTTTACATCTATAGATTTCATTTTAGCCAATTCGTGATTTGAGAAGGCAAATTGAAACAGAGTAGGTCAACTCACTCTCTGCCGCTTGGTCTTTACTTTAAGAAACAAAAAGCTTACGTTTAACGAAAAAAATGCTCCAAACTTTTTTTTTCTAAATTAACTTAATAAAAAAGAAACTAAATTATAAATACTTTGCCATTACATACAGAATGAATTACCGATATGGCGCGAGACATAATGACGATATGGCGCGAGAAACAATGACACCGGGAAAAAAAATCCACTTTTCTCTCTGGCTGCCTGCTGTGAAACAACAGACATAACAAATACTGCCCAAATAGCCATCTTTGAGCGCGGAATCACTGCTGAGTTTGAAACGACCGAAGCATTGCTGTCTTTGCAAGCCAAATTGCTTGCCATACCAAAGGTGATGATTTGTTTGAGCAAGTTGTTTTGGCAATGAACAAATTTGAATTACTGTACCATTTGACAAGTTAAGTGGCCTTGCCACCGATTGAGCTTCAGCCATGCTTGGCCAGCAAAAGGGACTAACTGCATTGTTTAAGCAGTCAGGCAGAAGATGGCAGCCTGGAACAAAAACACTACAACTCCCATGCACACATACCAGCGCCCTGCTGCTGCACACAATACAAAATGCCACCACAAAGTTCCCTTCCTCCCTAATGGCGTCCCAACCCAAAAACAGTCTTAAAACACACAGAAATAATAAAACCCCTCGCTCTATACAATTAATCCTGGCAGTGAAACAGGGAATGACAATCCACCGATCCCCACATTCATAGTAGAGAAAAAGAGGCAAAGCAGCAGAATCCGTGTATCATTCGTTCATCCGTTTTTAATATGAAACCAAAACAAGAAAAGCGGAAAACCACTCGTATTTAACAGTTTTTGTTTCCAAAACCAAAACGACAAAACGGACAATGGCTCGTTTTCCGATTTCCCATTTTTTTCTCAAAACAAAAAAGGAACAAACGGATAACGAGCGCTCATGTCCGATTTAGTTTTTTTCATTTAATACAAACGCCGTGACCCGGAAATGACTGTACTGATAGTAAAACAAGCCCGAACAACGGTACTGCCCCGCGGTTAAGTTAGCCTCATATTCGGTATTCAGTTTTCTAGCTTTGATGACTTTTCATGGAAGTAAGATGGGGCGTTTTTAATGACAGAATCGTGTTGTCAAGTACACAGACAACGATGCACACCGATTATTTTGGGGTTGGGTCATTCTCCATTTGGAGTGGGAAACCATGTTAAAGATGTTGCAGGGTTTAAAAACATGCTTAACAATTAGGCACATCTGCAAATGTCAGCATGTACTTTCATATATACAAATTTCCCTCATGATTTTTTTCTTCTTTCAATTTTTATCATGTTTAAAAGTTCTAAACTAGTACATTTTTAATTTTTAAATATGTTATTAAAAAGCCATTTTTAATAATATATTTATTTTAAAAGTATACTTATTATTGTTATTACTTATCCAATATTTGTTACTCATAGTCCAGGCTATATTCCAATTGATATTTTAATTTGTTCCAAATGAACTCGGACCACAAAGTAGCAACGTTATGCATCAGGATTCTGGTGTATTTATTATTCCACTTTTAAACTTTTGTTAATAACATTTATTGTGACATCTTTTCAAGTGTGCTGCAATCTTGCAGTAGTTTAAGAAGACCTAAAAAAAATTGATCAGAGCTGCTTCGAGACGCAGACGCTTAAGTCAGTCACTCTTGTTCTTTCTATTCGTATCACGAAGCTGTAAAAATATATTTAGTTTCTACCTATATATATTTGGAAAGTAGAAGGTTTCTGAGGGTGTTTTTTAAATGTGTATATGACAAAAACTTGCGGAGTTATTTAAATGGTCTCGCAAGAATTCTGTCAGATCCCGCGCTGGTGCCCCCTAGAGCTGGCCATGGTTTTTGGCTACAGAATGTTGTCCCTTGTGCCACCTGGTGGATATTATATGAAGCGCAACAACGTTTTAAAAAAATATGAAAAAGCGCTTGCAGGGAGACGCGCGATCACGCGTGCCGAATTGCAGGATGCCACGTGAAAATAGACGCATTATTAATGGACAGATCTGGACAGAACTGGACAGAATGGACAGAACACACAAACTAAAGGATCCCTTTATATTAACCACACTGCACATGGGCTCGTGCGGGATTTGAACCTGGGACCTCTCGCACCCAAAGCGAGAATCATACCCCTAGACCAACGAGCCCCTCATGCTGACAGCTCTTACACGGTGTGTGGGATAAAAATCAGAGTTTTTCAATTTCATTATTTTGCTTAGCAGCAGAAAATCTCACCGTGCACTTTTTGTACACAGTTGTGTACATTCCTTTCTGAACAGCCACGTTTTCAACATAACAGTCAGAAAATCATGCTTAAAATGACAGCAGGAAGACACAGTTCCTTTTATCTTTGATGGGTTTGAATATGCTGATTTCCATAGAGTTTTGGTCATGCATGAAGCACATGAATGTTACATCTAGTAAAGCTGAAGTGCCATGAGGAACATTGCTGTTCTACGCTCAATGTCCATAGATCATTTTCTTATCGATTTTTACAAATGTTTGAGAAGATTGCTCTTTTACTGTCGATGTGTATTGAAGATCACCAGCAGTTTGCAGAATGCATTTGACACGTCAGGACAAGAGTCTTCTCTTTGATCGTTTTCCTGTCGGGTTTTGCAAATGTTTTGCGAGATTGCTCATTTACAATCAATGTCCATTTAAGATTGCAATCACTTCCAGAAGTTACTTGCCTCATCTGCACAAGGTCCTTCTGCATGTGTGGACACTATGTTTCAGCTGTATCTTTGAGGTGTTGGGTTTTGCAAAGACTCGAGCAGATTGCTCTTATACGGTCAATGTCTATTGAAGATCACAATCGATTGCCGAAGGTGGGTCTGCTAAATTCTGCCAATATGTATCTGTCTGCTGAAATCACTACGACAATGCACTTGCAAATGTAAAGGGAAATTGACGTGAAACAAAAGCAAAAAGAGTGAAGTTGAAAATCATGCCATCTGTGTCATTTAGTAGGGAAGGAGTGACAGGCAGAGGTTAAATGACCACAAGCTAGACTAGTATGTATCACAGCATCGGTTCTCATAGAATTTTGACTTTGGTTATCTCCTACTTGGTCACTAGTTATCGTGGTATAAGGTACTGAGCACCAGCAGGTAGGTTGGGAAAGCCTACCACACAAACTAAAGGATCCACTTATATTATCCGCACTGCACAAGGGCTCGTCCGGGATTTGAACCCGGGACCTCTCGCACCCAAAGCGAGAATCATACCCCTAGACCAACGAGCCCCTCATGCTGTCAGCTTTTACACGGTGTGTGTGATGAAAATCATAGTCTTTCAATTTCATGATTTTGCTTAGCAGCAGAAAATCTCACCGTGCACTTTTTGTACACAGTTGTGTACATTCCTTTCTGAACAGCCACTTTTTCAACATAGTCAGAAAATCATGCTTAAAATGACAGCAGGAAGACACAGTTCCTTTTATCTTTGATGGGTTTGAATATGCTGATTTCCATAGAGTCTTGGTCATGCATGAAGCACATGAATGTTACATCTAGTAAAGCTGAAGTGCCATGAGGAACATTGCTGTTCTACGCTCAATGTCCATAGATCATTTTCTTATCGATTTTTACAAATGTTTGAGAAGATTGCTCTTTTACTGTCGATGTGTATTGAAGATCACCAGCAGTTTGCAGAATGCATTTGACACGTCAGGACAAGAGTCTTCTCTTTGATCGTTTTCCTGTCGGGTTTTGCAAATGTTTTGCGAGATTGCTCATTTACAATCAATGTCCATTTAAGATTGCAATCACTTCCAGAAGTTACTTGCCTCATCTGCACAAGGTCCTTCTGCATGTGTGGACACTATGTTTGAGCTTTATCTTTGAGGTGTTGGGTTTTGCAAAGACTCGAGCAGATTGCTCTTATACGGTGAATGTCTATTGAAGATCACAATCGATTGCCGAAGGTGGGTCTGCTAAATTCTGCCAATATGTATCTGTCTGCTGAAATCACTACGTCAATGCACTTGCAAATGTAAAGGGAAATTGACGTGAAACAAAAGCAAAAAGAGTGAAGTTGAAAATCATGCCATCTGTGTCATTTAGTAGGGAAGGAGTGACAGGCAGAGGTTAAATGAGCACAAGCTAGACTAGTATGTATCACAGCATCGGTTCTCATAGAATTTTGACTTTGGTTATCTCCTACTTGGTCACTAGTTATCGTGGTATAAGGTACTGAGCACCAGCAGGTAGGTTGGGAAAGCCTACCACACAAACTAAAGGATCCATTTATATTATCCGCACTGCACAAGGGCTCGTCCGGGATTTGAACCTGGGACCTCTCGCACCCAAAGCGAGAATCATACCCCTAGACCAACGAGCCCCTCATGCTGTCAGCTTTTACACGGTGTGTGTGATGAAAATCATAGTCTTTCAATTTCATGATTTTGCTTAGCAGCAGAAAATCTCACCGTGCACTTTTTGTACACAGTTCTGTACATTCCTTTCTGAACAGCCACGTTTTTAACATAACAGTCAGAAAATCATGCTTAAAATGACAGCAGGAAGACACAGTTCCTTTTATCTTTGATGGGTTTGGATATGCTGATTTCCATAGAGTCTTGGTCATGCAAGAAGCACATGAATGTTACATCTAGTAAAGCTGAAGTGTCATGAGGAACATTGCTGTTCTACGCTCAATGTCCATAGATGATTTTCTTATCGATTTTTACAAATGTTTGAGAAGATTGCTCTTTTACTGTCGATGTATATTGAAGATCCCCATCAGTTTGCAGAATGCATTTGACACGTCAGGACAAGAGTTTTCTCTTTCATCGTTTTCCTGTCGGGTTTTGCAAATGTTTTGCGAGATTGCTCATTTATAATCAATGTCCATTGAAGATTGCAATCACTTCCAGAAGTTACTTGCCTCATCTGCACAAAGTCCTTCTGCATGTGTGGACACTATGTTTGAGCTTTATCTTTGAGGTGTTGGGTTTTGCAAAGACTCGAGCAGATTGCTCTTTTACGGTCAATGTCCATTGAAGATCACAATCGATTGCCGAAGGTGGGCCTGCTAAATTCTGCCAATATGTATCTGTCTGCTGAAATCACTACGACAATGCACTTGCAAATGTAAAGGGAAATTGACGTGACACAAAAGCAAAAAGAGTGAAGTTGAAAATCATGCCATCTGTGTCATTTAGTAGGGAAGGAGTGACAGGCAGAGGTTAAATGAGCACAAGCTAGACTAGTATGTATCACAGCATCGGTTCTCATAGAATTTTGACTTTGGTTATCTCCATCTTGGTCACTAGTTATCGTGGTATAAGGTACTGAGCACCAGCAGGTAGGTTGGGAAAGCCTACCACACAAACTAAAGGATCCACTTATATTATCCGCACTGCACAAGGGCTCGTCCGGGATTTGAACCCGGGACCTCTCGCACCCAAAGCGAGAATCATACCCCTAGACCAACGAGCCCCTCATGCTGTCAGCTGTCACACGGTGTGTGTGATGAAAATCATAGTTTTTCAATTTCATGAATTTGCTTGGCAACAGAAAATTTCACCGTGCACCATTTGTACACAGTTCTGTACATTCCTTTCTGAACAGCCACGTTTTTAACATAACAGTCAGAAAATCATGCTTAAAATGACAGCAGGAAGACACAGTTCCTTTTATCTTTGATGGGTTTGGATATGCTGATTTCCATAGAGTCTTGGTCATGCAAGAAGCACATGAATGTTACATCTAGTAAAGCTGAAGTGTCATGAGGAACATTGCTGTTCTACGCTCAATGTCCATAGATCATTTTCTTATCGATTTTTACAAATGTTTGAGAAGATTGCTCTTTTACTGTCGATGTATATTGAAGATCCCCATCAGTTTGCAGAATGCATTTGACACGTCAGGACAAGAGTTTTCTCTTTCATCGTTTTCCTGTCGGGTTTTGCAAATGTTTTGCGAGATTACTCATCTACAATCAATGTCCATTGAAGATTGCAATCACTTCCAGAAGTTACTTGCCTCATCTGCACAAGGTCCTTCTGCATGTGTGGACACTATGTTTGAGCTTTATCTTTGAGGTGTTGGGTTTTGCAAAGACTCGAGCAGATTGCTCTTATACGGTGAATGTCTATTGAAGATCACAATCGATTGCCGAAGGTGGGTCTGCTAAATTCTGCCAATATGTATCTGTCTGCTGAAATCACTACGACAATGCACTTGCAAATGTAAAGGGAAATTGACGTGAAACAAAAGCAAAAAGAGTGAAGTTGAAAATCATGCCATCTGTGTCATTTAGTAGGGAAGGAGTGACAGGCAGAGGTTAAATGAGCACAAGCTAGACTAGTATGTATCACAGCATCGGTTCTCATAGAATTTTGACTTTGGTTATCTCCTACTTGGTCACTAGTTATTGTGGTATAAGGTACTGAGCACCAGCAGGTAGGTTGGGAAAGCCTACCACACAAACTAAAGGATCCACTTATATTATCCGCACTGCACAAGGGCTCGTCCGGGATTTGAACCCGGGACCTCTCGCACCCAAAGCGAGAATCATACCCCTAGACCAACGAGCCCCTCATGCTGTCAGCTTTTACACGGTGTGTGTGATGAAAATCATAGTCTTTCAATTTCATGATTTTGCTTAGCAGCAGAAAATCTCACCGTGCACTTTTTGTACACAGTTCTGTACATTCCTTTCTGAACAGCCACGTTTTTAACATAACAGTCAGAAAATCATGCTTAAAATGACAGCAGGAAGACACAGTTCCTTTTATCTTTGATGGGTTTGGATATGCTGATTTCCATAGAGTCTTGGTCATGCAAGAAGCACATGAATGTTACATCTAGTAAAGCTGAAGTGTCATGAGGAACATTGCTGTTCAATGTCCATAGATGATTTTCTTATCGATTTTTACAAATGTTTGAGAAGATTGCTCTTTTACTGTCGATGTATATTGAAGATCCCCATCAGTTTGCAGAATGCATTTGACACGTCAGGACAAGAGTTTTCTCTTTCATCGTTTTCCTGTCGGGTTTTGCAAATGTTTTGCGAGATTGCTCATTTATAATTCACTGGTCAACAGTGAAAAAAAGGTCTAACTTTTTATAGCTGATCTAGGATAATTTTAATGCGCTAAATCCAAAAATCACATTGGTTTTGCGCTACCAGGTCAACTTTTTCATCTATTGTCGAAATTAGATAAACTGATGCCATGCAAAGCATTACGTAAACTACATTGTGTGCGTGCGTGTGTGTTTCTCATTTATAGGCCTATACTTAAAATTTTGTTGCTGCATATTACAAATATTGTTATTTGGAGTTTCAAAGTTAATGAGATGGCATCATTAAGAAGATCTTGCAGAAATAAGCCTGATGTCTTTTGTTACATTTGCGGCGAATACACTCTTGTTCATAACAGGAAACCAATCACAAGTTTCGTAAAGCGTGCATACCTTGCTTATTTCAGTATGGCACTAGGTGACCAAGACAAAGCTTGGGCACCACACATGGTATGCAAAAACTGCACTGAGTATCTGCGTCAGTGGACCAAGGGTCATAAGAGTTGTCTGAAGTTTGGAATACCCATGGTCTGGAGGGAGCCGAGAAACCATGGCACTGATTGCTACTTTTGCGCTATTGATGTGACTGGGATAAACAGAAAAAACCGGAACAACCTGACATATCCTGATCTTGAATCAGCACGTCGTCCTGTAGCTCATTGCGATGAAATCCCAATACCTGTCTTTGGAGAACTTCCTGTAATTAGCGACCAAGACTCTCCCAGTGTTGAAGAAGATGAAGAAGAATATGTGGTTGATGAAAGCGGTGCGCCAAAGCTTTTCTCTCAAATGGAGCTTAATGATCTAGTTCGTGATCTCAGCTTGTCAAAATCATCTGCCGAACTATTAGCATCCAGATTAAAGGACAAAAACTTACTCTCAGACAGCGTTCGCATCACATTCTACCGCAACAGACATCAAGACTACCTATGTTATTTCTCTCAAGAGAAGGATTTGGTGTACTGTTCAGATATTGCACAACTTCTACACAAGCTTGGAGTGCCACAATACGAACCCACAGATTGGAGACTGTTCATTGACAGCAGCAAGCGATCACTGAAATGTGTTTTGCTGCACAATGGCAACCTCTATGCCTCTGTACCCCTCGCACACTCGACTACACTGAAGGAGAAGTATGAAGCAGTGAAGTACGTTTTGGAGAAAATTTGCTATGATCAGCATCACTGGTATATTTGTGTTGACTTAAAGATGGTGAACTTTTTTGTTGGGACAGCAGTCGGGGTTTACCAAGTACCGTTGCTTCCTTTGCATGTGGGACAATAGGGACAGAACTCATCATTACATACAAAAGGACTGGCCTGAACGGGAGGAATTGGTGCCTTGCAGAGCAAAGAACGTCATCAACAACCCTCTGGTGGACAGAGATAAGATACTCTTCCTACCACTGCACATCAAACTTGGTTTGATTAAGCAGTTCACCAAAGCATTGGACAAAGCTGGTGGCTGCTTCATTTACTTGTGCCAGGCTTTTCCAGGATTGACCATTGAGAAGTTAAAGGCTGGCATCTTTGACGGTCCTCAAATCCGTCAGCTCATCACAGATCCTCAGTTCGAAAAGTCAATGAACGAAGTGGAGCTGGAAGCGTGGAAGGCTTTTGTTATGGTTGTGAAAAACTTTCTGGGCAACAATAAGGCCCCTAACTACGCGGAACTTGTCACGAATATGTTGACTGCTTTCAGGAACCTCAGATGCAACATGAGCATCAAGATGCATTACTTATACTCACATATGGATCGGTTTCTGGAAAATCTTGGATCTATGAGTGATGAACAGGGCGAGCGTTTCCATCAGGAGATGAAGGAGATGGAGAACAGGTACCAAGGTCGGTGGGATGCATTAATGATGGCGGACTACTGTTGGAATCTGACTAGAGACATATCCCTGCCGCTGGACATTCCAGAACTTCAAGGAAAAGGAAATTTAAGCCCCAAGTTTTGAACAGTGATGATTGAAGATACAATTTGCATATATAAAGTTAATTTTGTGGTAAATTAAAATTTTTCGAGACAGAAAATCGCACTATTTTAAAATCAACTTAGCTGAAAAACCTGACCTGATCTACAAAAACTGATGCCATATTCGTGTTCTGTGGGCCAGAAATATGTTAAATCAGCAGAAATATATTAGACAACTCACAAAATTTTTTTTTTGTAACCCAGTGTAATCAATGTCCATTGAAGATTGCAATCACTTCCAGAAGTTACTTGCCTCATCTGCACAAAGTCCTTCTGCATGTGTGGACACTATGTTTGAGCTTTATCTTTGAGGTGTTGGGTTTTGCAAAGACTCGAGCAGATTGCTCTTTTACAGTCAATGTCCATTGAAGATCACAATCGATTGCCGAAGGTGGGCCTGCTAAATTCTGCCAATATGTATCTGTCTGCTGAAATCACTACGACAATGCACTTGCAAATGTAAAGGGAAATTGACGTGACACAAAAGCAAAAAGAGTGAAGTTGAAAATCATGCCATCTGTGTCATTTAGTAGGGAAGGAGTGACAGGCAGAGGTTAAATGAGCACAAGCTAGACTAGTATGTATCACAGCATCGGTTCTCATAGAATTTTGACTTTGGTTATCTCCATCTTGGTCACTAGTTATCGTGGTATAAGGTACTGAGCACCAGCAGGTAGGTTGGGAAAGCCTACCACACAAACTAAAGGATCCACTTATATTATCCGCACTGCACAAGGGCTCGTCCGGGATTTGAACCCGGGACCTCTTGCACCCAAAGCGAGAATCATACCCCTAGACCAACGAGCCCCTCATGCTGTCAGCTGTCACACGGTGTGTGTGATGAAAATCATAGTTTTTCAATTTCATGATTTTGCTTGGCAACAGAAAATTTCACCGTGCACTTTTTGTACACAGTTCTGTACATTCCTTTCTGAACAGCCACGTTTTTAACATAACAGTCAGAAAATCATGCTTAAAATGACAGCAGGAAGACACAGTTCCTTTTATCTTTGATGGGTTTGGATATGCTGATTTCCATAGAGTCTTGGTCATGCAAGAAGCACATGAATGTTACATCTAGTAAAGCTGAAGTGTCATGAGGAACATTGCTGTTCTACGCTCAATGTCCATAGATCATTTTCTTATCGATTTTTACAAATGTTTGAGAAGATTGCTCTTTTACTGTCGATGTGTATTGAAGATCCCCATCAGTTTGCAGAATGCATTTTACACGTCAGGACAAGAGTTTTCTCTTTCATCGTTTTCCTGTCGGGTTTTGCAAATGTTTTGCGAGATTACTCATCTACAATCAATGTCCATTGAAGATTGCAATCACTTCCAGAAGTTACTTGCCTCATCTGCACAAGGTCCTTCTGCATGTGTGGACACTATGTTTGAGCTTTATCTTTGAGGTGTTGGGTTTTGCAAAGACTCGAGCAGATTGCTCTTATACGGTGAATGTCTATTGAAGATCACAATCGATTGCCGAAGGTGGGTCTGCTAAATTCTGCCAATATGTATCTGTCTGCTGAAATCACTACGACAATGCACTTGCAAATGTAAAGGGAAATTGATGTGAAACAAAAGCAAAAAGAGTGAAGTTGAAAATCATGCCATCTGTGTCATTTAGTAGGGAAGGAGTGACAGGCAGAGGTTAAATGAGCACAAGCTAGACTAGTATGTATCACAGCATCGGTTCTCATAGAATTTTGACTTTGGTTATCTCCTACTTGGTCACTAGTTATTGTGGTATAAGGTACTGAGCACCAGCAGGTAGGTTGGGAAAGCCTACCACACAAACTAAAGGATCCACTTATATTATCCGCACTGCACAAGGGCTCGTCCGGGATTTGAACCCGGGACCTCTCGCACCCAAAGCGAGAATCATACCCCTAGACCAACGAGCCCCTCATGCTGTCAGCTTTTACACGGTGTGTGTGATGAAAATCATAGTCTTTCAATTTCATGATTTTGCTTAGCAGCAGAAAATCTCACCGTGCACTTTTTGTACACAGTTCTGTACATTCCTTTCTGAACAGCCACGTTTTTAACATAACAGTCAGAAAATCATGCTTAAAATGACAGCAGGAAGACACAGTTCCTTTTATCTTTGATGGGTTTGGATATGCTGATTTCCATAGAGTCTTGGTCATGCAAGAAGCACATGAATGTTACATCTAGTAAAGCTGAAGTGTCATGAGGAACATTGCTGTTCTACGCTCAATGTCCATAGATGATTTTCTTATCGATTTTTACAAATGTTTGAGAAGATTGCTCTTTTACTGTCGATGTATATTGAAGATCCCCATCAGTTTGCAGAATGCATTTGACACGTCAGGACAAGAGTTTTCTCTTTCATCGTTTTCCTGTCGGGTTTTGCAAATGTTTTGCGAGATTGCTCATTTATAATTCACTGGTCAACAGTGAAAAAAAGGTCTAACTTTTTATAGCTGATCTAGGATAATTTTAATGCGCTAAATCCAAAAATCACATTGGTTTTGCGCTACCAGGTCAACTTTTTCATCTATTGTCGAAATTAGATAAACTGATGCCATGCAAAGCATTACGTAAACTACATTGTGTGCGTGCGTGTGTGTTTCTCATTTATAGGCCTATACTTAAAATTTTGTTGCTGCATATTACAAATATTGTTATTTAGAGTTTCAAAGTTAATGAGATGGCATCATTAAGAAGATCTTGCAGAAATAAGCCTGATGTCTTTTGTTACATTTGCGGCGAATACACTCTTGTTCATAACAGGAAACCAATCACAAGTTTCGTAAAGCGTGCATACCTTGCTTATTTCAGTATGGCACTAGGTGACCAAGACAAAGCTTGGGCACCACACATGGTATGCAAAAACTGCACTGAGTATCTGCGTCAGTGGACCAAGGGTCATAAGAGTTGTCTGAAGTTTGGAATACCCATGGTCTGGAGGGAGCCGAGAAACCATGGCACTGATTGCTACTTTTGCGCTATTGATGTGACTGGGATAAACAGAAAAAACCGGAACAACCTGACATATCCTGATCTTGAATCAGCACGTCGTCCTGTAGCTCATTGCGATGAAATCCCAATACCTGTCTTTGGAGAACTTCCTGTAATTAGCGACCAAGACTCTCCCAGTGTTGAAGAAGATGAAGAAGAATATGTGGTTGATGAAAGCGGTGCGCCAAAGCTTTTCTCTCAAATGGAGCTTAATGATCTAGTTCGTGATCTCAGCTTGTCAAAATCATCTGCCGAACTATTAGCATCCAGATTAAAGGACAAAAACTTACTCTCAGACAGCGTTCGCATCACATTCTACCGCAACAGACATCAAGACTACCTATGTTATTTCTCTCAAGAGAAGGATTTGGTGTACTGTTCAGATATTGCACAACTTCTACACAAGCTTGGAGTGCCACAATACGAACCCACAGATTGGAGACTGTTCATTGACAGCAGCAAGCGATCACTGAAATGTGTTTTGCTGCACAATGGCAACCTCTATGCCTCTGTACCCCTCGCACACTCGACTACACTGAAGGAGAAGTATGAAGCAGTGAAGTACGTTTTGGAGAAAATTTGCTATGATCAGCATCACTGGTATATTTGTGTTGACTTAAAGATGGTGAACTTTTTTGTTGGGACAGCAGTCGGGGTTTACCAAGTACCGTTGCTTCCTTTGCATGTGGGACAATAGGGACAGAACTCATCATTACATACAAAAGGACTGGCCTGAACGGGAGGAATTGGTGCCTTGCAGAGCAAAGAACGTCATCAACAACCCTCTGGTGGACAGAGATAAGATACTCTTCCTACCACTGCACATCAAACTTGGTTTGATTAAGCAGTTCACCAAAGCATTGGACAAAGCTGGTGGCTGCTTCATTTACTTGTGCCAGGCTTTTCCAGGATTGACCATTGAGAAGTTAAAGGCTGGCATCTTTGACGGTCCTCAAATCCGTCAGCTCATCACAGATCCTCAGTTCGAAAAGTCAATGAACGAAGTGGAGCTGGAAGCGTGGAAGGCTTTTGTTATGGTTGTGAAAAACTTTCTGGGCAACAATAAGGCCCCTAACTACGCGGAACTTGTCACGAATATGTTGACTGCTTTCAGGAACCTCAGATGCAACATGAGCATCAAGATGCATTACTTATACTCACATATGGATCGGTTTCTGGAAAATCTTGGATCTATGAGTGATGAACAGGGCGAGCGTTTCCATCAGGAGATGAAGGAGATGGAGAACAGGTACCAAGGTCGGTGGGATGCATTAATGATGGCGGACTACTGTTGGAATCTGACTAGAGACATATCCCTGCCGCTGGACATTCCAGAACTTCAAGGAAAAGGAAATTTAAGCCCCAAGTTTTGAACAGTGATGATTGAACATACAATTTGCATATATAAAGTTAATTTTGTGGTAAATTAAAATTTTTCGAGACAGAAAATCGCACTATTTTAAAATCAACTTAGCTGAAAAACCTGACCTGATCTACAAAAACTGATGCCATATTCGTGTTCTGTGGGCCAGAAATATGTTAAATCAGCAGAAATATATTAGACAACTCACAAAATTTTTTTTTTGTAACCCAGTGTAATCAATGTCCATTGAAGATTGCAATCACTTCCAGAAGTTACTTGCCTCATCTGCACAAAGTCCTTCTGCATGTGTGGACACTATGTTTGAGCTTTATCTTTGAGGTGTTGGGTTTTGCAAAGACTCGAGCAGATTGCTCTTTTACGGTCAATGTCCATTGAAGATCACAATCGATTGCCGAAGGTGGGCCTGCTAAATTCTGCCAATATGTATCTGTCTGCTGAAATCACTACGACAATGCACTTGCAAATGTAAAGGGAAATTGACGTGACACAAAAGCAAAAAGAGTGAAGTTGAAAATCATGCCATCTGTGTCATTTAGTAGGGAAGGAGTGACAGGCAGAGGTTAAATGAGCACAAGCTAGACTAGTATGTATCACAGCATCGGTTCTCATAGAATTTTGACTTTGGTTATCTCCATCTTGGTCACTAGTTATCGTGGTATAAGGTACTGAGCACCAGCAGGTAGGTTGGGAAAGCCTACCACACAAACTAAAGGATCCACTTATATTATCCGCACTGCACAAGGGCTCGTCCGGGATTTGAACCCGGGACCTCTTGCACCCAAAGCGAGAATCATACCCCTAGACCAACGAGCCCCTCATGCTGTCAGCTGTCACACGGTGTGTGTGATGAAAATCATAGTTTTTCAATTTCATGATTTTGCTTGGCAACAGAAAATTTCACCGTGCACTTTTTGTACACAGTTCTGTACATTCCTTTCTGAACAGCCACGTTTTTAACATAACAGTCAGAAAATCATGCTTAAAATGACAGCAGGAAGACACAGTTCCTTTTATCTTTGATGGGTTTGGATATGCTGATTTCCATAGAGTCTTGGTCATGCAAGAAGCACATGAATGTTACATCTAGTAAAGCTGAAGTGTCATGAGGAACATTGCTGTTCTACGCTCAATGTCCATAGATCATTTTCTTATCGATTTTTACAAATGTTTGAGAAGATTGCTCTTTTACTGTCGATGTGTATTGAAGATCCCCATCAGTTTGCAGAATGCATTTTACACGTCAGGACAAGAGTTTTCTCTTTCATCGTTTTCCTGTCGGGTTTTGCAAATGTTTTGCGAGATTACTCATCTACAATCAATGTCCATTGAAGATTGCAATCACTTCCAGAAGTTACTTGCCTCATCTGCACAAGGTCCTTCTGCATGTGTGGACACTATGTTTGAGCTTTATCTTTGAGGTGTTGGGTTTTGCAAAGACTCGAGCAGATTGCTCTTATACGGTGAATGTCTATTGAAGATCACAATCGATTGCCGAAGGTGGGTCTGCTAAATTCTGCCAATATGTATCTGTCTGCTGAAATCACTACGACAATGCACTTGCAAATGTAAAGGGAAATTGATGTGAAACAAAAGCAAAAAGAGTGAAGTTGAAAATCATGCCATCTGTGTCATTTAGTAGGGAAGGAGTGACAGGCAGAGGTTAAATGAGCACAAGCTAGACTAGTATGTATCACAGCATCGGTTCTCATAGAATTTTGACTTTGGTTATCTCCTACTTGGTCACTAGTTATTGTGGTATAAGGTACTGAGCACCAGCAGGTAGGTTGGGAAAGCCTACCACACAAACTAAAGGATCCACTTATATTATCCGCACTGCACAAGGGCTCGTCCGGGATTTGAACCCGGGACCTCTCGCACCCAAAGCGAGAATCATACCCCTAGACCAACGAGCCCCTCATGCTGTCAGCTTTTACACGGTGTGTGTGATGAAAATCATAGTCTTTCAATTTCATGATTTTGCTTAGCAGCAGAAAATCTCACCGTGCACTTTTTGTACACAGTTCTGTACATTCCTTTCTGAACAGCCACGTTTTTAACATAACAGTCAGAAAATCATGCTTAAAATGACAGCAGGAAGACACAGTTCCTTTTATCTTTGATGGGTTTGGATATGCTGATTTCCATAGAGTCTTGGTCATGCAAGAAGCACATGAATGTTACATCTAGTAAAGCTGAAGTGTCATGAGGAACATTGCTGTTCTACGCTCAATGTCCATAGATGATTTTCTTATCGATTTTTACAAATGTTTGAGAAGATTGCTCTTTTACTGTCGATGTATATTGAAGATCCCCATCAGTTTGCAGAATGCATTTGACACGTCAGGACAAGAGTTTTCTCTTTCATCGTTTTCCTGTCGGGTTTTGCAAATGTTTTGCGAGATTGCTCATTTATAATTCACTGGTCAACAGTGAAAAAAAGGTCTAACTTTTTATAGCTGATCTAGGATAATTTTAATGCGCTAAATCCAAAAATCACATTGGTTTTGCGCTACCAGGTCAACTTTTTCATCTATTGTCGAAATTAGATAAACTGATGCCATGCAAAGCATTACGTAAACTACATTGTGTGCGTGCGTGTGTGTTTCTCATTTATAGGCCTATACTTAAAATTTTGTTGCTGCATATTACAAATATTGTTATTTAGAGTTTCAAAGTTAATGAGATGGCATCATTAAGAAGATCTTGCAGAAATAAGCCTGATGTCTTTTGTTACATTTGCGGCGAATACACTCTTGTTCATAACAGGAAACCAATCACAAGTTTCGTAAAGCGTGCATACCTTGCTTATTTCAGTATGGCACTAGGTGACCAAGACAAAGCTTGGGCACCACACATGGTATGCAAAAACTGCACTGAGTATCTGCGTCAGTGGACCAAGGGTCATAAGAGTTGTCTGAAGTTTGGAATACCCATGGTCTGGAGGGAGCCGAGAAACCATGGCACTGATTGCTACTTTTGCGCTATTGATGTGACTGGGATAAACAGAAAAAACCGGAACAACCTGACATATCCTGATCTTGAATCAGCACGTCGTCCTGTAGCTCATTGCGATGAAATCCCAATACCTGTCTTTGGAGAACTTCCTGTAATTAGCGACCAAGACTCTCCCAGTGTTGAAGAAGATGAAGAAGAATATGTGGTTGATGAAAGCGGTGCGCCAAAGCTTTTCTCTCAAATGGAGCTTAATGATCTAGTTCGTGATCTCAGCTTGTCAAAATCATCTGCCGAACTATTAGCATCCAGATTAAAGGACAAAAACTTACTCTCAGACAGCGTTTGCATCACATTCTACCGCAACAGACATCAAGACTACCTATGTTATTTCTCTCAAGAGAAGGATTTGGTGTACTGTTCAGATATTGCACAACTTCTACACAAGCTTGGAGTGCCACAATACGAACCCACAGATTGGAGACTGTTCATTGACAGCAGCAAGCGATCACTGAAATGTGTTTTGCTGCACAATGGCAACCTCTATGCCTCTGTACCCCTCGCACACTCGACTACACTGAAGGAGAAGTATGAAGCAGTGAAGTACGTTTTGGAGAAAATTTGCTATGATCAGCATCACTGGTATATTTGTGTTGACTTAAAGATGGGGAACTTTTTTGTTGGGACAGCAGTCGGGGTTTACCAAGTACCGTTGCTTCCTTTGCATGTGGGACAATAGGGACAGAACTCATCATTACATACAAAAGGACTGGCCTGAACGGGAGGAATTGGTGCCTTGCAGAGCAAAGAACGTCATCAACAACCCTCTGGTGGACAGAGATAAGATACTCTTCCTACCACTGCACATCAAACTTGGTTTGATTAAGCAGTTCACCAAAGCATTGGACAAAGCTGGTGGCTGCTTCATTTACTTGTGCCAGGCTTTTCCAGGATTGACCATTGAGAAGTTAAAGGCTGGCATCTTTGACGGTCCTCAAATCCGTCAGCTCATCACAGATCCTCAGTTCGAAAAGTCAATGAACGAAGTGGAGCTGGAAGCGTGGAAGGCTTTTGTTATGGTTGTGAAAAACTTTCTGGGCAACAATAAGGCCCCTAACTACGCGGAACTTGTCACGAATATGTTGACTGCTTTCAGGAACCTCAGATGCAACATGAGCATCAAGATGCATTACTTATACTCACATATGGATCGGTTTCTGGAAAATCTTGGATCTATGAGTGATGAACAGGGCGAGCGTTTCCATCAGGAGATGAAGGAGATGGAGAACAGGTACCAAGGTCGGTGGGATGCATTAATGATGGCGGACTACTGTTGGAATCTGACTAGAGACATATCCCTGCCGCTGGACATTCCAGAACTTCAAGGAAAAGGAAATTTAAGCCCCAAGTTTTGAACAGTGATGATTGAACATACAATTTGCATATATAAAGTTAATTTTGTGGTAAATTAAAATTTTTCGAGACAGAAAATCGCACTATTTTAAAATCAACTTAGCTGAAAAACCTGACCTGATCTACAAAAACTGATGCCATATTCGTGTTCTGTGGGCCAGAAATATGTTAAATCAGCAGAAATATATTAGACAACTCACAAAATTTTTTTTTTGTAACCCAGTGTAATCAATGTCCATTGAAGATTGCAATCACTTCCAGAAGTTACTTGCCTCATCTGCACAAAGTCCTTCTGCATGTGTGGACACTATGTTTGAGCTTTATCTTTGAGGTGTTGGGTTTTGCAAAGACTCGAGCAGATTGCTCTTTTACGGTCAATGTCCATTGAAGATCACAATCGATTGCCGAAGGTGGGCCTGCTAAATTCTGCCAATATGTATCTGTCTGCTGAAATCACTACGACAATGCACTTGCAAATGTAAAGGGAAATTTACGTGAAACAAAAGCAAAAACAGTGAAGTTGAAAATCATGCCATCTGTGTCATTTAGTAGGGAAGGAGTGACAGGCAGAGGTTAAATGAGCACAAGCTAGACTAGTATGTATCACTGCATCGGTTCTCATAGAATTTTGACTTTGGTTATCTCCTACTTGGTCACTAGTTATCATGGTATAAGGTACTGAGCATCAGCAGGTAGGTTGGGAAAGCCTACCACACAAACTAAGGGATCCCCTTATATTAACCGCACTATACATGGGCTCGTCGGGGATTTCAACCCAGGACCTCTCGCACCAAAAGCAAGAATCATACCCCTAGACCAACGAGCTCCTTATCCTGTCAGCTGTCACACGGTGTGTGTGATGAAAATCATAGTTTTTCAATTTCATGAATTTGCTTGGCAACAGAAAATTTCACCGTGCACTTTTTGTACACAGTTGTGTACATTCCTTTCTGAACAGCCACGTTTTCAACATAACAGTCAGAAAACCATGCTTAAAATGACAGCAGGAAGACACAGTTCCTTTTATCTTTGATGGGTTTGGATATGCTGATTTCCATAGAGTCTTGGTCATGCAAGAAGCACATGAATGTTACATCTAGTAAAGCTGAAGTGCCATGAGGAACATTGCTGTTCTACGCTCAATGTCCATAGATCATTTTCTTATCGATTTTTACAAATGTTTGAGAAGATTGCTCTTTTACTGTCGATGTATATTGAATATCCCCATCAGTTTGCAGAATGCATTTGACACGTCAGGACAAGAGTTTTCTCTTTCATCGTTTTCCTGTCGGGTTTTGCAAATGTTTTGCGAGATTACTCATTTACAATCAATGTCCATTGAAGATTGCAATCACTTCCAGAAGTTACTTGCCTCATCTGCACAAGGTCCTTCTGCATGTGTGGACACTATGTTTGAGCTTTATCTTTGAGGTGTTGGGTTTTGCAAAGACTCGAGCAGATTGCTCTTTTACGGTCAATGTCCATTGAAGATCACAATCGATTGCCGAAGGTGGGTCTGCTAAATTCTGCCAATATGTATCTGTCTGCTGAAATCACTACGACAATGCACTTGCAAATGTAAAGGGAAATTGACGTGACACAAAAGCAAAAAGAGTGAAGTTGAAAATCATGCCATCTCTGTCATTTAGTAGGGAAGGAGTGACAGGCAGAGGTTAAATGAGCACAAGCTAGACTAGTATGTATCACAGCATCGGTTCTCATATAATTTTGACTTTGGTTATCTCCTACTTGGTCACTAGTTATCGTGGTATAAGGAACTGAGCACCAGCAGGTAGGTTGGGAAAGCCTACCACACAAACTAAAGGATCCACTTATATTATCCGCACTGCACAAGGGCTCGTCCGGGATTTGAACCCGGGACCTCTCGCACCCAAAGTGAGAATCATACCCCTAGACCAACGAGCCCCTCATGCTGTCAGCTTTTACACGGTGTGTGTGATGAAAATCATAGTCTTTCAATTTCATGATTTTGCTTAGCAGCAGAAAATCTCACCGTGCACTTTTTGTACACAGTTCTGTACATTCCTTTCTGAACAGCCACGTTTTTAACATAACAGTCAGAAAATCATGCTCTAAATGACAGCAGGAAGACACAGTTCCTTTTATCTTTGATGGGTTTGGATATGCTGATTTCCATAGAGTCTTGGTCATGCAAGAAGCACATGAATGTTACATCTAGTAAAGCTGAAGTGTCATGAGGAACATTGCTGTTCTACGCTCAATGTCCATAGATGATTTTCTTATCGATTTTTACAAATGTTTGAGAAGATTGCTCTTTTACTGTCGATGTATATTGAAGATCCCCATCAGTTTGCAGAATGCATTTGACACGTCAGGACAAGAGTTTTCTCTTTCATCGTTTTCCTGTCGGGTTTTGCAAATGTTTTGCGAGATTGCTCATTTATAATCAATGTCCATTGAAGATTGCAATCACTTCCAGAAGTTACTTGCCTCATCTGCACAAAGCCCTTCTGCATGTGTGGACACTATGTTGGAGCTTTATCTTTGAGGTGTTGGGTTTTGCAAAGACTCGAGCAGATTGCTCTTTTACGGTCAATGTCCATTGAAGATCACAATCGATTGCCGAAGGTGGGCCTGCTAAATTCTGCCAATATGTATCTGTCTGCTGAAATCACTACGACAATGCACTTGCAAATGTAAAGGGAAATTGACGTGACACAAAAGCAAAAAGAGTGAAGTTGAAAATCATGCCATTTGTGTCATTCAGTAGGGACGGAGTGACAGGCAGAGGTTAAATGAACACAAGCTAGACTAGTATGTATCACTGCATCGGTTCTCATAGAATTTTGACTTTGGTTATCTCCTACTTGGTCACTAGTTATCGTGGTATAAGGTACTTAGCATCAGCAGGTAGGTTGGGAAAGCCTACCACACAAACTAAGGGATCCCCTTATATTAACCGCACTATACATGGGCTCATCCGGGATTTGAACCCGGGACCTCTCGCACCCGAAGCGAGAATCATACCCCTAGACCAACGAGCCACTCATGCTGTCAGCTCTTACACGGTGTGTGTGATAAAAATCATAGTTTTTCAATTTCATGATTTTGCTTGGCAGCAGAAAATTTCACCGTGCACTTTTTGTACACAGTTGTGTACATTCCTTTCTGAACAGCCACGTTTTCAACATAACAGTCAGAAAATCATACTTAAAATGACAGCAGGAAGACACAGTTCTTTTTATCTTTGATGGGTTTGGATATGCTGTTTTCCATAGTCTTGGTCATGCAAGAAGCACATGAATGTTACATCTAGTAAAGCTGAAGTGCCATGAGGAACATTGCTGTTCTACGCTCAATGTCCATAGATCATTTTCTTATCGACTTTTACAAATGTTTGAGAAAATTCCTCTTTTACTGTCAATGTGTATTGAATATCCCCATCAGTTTGCAGAATGCATTTGACACGTCAGGACAAGAGTTTTCTCTTTGATCGTTTTCCTGTCGGGTTTTGCAAATGTTTTGCGAGATTGCTCATTTACAATCAATGTCCTTTGAAAATTGCAATCACTTCCAGAAGTTACTTGCCTCATCTGCACAAGGTCCTTCTGCATGTGTGGACACTATGTTTGAGCTCTATCTTTGAGGTGTTGGGTTTTGCAAAGACTCGAGCAGATTGCTCTTTTACGGTCAATGTCCATTGAAGATCACAATCGATTGCCGAAGGTGGGTCTGCTAAATTCTGCCAATATGTATCTGTCTGCTGAAATCACTACGACAATGCACTTGCAAATGTAAAGGGAAATTGACGTGAAACAAAAGCAAAAAGAGTGAAGTTTAAAATCATGCCATTTGTGTCATTTAGTAGGGAAGGAGTGACAGGCAGAGGTTAAATGAGCACAAGCTAGACTTGTATGTATCACAGCATTGATTGTCATATAATTTTGTCTTTGTTTGTCTAAGATACTATTCACCAGCAGATAGGTTTGGATAGCCTACCACACAAACTAAGAAATCCCCATTTATTTACCGCACTGCACACGGGCTCGTCCGGGATTTGCACCCGGGACCTCTCGCACCCTAAGCGAGAATCATACCCCTAGACCAACAAGCCCCTCATGCTGTCAGCTCTTACACGGTGTGTGGGATAAAAATCAGAGTTTTTCAATTTCATGATTTTGCTTGGCAGCAGAAAATTTCACCGTGCACTTTTTGTACACAGTTGTTTACATTCCTTTCTGAACAGCCATGTTTTCAACATAACAGCCAGAAAATCATGCTTTTAAATATATCATATAATATTAAAATTTACCTTTGATTATGAACACTTTTACCCGCAATACATTCGGGTATTACGGTATTTTACCATCTACATTCTCCCCTCCATGATCGCCCCGAACCCTGGCAAATAATATGTTGATTGCAAATAATGTGTCAGCATACAATGTTTACAAAACTTTCCAGGGTTATATGTATTTATGTTTACATCAGCTCAGTACTTTAACCTATATTCTGCTTATTTCATAGAAAAAAGTCAATTTTTACCTCAGTGGAAATCCAAACTTCTGAACTGCCTCACGGAAGAAAGACAGTGTTGTAGAAGCCAGATTGTTGTTTGACACACCAAGATACATTATCTACATTAATAAACATATCTTTAAAAAACATCATACCTCTTTTCCATTTTCATTGTTAGAAAGTATTATGATAAGTATAAAAAATTGTTGCCTAAAAGGTAAGTTATTTCAATGCTTCTTCTGTTGGTATGTGTTTTAAGAAGTTTATGAATCAAAATAACTACCGTTCACTAATTCATCACTCTTCTAGTTTAATTAAGCAGTGTCTTTTTCTTTACCTTCCTGGAGAAGCCATCGATACCTCCAAATATCACAATGTTATACCTTGAAAAAGTACATTTCTGTCACATATACTGTACTGAATTGAGCAAACAGTATATAATAAATGCAATGTTTATGTTTAACTTACCGTATCAGCTTGTGGTTTGTGTCAATGTGCATCAGGGACTTTGGGCTGGGGACAGAGTATGTCCTCCTAACCACACATCCCAACTGTGACATCCTGAACACAATGCTTGCAGTGTCAACTCGATGCATTGAAGAACGAACTCTGTCCCATTGTACCCGATGACCTTGTGCTCTCAGCAGACCCATCATCATTCTGTAACCTGCATTCGGATTGCTTGTGTGGATTGTTGCCACGAGTGAGTCTAGCTCTGCATCTGTTATGTTGCTGTAGGTTGCCTTCACAGACAATCCCCATTCCACCATGCGTCTATGAATTGTGAACTTGGACACCCCTAGCAACCTTGCAATACATGCCACAGGCAATCCTAAAGTAATTAGTTGGGATACAGAGTTCTTAGAAATTACAATCCGCGGACGGCCATTGTTTCCTTTCTCCTGGGAAACCATGATGTGTGGATCCATGTTAGTGCTGCTTACAACCATCTGATGTACCTGATAAAGTGCATCATACAGTTCATGTGGAATGGGTACCTGATTTGAGATGGCACTAAAAATTACCAGCTCCTGAGAACATGTAAATTCCAAGAAGTCATGGTCAAGAGGAACACGTTCCAGCCAAAGTGACAGATGGGTATATACTGTAGCCGTTGTAATAAATGGTTCAACAACAGTTCCTGAAAGATAATAATTAGTGCTGTCAAACGATTAAAATTTTTAATCAGATTAATCACAGGGTTGCTGTGGATTAATTTAGATTAATCACGATTAAATATCATTAATTTTTAATCTATATTAATCACAATTCATTTTGCATGAGCAAACAGACTCAAGAAAAAATGGAATATACACTCACCTAAAGGATTATTAGGAATACCTGTTCAATTTCTCATTAATGCAATTATCTAATCAACCAATCACATGGCAGTTGCTTCAATGCATTTAAGGGTGTGGTCCTGGTCAAGACAATCTCCTGAACTCCAAACTGAATGTCAGAATGGGAAAGAAAGGTGATTTAAGCAATTTTGAGCGTGGCATGGTTGTTGGTGCCAGACGGGCCGGTCTGAGTATTTCACAATCTGCTCAGTTACTGGGATTTTCACGCACAACCATTTCTAGGGTTTACAAAGAATGGTGTGCAAAGGGAAAAACATCCAGTATGCGGCAGTCCTGTGGGCGAAAATGCCTTGTTGATGATAGAGGTCAGAGGAGAATGGGCCGACTGATTGAAGCTGATAGAAGAGCAACTTTGATTGAAATAACCACTCGTTACAACCGAGGTATGCAGCAAAGCATTTGTGAAGCCACAACACGCACAACCTTGAGGCGGATGGGCTACAACAGCAGAAGACCCCACTGGGTACCTGTCACGCCCCGCTCCGTCCGCTCCTAGTGTGTGCCACGCCCCCTCATTATCCATGTGTGCTTTCCTGATTGTGCCCAGCTGTTTCCTGTTTCGTTTGCCTAGTCTTGTGTATTTAGTCCGTGTCTTAGTCGATGTACCCCAGACTGGTCATTGTATTGTCATGTGTAGTGTCTCGTTGGAGGTCCGTGCCTGTCCATCCCTCCGAATAAACCCCGTTACCCTGACTGCCTGGCTTCGCTCGCCTGCTTCCTGCTCGCCCTCCCCGCGAAGCGTGACAGAATGACCAGTCTCATACACACGCTCAGCGCTACCGGGGAAAACCTCCCCGTAGACGAAGAGGTCGTTTGGTGGACCAACATGCTGGAGCTTCAGGGGGATCCAGTGGCCCGCCCGCTAGTGGAGAGATGTTGGGTGCTCCTGAGACGAAGGCATAAGATTGGTGAGGAGCAGCTGCGTGACAAGGTGGGAGAACACCTTAAGCGGCTGAGGGAGAGAGCGGCAGTCTGGCTGTCCCCCTTGGGGTACACCTCCTGGGAGCCGCCCCCCGACTCACCACCTGCCTCCATCCCGGTTGCTAGCAAGCCGGAAAGGGCTCCAGCCTCGACCACTCCGCGAAAGACGCCTCTTCAGCGGCGCACAACTGAGCGCAACGCGGCTACGGCCGCTCAGTTCCCCAGCACTGGGGAGCTGCCTGGGGGAAGACCTCAGGAGAAGGACCTACCCTGGGTCCTAGAGAGCCCCGCTCTTCCTAGAAGGAAGAGGCGCAGGGGGAAAAAGAGAGCCAACCCGACGCTCTTCCTGGGAGCGTGCTCCCTTCTCCCCGCCTGGGAAGACGCCACGGATGCCGCCCTTAAAGGGATAGTCCCGGGCGTATCTATGCCGGACCTGCTGGCTCCGGATCTGCCCGCGGCTGCGCTGCCTGCTGCTGTCGCCGCCGATCTGCCCGCGGCTGCGCTGTCTGCTGCCGCCGCCGATCTGCCCGCGACTACGCCTGCTGCTGCCGCCGCCGATCTGCCCGCGGCTGCGCTGCCTGCTGCCGCCGCCGATCTGCCCGCGGCTGCGCTGCCTGCTGCCGCCACCGATCTGCCTGCGGCTGCGCTGCCTGCTGCCGCCACCGATCTGCCCGCGGCTGCGCTGCCTGCTGCTGATGCCGCCGCTCTGCCCGCGGCACCGCCTGCTGCTGATGCCGCCGCTCTGCCCGCGGCACCGCCTGCTGCTGATGCCGCCGCTCTGCCCGCGGCACCGCCTGACCCGCCTGTCCTGCCTGACCCGCCTGTCCTGCCTGACCCGCTTGTCCTGCCTGCTGCAGCTGCCGCCGCTCTGCCCGCGGCACCGCCTGCTGCAGCTTCCGCCGCTTTGCCTGTCCTGCCTGTCCCGCCTGACCCGCCTGCTCTGCCTGCAGCTGCCACCACTCTGGCTGCGGCACCCGCCGCGGCGCCCCCTGCTGGCCGCGGGATGGTGGCGCCCGCGACGGCGCCCCCTGCTGGCCGCGTGATGGCGGCGCCCCCTGCTGGCCGCGTGATGGCGGCGCCCGCTGCGGCGCCCCCTGCTGGCCGCGTGATGGCGGCGCCCGTCCTGCCGGCACCTGAACTGCCCGTCTTGCCTGTCCTGCCGGCACCTGAACTGCCCGTCTTGCCTGTCCTGCCCGGCCAGCCCTGCTCCTGCTCGCCTGTCCTGTCGGCGCCTAAACGGCCTGAGGTGGCCGCGGTTGCGCCCCCTGCTGGCCGCGTGCTGGCGGCGCCCGCCGAGGCGCCCCCTGCTGGCCGCGTGCTGGTGGCGCCCGCCGAGGCGCCTGCAGTGGCCCCTGCTCTGCCTGCAGCGCCCCCTGCTGGTCGCGTGCTGGCGGCGCCCGCTGAGGCGCCCCCTGCGGACCGTATGCCCGAGGCGCCTGCAGTGGTCCCTGCTCTGCCTGCAGCACCCCCTGCTGGCCACGCACCTGACCTGTCCGTTTCGCCTGTCCTGCCGGCACCTGAACTGCCCGTCTCGCCTGTCCTGCCGGCACCTGAACTGCCTGTCCTGCCGGCACCTGAACTGCCTGTCTCGCCTGTCCTGCCGGCTCTTGACCTGCCTGTCTCGCCTGTCCTGCCGGCTCTTGAACTGCCTGTCTCGCCTGTCCTGCCGGCACCCGAACTGCCTGAGGTGGCTGCGGTTGCGCCCCCTGTTGGCCGTGTGATGGCGGCGCCCGCTGTGGCGCTCCCTGCTGGTCGCGTGCTGGCGGCGCCCGCCGAGGCGCCCCCTGCTGACCGGACGCCCGAGGCGCCTGTCCAGGCGGCCCCTGCTGGTCGCACGCCTGCAGCTGCCTCCGCTCTTCCTGAGGTGCCCGCTGAGGCGCCTCCTGCTGGCCACACGCCCGCGGCCCCGTCCGAGGCCGCCTCTCCCGTCCTGCCCGCGGCCCCGTCCGAGGCCGCCTCTCCCGTCCTGCCCGCGGCCCCGTCCGAGGCCGCCTCTCCCGTCCTGCCCGCGGCCCCGTCCGAGGCCGCCTCTACCGTCCTGCCCGCGGCCCCGTCCGAGGCCGCCTCTCCCGTCCTGCCCGCGGCCCCGTCCGAGGCCGCCTCTCCCGTCCTGTCCGTGGCCCTGCCGGGGGCCGCCTCTCCCTTCCTGCCCGCGGCTCTGGCTGCCCCGCCTGCGGCCACGCCCGATGCTCCAGCTGCCCCGCTGGTTGTCTCCCTCCTGACTCCCTCGCCCTTACCCCGGCAAGGCCAACGCCCCCCAGGACCCCGCCTGTCAGTTTCCCGTAAGGGACGGGGACACAGGCGTCGGGCCCGGGTCCCGCCCGCCCTGCCCCCTGGCTCGCCCGTTCGGCCCCTGGCTGTGGCTCGCTGGCTGCCTGCGGGTCCTCCGGCTCGGGGTCGGCGGTCCCCTTCGGGTCTCCCCCTGGATCCTCGGTGCCGGTCCTCGGTCCCGCCTCCGGGTTCGTGTCGGCCGCCTCCGGGCCCCCCTGCTCCGGCTGGGCGTCGGACGGCGCCTTCGCCGGCTTCGGCTGCGCCTCCGCCTGCCGCGGCTTCCCCCGCCTGCCTGCCTTCACTGGTGTTCCCTCCTGCTCCCTCCGTGTCCCCTCCGTCACTCCCTCGTCCCGTTCCCTTGGCCCCTGGGTGGTCCCCTCCTGCTCCCTCCTCCCTCTCCCCTGCGGCCCCTCCGGCCGCTGCCCGTCGCCCGCCTGGGCTCCCTCGTGCTCCCCTTGTTCCTCCTCCCTTTCCGTTTGTCCCGCCTGTCTCTGCTCCTCGTCCCTCTCTGTCTCCTTTGTTCACTCCTGGCCCTTTTGTTCCGCCTTTCTCCCCTTCTTCTGTGTCTCCCTTCTTGGTCTGTCTGTCTGCGTTCCCTGTCCTCTGTCAGGTCCTGTCTTTCTTTTTGTCCTTGTTCTTGTTTTGTGTTTCGGTCCTGTTCCCCGTCCCTCGTTGACGTTTTGCTTTTTTGTCTTCCAGGTCCTGTTCCCCGGTTTCGTCCTGTCCGTCGCCTCCTCTCGGGCGCGCCCGGTGTGCGCGCCTTTGGGGGGGGGTTTTGTCACGCCCCGCTCCGTCCGCTCCTAGTGTGTGCCACGCCCCCTCATTATCCATGTGTGCTTTCCTGATTGTGCCCAGCTGTTTCCTGTTTCGTTTGCCTAGTCTTGTGTATTTAGTCCGTGTCTTAGTCGATGTACCCCAGACTGGTCATTGTATTGTCATGTGTAGTGTCTCGTTGGAGGTCCGTGCCTGTCCGTCCCTCCGAATAAACCCCGTTACCCTGACTGCCTGGCTTCGCTCGCCTGCTTCCTGCTCGCCCTCCCCGCGAAGCGTGACAGTACCACTCATCTCCACTACAAATAGGAAAAAGAGGCTACAATTTGCACGAGCTCACCAAAATTGGACAGTTGAAGACTGTAAAAATGTTGCCTGGTCTGATGAGTCTCGATTTCTGTTGAGACATTCAAATGGTAGAGTCAGAATTTGGCGTAAACAGAATGAGAACATGGATCCATCATGCCTTGTTACCACTGTGCAGGCTGGTGGTGGTGGTGTAATGGTGTGGGGGATGTTTTCTTGGCACACTTTAGGCCCCTTAGTGCCAATTGGGCATCGTTTAAATGCCACGGCCTACCTGAGCATTGTTTCTGACCATGTCCATTCCTTTATGACCACCATGTACCCATCCTCTGATGGCTACTTCCAGCAGGATAATGCACCATGTCACAAAGCTCGAATCATTTCAAATTGGTTTCTTGAACATGACAATGAGTTCACTGTACTACAATGGCCCCCACAGTCACCAGATCTCAACCCAATAGAGCATCTTTGGGATGTGGTGGAATGGGAGCTTCCTGGATGTGCATCCCACAAATCTCCATCAACTGCAAGATGCTATCCTATCAATATGGGCCAACATTTCTAAAGAATGCTTTCGGCACCTTGTTGAATCAATGCCATGTAGAATTAAGGCAGTTCTGAAGGCGAAAGGGGGTCAAACACCGTATTAGTATGGTGTTCCTAATAATCCTTTAGGTGAGTGTATATGCACTTAACATGTTTATTGAACATCTTGAACACGAGTCGGATGCATTCCATCTGCCTCAGAAGTGCAATACCATGGACCCATATCAAAAAGTAAAGATTTTTTGCTTAGCCGAACAACTTGTCGTATTTAAGGTACCTCAGTTTAAATGGTCTTTATCTGCGTTCACTTACAATTAGCACGAACTACCGTAAATCCGACAAATAATTCGACTAATCATGAAATCCAATTCTATCCCGGTTAATTGCCATTGTTAGCAATATCAGTTGATAACACATTACACGCCGTGCTTTATGTATAAAACACACATAGCAACACGTCCACAGATAAGTTGGACGGTATAGTGTGTGCGACCGATTTAATGAGCCACAAATGAGAAGTAGTGCTTAAACAGTATAAAACTACAACTTTCCCTTCTGTTGATAAAAGGCGCAGCCATCTCAGATTTTGAACTTGGGATCCTCTGTGCTGCTCCAAGATATTTCTCGGATCTCTGAGAAATGGGAGTGCGCATGTTGTCACTTCCGGCTTCAAAACTCGGAATATGAGTTCCCAGGGCAAATGGAATGCACCAAAACTGCCCAAAATGGGTTGACAGGGATTTTGAGTCATTCTGCGCTGCAGATGGGTTAATTGCGTTAAAATTTTTTAATCAGATTAATCACAATGATGGATTAATCCGCGTTAACCCATTAATTTGGACAGCCCTAATAATAATATTAATATATTAATTGAAACAATTACATTACATTACAATTATTTTACATTTCAATAATATTAAAGTTATACATACATTTTAACTATACATCTAAAACAATTAGTATTATTAAGCTGTAGTATTTTAAACAGGTAAAGGCATGGTATGTCCCTTTAAAAAACAGCATATGCTGGCTAGATAGGTTTTGAAATATGGTTTAAGCTGGTAATGTGCTGGTCCTGAGCAGGAGCACTTTGCTTAGGGCCATCTCAGGACCAGCACATGGCCAGTTTAAAACAGCTAAGGACCAGCACATGAGCATCCTAAACCATCTTATGACCAGCACATTACCAGCATAAATCAGGTTTCAAAACCTACCTAACCAGCATATGCAGGTTTTTTTTTTGTCAACAGTGGTGGTAGCTAGTAAAAGGATATCACATCGCGGCACTCTGGAATACTTAATTATGATGTGTAATAAACAGGCTACTGTACAGTAAATCGGCCATTTATGTGATAACACCTTGAGGTAAAACTTAAATTTGGAGCTAAAAACCTTGTCGATTATTTTAAAATTTTCACTGTAAGTTACATTGTCCATTGAATATTTAATATTATCAGAGAAACTGCCTAGAATGATGAATTATGTTCGTTTAGAACTACATGTGGCAAAACGTTAACGTTAAGTGGGGTCCCACTTTGTGTACTTACATGTTTTTACATTGTACTCATTAGTAGCCTAATATACAGAATATCACTCAAGGAAAACGTAATAAGTATTTTATTCTTTAGAACGGTTATAGAAAAATATAAAAAAAAAAAAAAAACTTACTCTCGGATTGTTCGATACAGCCATCGCGATCTATCGACAACGACGACAACCGCCACCACCACCAAAACGGCGCGAGCTGCTCTGTGTAGTGACGTCATCGCGCACAAAACGTCCCACTTCATTGGCTGGCTCCAACCAATTAAACGACATTGCTGCGCTTTTACTGATATATAAAAACCAGTAAAACTAATGATATTTCATAAAAATATTTTCCAAGCGTTTTAAAAAAATAGCTGATACATATGCATACAAATGTTTGCATTGTGGCTGGCGTTGTTCATTGGTGAGGCATCGACCAATAAAATTACTTCATTCCCACCCCAGCCCCGCCCCCGACTCTGCTCTCTCAAGTTTGCATTTACAAGTGCACGAGTGAGTTTTGCTACAGGAATATCGCAAAAAGAGTAGCAAAAGTCAAAGCGCTAGGATTTGAGGTTGTACTGCCAGATCTGAGAGGTTGTGAGTGCCGACTTGTGGTTGTACAGCGAAACTGAAGTAAAGCGCAAAGATAAATGTGTAGTACACAATTGTGCCTGTCATTTTGTTTATGCGAATGACACTTTACACATTTGTAACTATTAATCTGCAACTTCGAATTCAAAACACAGGTGTTCTGAGTATTGACTGTGTCTGCAAATCGATAGATTCAGCTTTTCACATCAGAGCTGTGAGTATAAATTTCAACTTACAAATACAAATATTAATTTTACAAGTTCTCACATTCAAATTAGCAAGCTCTTGAGTTTTGCTACTGTTTTACCTTCATAAGAGGTGGTTATTAAACGTACAATTACAACTTTCCTCAACACAGTGTCAGACTAGCCGTCTGTGCTCAGCCATCCCCTCTCCCTGCTCCTTCTCCAACAGCTAGGTTCAGGTTCGAAGGTCACTATCCATTTTCATCCAATAAACTCACAGAAATTAACATAAAAATATTTAAGCATACAAACAAAATTCAGGTCATGACAAAATAAACATTTTGGCACAGTACATTCAAAAACCACTTTTATACATTTTGTAACATTTTTCAATAACACAGAAACAAAATAAATTATAGCACAGGGATACACTTGGATTTGTATTATTATTATTAGAATTACGTCTGTTATTGAAGTAACGACAGTGGTTACCCCCTTGTCCCTAACATCACAGTAAAACTGAGCCAAGGCAAAAACAAGACAAAACATGGAAGACACTGTTAGTGCTCCATAAGGTAAGATTTGTCTTTAAATAGCAATGGTTAATTGCTGGCTTATCAGGAGGTTTACATGTTGTTGTCTTCTAATGTATGTGTATAAATATACACACCATTTGTGGATTTTAATTGTCTCTGAAATAGGTATGTGCAGAATTTCGTTGAATTTAATCGAATTACACAAGTTCAACTGAAAGAAACTTTACTGACAGCCCTGACTAAGATTTTCAGAGTAAAGGGTGCCAAGGCTACACAGGAATTGAATACTCTTTTGGAACACTTGGATGAACAAGTACCCTAGACTATGCTTAGTATTGGTTGATCTGAAAATTGGTTTTGAAATTTAGCATCATTTTCAGAGCACTGTGATTTCTGTAGTTTTAAGCTGTTAAACTGATGAACAAGTGTGTAGTCTTTCTTAGTGTGATCTATAGGGGGTAGTTGGGGTCTTTATTAAGGTGCACATTGTGCTTGAATACATGCTTGCATTACAGGAGCACGCAGAATGGAGTGGCTCTTGGTGATTGTGATACAAACCTACTAAGTTTAAAAAGTACATTCGGAATGAAGTCACACATACTCTACATCAGAGGTCACTAACTGGTGGGCCGTGGTCCGGGTTCGGACCCAGAAGCTGTCCTATACGGACCGAGACCGATAGCCAAAACAGAAAGTTATACTGTAACTTAAAACCTGACAGGGCACTTCTGTTTTAACCGGTGCAGCTTTGTAGGCTTTGTAGTGGTTTCGGACCGGAGTAAAGTCAGCAGTGGGTTCGATATTTGCCAGACAGACAGATTTGCCTCTATTTTCTCTATTAAACCATAACAAGTTCTAGCAATTTCCACATTCACAGAATCGAGTATGTTTCTGAAATTACATGAACACCTTGGTTATTCAATTGCTACCGCCAATAAATTGTGAAAATGCAAAATACTCCAGCTCCTCTTCAGAATTCACACACTCGCTTCACTTTTGACAGTAAGCGACGTTTCAAAATAAAAGTCCTACATGGAATACTATAAAATAATGTCTTTTAGCTTGTAATCAAACAACATGTGTAAATATATGTATATCATGCACTTTGACACTTGTGAAACCTGTAAATAATTTGTGAAATTACCTGATATCCCTTATTTCCTTTGGTTTCTATGGAGGTGGAATACACAGCAACCTATTGGTCCCAAACAAAAGACTCCATAAACTTAATTTAAGGGCACATGTCAGCCTAGACATATCATGCACTTTGACACTTGTGAAACCTATAGATAATTTGTGAAATTAACTGATATGCCAAATATCCATTGTTTTTGGTGCAGTTGGGACATAGACAAAGAAAAGACAAAGAACCCAGCAACTGAATTTCAGCCTGTGGTTCAAGAACATGAGTAAAGCTACACATATCATGCACATTAGCACTTGTGCAACCTGTAAACAATTTGTGAAATTAACTGATATGCCTCATATACATTGTGTTTTTTTCCACCCTGTTATTGATAGACTCAGAACAAATCATTTGAAAAGGTGCAAATTGTTTAAAAATTCCAAATGTCCAGTTGTTTTAATTACTGATAGGAATTGCAGAAACCATAACACAAACACACATTAAAGTTACTCTTGGGGGCTTACGGTCATGGTCTTTTTTTGTCCATCCTGCCATGTTCCTGTTTTTGAGGTTTCTGCTGACCTTCCTGTTTTTTCTACTTTGGTTTCTTACCATTCGCATGTGTCCCTCATCTGGTCCTCATTTCCCCCCAACTATTAGAACCCCCTTATGTGACATTCCTTAGTTCAGTCATTGTTGATGTTTGCCCCTGTATTGGTCAGTGATGGTGTCGCTCTGTTCCCCACTGCAATTAGTGTGTCCTCTACCACATTGACCTGAACTCTGCCCCTACTTTAGATTAGCCTACAGACTCTCTTTATTGTACCTCCCAGACTCCTGTTTTGACCCCTTGTGGTCCTTTTGTTTCTGCTTGTTTGTTTGTTTGTGTTCCAATAAACCCCTTCAGTTCAGTTGTCCCTCCTTACTGTGAGACTTAGGCAACATTGCGTATTATATTATACAACCCCAATTCCAATGATGTTGGGACGGTGTGCAAATTGTAAATAAAAACAGAATGCAATGATATAGAAATCTCATAGACCCATATTTTATTCATAACAAAACATAGAAAACACATCAAATGTTTAATCTGAGAAAATGTATCATTTTAAGGAAAAGATAATGTAATTTTGAATGTCATGGCATCAACACGTCTCAAAAAAGTTGGGACAAGGCCATGTTTACCCCTGGGTGGCACACTGTAAAAAGTAATACCTAGATCTAACTTATAAAAAGTGAGGCAAGTGGCTGCATTGGATGTTTTAAGTTGAGTCAACTTGCAGCCTTTTTTAAGTGTAATAAACACTAACATTACTTAATACAAACACAACAAAATCAAGTTGAGTTAACTAATAGTACTAGTATTGCTCAGTTAGATAAACCTACTTTTATTGGTACAGGTAACATTTATGGGTTGCTACAAGTAACCTGTACTCATTTTAATTAGGTTTTATGAACTTTATTTTCTTAGTAAAATTAACCTAATCATATGTGAATAAACATTTTAATTGAGTCCTTCCTATAACTTCAGAAAAAAATCTAAATGGCTATATAGTCTAAGTACTACAGTGATTAACTTTACATAAACAGACTTTGTCAATAACAATTACAAATTAAATTGAAGAAGAAAAAGATGGGAAGATAGATTGAAGACAATAACATTTATTCAATGTCAACCAGTGTCACTTTTAACAGGGACTACAAAACAGCCAATAAATGTGGCCACAAATGTACACAATAAGTGTATTAAGTGTATTTTCAACTTGTTCTGAACAGTAAAGTGAAATATCCAAACTGCCCAATCTGCAATGTTTAGATAAAGGTAAATGTGAGCCATAACATCACATTGTACCACACTGGAACTGCAATGTCAAAAATGATTACAGTATTTCTATATTTTGACCAAATATTATTTTTAAGAACTACCAAATTGTGCACACAACACTGTTGAGTATTTACCTCATGAGGTAATAATCGGCACAGGACAAAGGCCAAAGTCCACATTAATTAAGGCACTGAACAATGAACAAAAAAAGGAAAATAACCATGTAAATTATATTTAGGGTGACCACCTAATACATGTCAGGAGGGACACTATGAGCTACAACAGGATTTGTAAACCACCATTTCATACATTTCAATTAAAAGGACCAGGATTTCACTTAAGCACTGGGTTCTTGCCGTATGCTGATTGGTCAGTCTCCTATAATCATGCATATGTGTCAGTAATGTTAATGCGAAACAGCTGGATGAGTCTTTCAATCTAGGAACTAACCAAACATTTTAGCAGAGCACAGAACCCTTTCAGCTTTAAAGTAGTTCGTAAAAGCTGAAGTAGCTCATAGTGTCCCTCCTGACATGGATTAGGTGGTCACCCTAATTATATTACCTGAGCAACTTGTACCTGTCAAATGAGTCTTAAGGTCAAAAACAAACAAAAGAAATCTGTAAGAGTAATTATTTCAAAGCAAAATACTGGTAAAATTCAGAGACAACTATTTATATCACCCTGAAGATTATCAAATTATCTGATTATGTTACAGTACGTTTCTGTTGGCATTTAGCAAACTCACCTACCAAAGTGATTGCATTTTTTCAAATGATGGCAAACAATGCCAGATGCCACTGAGAAATAATCTAAGACAACTTGGTAAGGAGATTTGCATACTTGGATGATGGCTTAGGACGCATGGGGTCCAATCCCACAAAGAGCCTCTGATATATCTCAAAAGTATACACCATTTTTGAGGGATACTCAAGGTCGAGGGCATAGGTAAGTCCAAACAGGAGGCAGCATGCTTTCGACAGGTTTGGCACACCTCTGACCACGGGCTGTCCTTCTATGATGATCCCAATCGTGTCGGGCTGATGGCACATGTAAATTTTCAGTGGGCAACTGCCAAGCTCAGCGTGCACCTCTGTGTCATCGCGACTCTATTGGTGGAGACAAAAAAAGAATCAAGAGTTTGGTCAGACAAACAGGTAATGAGATGAATATATGTGCCTCACAATACAGTATGAATACATACAGACAGAAAAATAGACAAGTAGCTTTAAGCCCAATACATATGTGGTGGACACTGATGAGGTCTTCCTGTCTCTCCCCCATGTACTCAATCAGGCATCTCAGGACCACTTCTCTCCTTTTCTCCACAGAGGCAGATGGATCCTGTTAAAAAGTAAAATCTGATCAAAATTCACAGCCTGATGTCAGATTGCTGTTAAAGGTCCTACTATACATACACCACTGTACTATAAGATATCACGCTATCACCAGCATCTCAAAAAAACAAAACAAAAAAAGCATATGTGCATGTTGTTTACTCAAACAGCGCTCCAGAATCCTGTCAAATTCCAGCTCGTTTTGCCTGTTGTCCATAAAACACCATAGCTTCCCAGACAGCAATTCCCTCTGTCCCGGATCCGTCCTCGAAAAGTCACACGGCAACAATTGCAGACTTGCTTGTGGCTCTTGGTAAGTGCATTATAAAACTATATTAAGGTTGGCATCATGTTAGTCTGTTAAATATTCCTGTGAAACATTAAGTTTTCTACCTTAGTTTACACTGACTGACATTATGACAACCTTAGACGTTTTAGTCAGACGGGGTAACAGGGTGAGCTAACAGCTATAGCTGATAGTCCTACCCATGCGATTAAAAAACGTACAGTAACTATAATGTGAAAAGGCTTAAAGTAAGAATTAGCGATTGTGGTGAAAGCTTGTTAACAAATAACATTTCCGCAAAACTATACTACATGCCCGTCCATTGTGTGTTAAATCTTAGCCAATGTTGCTAACTAACGCTCGTCGCTCGTCGCTTTGGCCGGTGTTAGAAGTTTGTGTGGATGTTAAGTGGAATGAGATGCCGGCAGTATTTTTGTACGTCTGTGTAAAATTCTAATGAGTTCAGTGTCACCAACCTGTCAGTAAATATTATCTATGGTCATTACATGCCTGTTTGTGTCTTCCAGTTCATTCTTCTGGTTAGCATGCAAACCTTAAAATTACTTAAAATTAGCAGGCCCAGTTGATGCGAATTTCGTTTAGTTAAATGTTAATATAACATTTATTGCTAGTGTTAGCATAAAATCTTTTCAGATTTAATTTTGATGGTGTTTGAATGAATATGTTTATTTAGATTTAAAATTTATCTATGAGGTGAAACATTAAGTGTTTCTTCCCGCTTTTTTCAGTTTCTTACTTTTAGTTCATTTCAAATTCAGATTCTCATTGAAATTTTGCAGCAGTGTTAGTGCAGGGTTACTGAGTCTTTTTGAGTAGCTAAATGTCTCCTGTTTCTCTGAACTGTGCCCCTTAAGTTTGGTAACCAGCTATATCACATACATACAATTCACATTTTGAGACACAGAATGCACCTGTACCCTGATTTTGAAACTTGATGCTTGACCTTCATTTCCACCTGATGCCCTGTCGAATAACACATTAAGATTTAGAAATGACACTCTACAGGCACCAGCAGCATCATCCAGCACAGATGTTGAATTCCTTTCCTCCTCTATTGCACAGTCTGAAAACTGTGTTCCCAGTAGGGCTGCGCGATATGGACTGAAAATCAAATCTCAATATTTTGAGCTGAACCGCGATATACGATATATATCTCAATATTGTTTTCCCATAAAGTAATAACAAACAGACAGTGCCAAGTCAGAGCCAAATGTCCTCAGTGTACAGATAGCTGTACATGTACATGAAAAAATGGCTCAAAAATGTTGATTTGTCCTACCTTACTGCATTTCGACAGATATATCTATTGATCGGTGCTACCTTACCAAAAATATTATTGTCATTTTTATGGGCTGAAACTGAAAGCGGATAATCCACAATGTTTAAAAAACACGAACTAATGTAATGTAAGCAGGCATTGCAAGTCTGAAATACGTTATAAGATTAAGTGTTAAAACATGTCAGGTAATTTGACATACAGCATAGTAAATCAGCGTGATGCTGATAGTAAAGTATGATCAATGTATTTAATAAAATATTTAAAATGTATAAACATTGAAAATGCAGAAATAAACCATAACTCCAGGTAGGATAGATCAATGGGTGATTCTTCAAGCATGAGAAAAGGGGCTTGATTTCATTGTGTGCATACGCAGTACCCAAAGGTAGGATGTTTCCATAGGTTAGGATGAAATGTTAGAACACCGGCATATATTATTTTACCAACCAGGGGGGTATTTCACTAAGCAGGATTTCTTGCTTAGCCGGATAACTTGTTGGATTTATGGTAATCTGGGCTAAATTAACTATATAAGGGCGCTTTTCCACCGCACAAAGTACGGTACTTTTGGTACTTTCGCTTTTCCATTGACTTCCGGTCGAGTACCAGTACCGAAATCTCGAGTACCGAAAGTGCCAAACCAGTTGGGGTACTCCTTTGGTACTTCGGTACTTTGGGGTGGGACTGTATTTGCTGTCGATTGGTTATGCAAATAGCATGCCGCTGAAACACAAAATACAACCGCCATCTTTTGAAACACACAGCGAACAGAGCGATCACAGCGAGAAACAAAATAAAAAGCAGTAGAAACAAAAATATAAAAAAGTAAAATGGAAGGATGAACAAACGAGGAAACGCAGGCTTTAATCGCCATATGGTCGGATGAACAGATCCAGTGGGATTTGGATGGCACGACTCGAAATAAAAAAGTTTTTGCCGTTCCCGGCAATTCAGTTTCCCTACTGTATATGTTTCCCCTGTCACGCGCTGATTTGTACAATTTAGCTGTTGTTTTCATGTCTTTTTACGAAGCTCTTGAGGTAAACAGGCCATATATTAATTTTAAAACATCACATCCCTTTTCTATGTTTTTTGTTTTTACAGATAATAAATGAAATTACTTAATTCTGTGGATAGAGATATTTCTTGATGAAAACGGTATAGTATTGCTTATAAGACTATATTATGCGTGACGATCTACTGTATTCACATGTAATAATGTACCTGAGTGATTTTCAGACATTTCACATACCTCTTTGCTTTAATATTAGGGGAAACATTATTTCCTGATAGACAGGAGAAACATAGGGAAACTGAATTGCCCGGAACACCGTAATACCAAGCCGCTTGGAAGAAATGGGGCACACGCGAAACACCGAACAATGCCGCTTGAAAATCAAAAAACATAATTAAATAATTTGTTTGCTTTCAAAAGACTGAATTAGCAGTAAGTTAATTCTTACTGCTTTGATCAGCTTAGCCAAAGTAAGTGTACCTACGTAAATGTAATTGATGGCAGCATGATTAGGATTTTACTAAATCTTATACTGTGATAGAAGCTGTCATAACAATAAACCGCATTTTCCAGCCTCAACTGTTAGTTTTAATTTTGGGCTGTCAGTCAGGGGCGGTCACTGATGATGTCATTTGGCACCGGTACCATTTTTTACGCCAGTGGAAAACCGACATGAAAGAAGTACCAAACTTTCGGCACTTCATGGAAGTACCGAAAGTACCAAAAGTACGGTACCTGGTGCGGTGGAAAAACGCCCTAATTGTCCACTTAAATGTAGCTCAGACTACCTTAACTCTGACAAGTTATGCGGCTAAACAAGAAATCCTGCTTTGTGAAATAACCCCCGGCTCCTCTTCGCTAACTTGTCTGCTGTCTGTGCCTGTCTCCATGTTGTCGCTGAATGCAGGACTTATGAGTGAGTGAGTGGGAGGGGTGGGTTGTGTTCGGAGATGGAGAGGGGTGGAGCAGGGTGCAGTTTTGTAAGAGACAGACAGGGTGAGGAGAAATAGGTGAAGTGATGGCGCTATGAATATAATTTTAAAGCAACAAACTATATCGATATATCGTGGAAAAACCCAATATATATCGCCCAGCCCTAGTTCCCTGTTTACTTCCACTGACCTGCTACTTCCTACTCTTCAGTGACAGGCCAAGTAAGATACCACCCCACACACAAACACACACACACACAATGTACACTCACCTAAAGGATTATTAGGAACACCATACTAATACAGTGTTTGACCCCCTTTTGCCTTCAGAACTGCCTTAATTCTACGTGGCATTGATTCAACAAGGTGCTGAAAGCATTCTTTAGAAATGTTGACCCATATTGATAGGATAGCATCTTGCAGTTGATGGAGATTTGTGGGGTGCACATCCAGGGCACGAAGCTCCCGTTCCACCACATCCCAAAGATGCTCTATTGGGTTGAGATCTGGTGACTGTGGGGGCCATTGTAGTACAGTGAACTCATTGTCATGTTCAAGAAACCAATTTGAAATGATTCGATCTTTGTGACATGGTGCATTATCCTGCTGGAAGTAGCCATCAGAGGATGGGTACATGATGGTCATAAAGGGATGGACATGGTCAGAAACAATACTATCAGCTTGAATCAGTCGGCCCATTCTCCTCTGACCTCTAGCATCAACAAGGCATTTTCGCCCACAGGACTGCCGCATACTGGATGTTTTTCCCTTTGCACACCATTCTTTGTAAACCCTAGAAATGGTTGTGCGTGAAAATCCCAGTAACTGAGCAGATTGTGAAATACTCAGACCGGCCCGTCTGGCACCAACAACCATGCCACGCTCAAAATTGCTTAAATCACCTTTCTTTCCCATTCTGACATTCAGTTTGGAGTTCAGGAGATTGTCTTGACCAGGACCACACCCCTAAATGCATTGAAGCAACTGCCATGTGATTGGTTGATTAGATAATTGCATTAATGAGAAATTGAACAGGCGTTCCTAATAATCCTTTAGGTGAGTGTATATTCAGAGATTAGTAAATGTACCTTTCCTTTTTTATGTTCACAGACCTGTACCTGCTTCTGCTGGCTTCAACTTTTGGTCACCTGTTTTTCATTTAATCACCCAAACTGTCATGTAAGTTGACTTATTTTCAATGTCTTGCATTTGACACTTGGTCTCCGCACACACATAAATTCGTTAATAAATTTTTTTGTAATTATTTCTCCTTTTATTTTCCTGCAAATTTAACAGCTCGTGCAAGATGGATTCAAGGGAAACGCTCCTCTCTGGGGCTGCCATTAGATGGAGAGCACGTAGAGATGTTGCGAGATGACTTGAACAAATTAGGGATATGCACCAAGAAAGCTTTGCTTCTCAGTGTTGGATTTGGGAAAGTGTAGAGGAAGGGCAGAGTGGATCTAGGGAAAGGCCAGCTAACACAGTCTTGGAGAATAGGGAGTGTGACATGGAGGAGAGGGAAGAGATTAGGAATGAAAGGTTGCTAGAGGAGGACATTGTTGTGGACACATCACATTTTGACCAGCAGACCTTTATGACGGATCTGCCTAAGGAAGAGTCTGACTCAGACCAAGATTTAGATTAGATGGTGGATCAGCCCTGTAACCTAGGTGACAGTCTTCATAACTGGTATTACGCTGCTATCTACAACACGTAACAACACCACCGGGTCCCTAGAAGAAAACCAACTCACTACAGTCCATGTCCACCAGTGCTGTGCAATTTATTGTGTTTCTCCCGCTAACATAAACCTACACATATAGGAAATAAAAGTCAAACTATAACTCCAGGGGTAAGCCAGGCCAAAATAACAAACATAATCCCAAAATGTCTCCACCCCAACACACACTCAATACTTACCTAACCAAAAGAAAGAAAAGAAAAGAAAAGACATGCATCTGCCCTATCTCCCTAACTACACAAAAACAAGAACAAAGGAGAAGTACAAATGAGATGGCGCTTACCCCCTTCCAACAATGATGGGCAAAAACTAACAAAGTACAATACAACACAAATACAGTATGTGCACAGTGTCACAGGCCAACGCTGGGGAAAACCCTCACAACACAATAGGCATAATGTACCAAAGCACAGCAGAGAAAACAAGCACAATCCTCTCTCCTCGGTCTTCTTCTTCTGACCTTTATCATCTCTCTCTGGACTTCCTTCCACCACGCCTCCAGATGTCATATCGCCCCCTACAGGACAGGAGAGGAACAGGTATCGAGGAAAAGAAGGAAAGAAAATAACGGGCAAGCCCGTAACACCTCCCCACCAAAAACGGAACTGCTCGCAGTTTACTGTCCATATACCCGTGATAGGGCATCAGCAACAAGATTCTCAGTCCCCTTTTTGTGCACAATTGACAAGTTAAATGGTTGCAGAAACAGCGCCCAGCGCATCAAACGTTGGTTTTTATTACTCATTCTGTGGATAAAAACTAAAGGGTTATGGTCAGTATGTACTAATATGGGTCCAACATGAGAGCTTAAGTACACATCAAAATGCTTAAGGGCTAGAACCAACGCTAGAGCCTCCTTTTCAATGGTACTATAGTTCAATTGGTGCTTATTGAACTTCTTGGAGTAAAAACAAATAGGATGGTCCACACTTGACTCATCCTCCTGCATTAACACAGCACCAGCGCCTGTGTGAGAGGCATCAATGTCCAATTTAAAAGGGCGGGTAAAATCAGGAGCTGCCAATACAGGTTCACTGCAGAGCAAGGACTTCACGTTGTCAAAGGCCTCCTGGCAGAGTCCCGACCATGCAAACACAGTGTCCTTTTTCAGCAAGTCAGTCAAGGGCAACACAACAGAGGCAAAATTTCTACAAAACGGCCGATAGTATCCAACCATCCCAAGAAACCTTCTCAGTTCACGTTTTGTACGAGGTTTTGGATAACTCGTAATCGCACACACTTTATCAGCTAAGGTGCGAACTTTTCCTTGACCTACCTCTTTCCCCAAGTAGGTTACTGTAGCTTTAGCAAACTCACACTTTGCCAGGTTGAGCGTTAAACAGGCCACATCAAGCCGTTGGAATACCTGCTGGAGAGTTGCTATATGGTCTGACCAAGACCTGGAATACACTACCACATCATCAAGATAGGCAGAACAGTCTGTCACTGGGCCCAGCACCAAATTCATGAGCCGCTGGAATGTTGCCGGGGCATTCCTGAGCCCAAATGCCATAACTGTGTACTGGAGGAAAGCATCAGGTGTAACAAAAGCAGAAACATTAGAGGCAGTTTCAGTCAGTGGAACTTGCCAGTATCCCTTCAAAAGATCCAGCTTGGTCACAAACTTAGCTGACCCCACACGATCTACACAATCCTCCATACGAGGTAAAGGATAAGAATCAGGAACGGTCACAGAATTTACCTTTCTGTAATCAGTACAGAAACGGAAAGTGCCGTCGGGTTTAGGCACCAGTAAACAAGGGGAGCTCCAAGGGCTCTGGCTCTGCACAGCCAATCCATTTTCTAACAGATAATCCACTTCTATGGACATGATCTGACGCTTATGTGGATTCACACGGTAAAAATTCTGTTTAACTGGAGATGTAATGGACACAACAATATCATGTTTAAGAACTGTGGTCTGACGTGGCACATCAGTAAATAGATCAGGGAAACTATTCACTAAGTTTCTCACATCCTCACACTGTTCTGCTGATAAATGAGCCAACAACTGGTCTAGGTTGTCCAGCATCTCAGTATTTTTCATTCTGGCAGTTAAAACAGAGACCTCACAAGGCACATCTCTGTGATACTCAGTATCACTGTGCAACATTGACATAGCAAGGACAGGCTGGGCAGTCTCTGACATCACAGCAGCAGTACGAGTAGAATATAATTTCAACATGTTAACATGGCATGTTCTGGTTTTTCGTTTCCTATCAGGAGTGGAGATCACATAATTTGTAGGGCTAATCCTAGTTCTAACCAAATAAGGACCGGCGAACTTTGTGTGAAGAGAGGAACCAGAGGAGGGTAACAACACTAATACTTGGTCACCTGGATGAAATTCACGAACAACAGCACGCTGATCATACCGTCTCTTCATCTTCTTTTGAGAGGACAAAAGAGCCTGGTTAGCAGCCTCACATGCAGCCTGTAACCTGTCCCGAAATTTCTCCACATAAGAAAGAACATCCACCTGAACTGGCTTTTCCGCCAACAACTGGTCTTTAAAAAGCTTTAATGGGCCCCGCACAGAGTGCCCAAATACCAGCTCTGCTGGGCTAAAACCAGTTGATTCCTGCACCATTTCACGCATTGCAAACATAAGCAGAGGCAACCCCTCATCCCACTCACGTCCACACTCCAGACAAAAAATACGTAGCCGGGTTTTTAGAGTCTGATGGAATCTCTCCAGAGCCCCTTGTGACTGTGGGTGAAACGCAGAAGATGTCACATGCTCAATCTTTAAGGTGTGTAGTATCTGAGCGAACAATTTTGATGTAAAATTAGAATTAACATTTGGAGTTTCCCTAGTGGCTCTCACAGCTCTTCTTGACTTGTTGAGGCTTTATCATCCTGATCTCCCTAAGGATGCACAAACCCTCCTTAAGACTAAGATGACTCACAACATTGAGAGAAAATGTGAAGCACTTTATTATCATATTGACATCCTGTCTGCCTTTAAGCAGAAACTATATCAGGCATTTGAGTCAGTTACAAATGACTGTACATTAAAACTACAAATCAACATTGATGGATTGCCCTTATTCAAGAGTAGTGGGATTCAGATTTGGCCAATTTTGGGACTCTTACTAAGTTTTCCAGTTAAGGAACCTGTTGTGATTGCATTGTTCTGTGGACCACATAAACCAAAGCCAGCGGTAGTCTTTTTGGAAGATTTTGTTTCTGAGTTGAAAGAGTTGGAGAGTGGTATTGACTTGGAGGGCAAAAGGATTTTTTTTAAGTTAGACTCTGTCATATGTGATACACCTGCCCGGGCTTTTATAAAAAACGTAAAGTCTCATAACGTATATTTTGGATGTGATAAATGTGTGCAGCAAGGAGAATATCTTCACAGAATGACCTTTCCTTTAGTCACTTGCCCACTTAGAACAGATGAATCATTTTCCCAAAAACTTAATGAAGAACATCACCAGAGTGGCCCTAACCCTTTCCATGGGTTGAACATAGGGATGGTGTCTCAGTTTCCAGATGATTATATGCATTCTGTTTGCTTAGGTGTCGTTAGGAAAGTTCTAAACATTTGGCTTAGAGGAGATCTCATATTCCGCCTACCTGCTTTCATTGTTAACCAGATGTCTGACTGTTTGACAAATTTGCGCAAACATATTCCTTTGGAATTTGCAAGAAAACCCAGAACATTGAGGGTCCTTGATAGGTGGAAAGCGACAGAATTTAGGATGTTTTTATTGTACATTGGGCCTGTTATTCTGCCTTCATACTTGGACATCAATATTTATAAAAATTTTATGCTGCTGTTTTCTGGCATTGCCATTTTAATCAATCCAACCTTGTCCTCTTTGCACTGGCAGTATGCAGAAACATTGCTTCGTATGTTTGTAACCCATTTTGGTGAAATATATGGAAAGGAGGCACTTGTATATAATGTGCATTCATTAGTACATTTGGCTCAGGATGTAAGATGGCATGGTTGTCTGGATAATATTTCAGCATTCCCTTATGAAAATTACCTTCACAAACTGAAAAAACTTGTTAGAAAACCTGAACGTCCCCTTGCGCAAATGTTACGTCGATTGTCTGAGCAAAATTCTTATCAAATCACTGACAGAATATCAATCCCTTTGAAAAAGCCACACTTTGTTGGACCCATTCCAAATGAGCTTGCCTCTAAAAGTGTTAAAGGGCAGTACAGAGAAATGGCTACTGACCAGTGGACTATTAAGGTCTCAACAGGAGACAATGTATTTGTCATTGCAGGTAACATTTGTATGATTCACAATATTGTCGAGTGTCATGATGGAATCTATCATAGTTTGATGACAAGAGGTCTGTATCTGTGGTGCCTCAATCATGGTACAACGATGGTTTCACTTTCTGGCCAAATTACACAAGCGATGAACGGATCAATAAAGCTGTGCGGTCTGCCGAAGTACCAGGCCAGAACTGGACGAGGCATCATGTCAGAATTTTGAAGACATGTGGTATGTGTGTGTATATGTATGTATGTGTGTGTGTGTGTGTGTATAACTGAATCACCTAGTTGTTGTTAGTACCATCTATCTCCCAATAGTCAGCAGTAACTTATTGATAAATATCTCAAGTTAAGGTTAATGCCTGTGATTTATCTATGTAAATGTTGTTTTAGATGACTACATGTCAGCATGGCATGGAATGAAAAAGTCTTTGCCTTGTGACACGTCAGAGATGGGCTCATGTGATGAAGATGAGGCACCAGTAGGTCGGGCTAAGAGAAAACGTAAACCCATGTAAGAGAAAATCATGTTTACATTAGGGATGTTAACCGATGACCGTTTGACCGGTGGTTGACCGTATCAACGTTAACCGGTCAAAGTTGTCGGTAGTCGGTTAAAAAAAAAAGTGATATCTAAATTAGGCTATTATAGACAGTGGACTATACGCTACTACAGTTAGCCATCTCATTCCTCATCTTTTTGTGTTAAGTGAACAAATTATCCCTCACACTCAATTTTTCTTAACTCGCCTGTTTGTACTTAATAAACCAATAAAAACATTTGGCGCGAGGTCACAGCGTTTGGGTTCGCGCGCTCACAAGGTTTGCGAAAAGTAAAGGCAACAGGCTAAAACACTCGAGGTTAAAGCCAGGGCAGACGACAGGATGAAGCGTGCAAAGAAAAGTAGTGTGTGGGACCATTTCACCAAAAAGAATGAGACAGATGTAAGTTGCAACTTGTGTGATACAGTGCTTAAATATAGTAGCAGCACATCATCTATGATGTATCACCTGAAAACGCGACACCCGCAAGCCTCTTCGGGTGAGAAAGGTAGCCAAAGCCAACCTACCGTGTCATCTATGCTAGCAGGTAGGAAATGTGACAAACAGCGCTCAGAGACTATTACCCAAAAGATATGCGGAATGGTTGAAAAAGACATGCTGCCCCTTGACTTTGTAAGCGGTGAGGGCTTTCTAGAGCTTATACAATTCCTTGAATAGCTAATGGCCAAACCGTTGTGTTATGTTTTAATAATTAGCACCCTTAACACCTGTCTGTGAGCTGTTTGTTGGCTACAGTATTCTCATTCATAGATTCTAATAATTTTTCGTTTATTTAATGTTATTCTTAAGAATAGCTGTAGGTTTTTGTCTGTTATGGTTTAGGAGATGTTGCCCTTAACAGAAGTTGACACTTGTCTTTTTGAAAAATAAAAAAATAATATTAATTATACAACAGAGTTGTCCTGTCCGTTATTAGAAGGCACACAGTGAGTTAGACCTGCCTTGGCCGGTGCGTCTTTTACGCATTCTGAAGGTGCCTGTTTTATCCATTGGTTTTATCATGTTGCAGTCTATTAGGCAACATTCCGCATAAGATGGGCTTAGATTTGGAAATACATTACATCTACATTTCAGTGGTAACCGATAAGGTGATGATGATCATCATCTTTCTTTATTATGGTTAGCACTACCTCAACTAAAGCGGCGTCTCTTCGGAGCTGTCATTTTCTTAAATGATTCGTGGCAATGTTTCAAATGAGCTTCTAACCTAGACAAACGCCTTTATTTTCAAAGCGATCACCTTGTACCCAAACCATTTGAAACTAAGGAGCCATTTGTCCTACGATTACATACAACAAGCTCTTCGGCGCCGCGTTTGCGGGACTCATGTTTCGCGCTGTAGGGGATTTTTAAAAAGTGACGTGAGTGGCAGTGTGTGTGTGTGTGTGTGTGCGGGAGGCAGAGCGGCAGAGAGATGCGACAGAGTTGCGAAATTGCAGGCGCGGCTCGAAATGGCTGTTATTTCAAATAGCGTACCATATTTTAAACTAATCGGTTAACCGGTTTCAACCGGCTACTGAGGCTCGGTGGTCGGTCAAGAAATTTTTTAGTTTTCGCCATCCCTAGTTTACATTATTTGTTACGTTGAAATGACGTGTCTCTCTCTTTCTTAGCCACCATTATGGAGATACAGATAATAGTGATAATGAGCCTGGTTCAGAGAAAATGGCCAGACTCCCTGAATGTTCAACTCCAGCACTACGCCCCTTTGCACTTGAACACATATAAATTTAAATAAATAGATAGGTATAGCTACCATTGTATATATGTTCTCATGGTATACCATGGTATATGTGTCCTATCTTTTAGAGAGTCTTCTTTGTTAACAACCCCCCCTTCTCTTCCAACATTCCTTTGTGGTCCTTATCAGACTAACGGCCACGCCTATCTATGGATAAGATGTGCTGTTTGTAATATGAATATTTGATGTAATATCCGCACAAAATGTAACATCTGTTGAGGTGCAACCAAAAACACCGGTATCCTATACTGATGTGAATCAGTCACATAGATAAAATAACTAATTGTTTAATCAATTAATGCAGATGGTATGAAGTATGTACCTGTGAAGCTGGTATGGCATGTTTGGTGTCAAACTGATTGTTAATCACCCCTGATTCCAAATCTGGTCAGTGATTACCATAAAAGTGGATGTATCAAAAGTTATAACAGCTTAATGAAAATCATCAGTAAAGGGAGAATCAGTCGGGCCATAAATCCCAAAAGGACTGATACAGACCCCCTTCCGAAATCCCGCCAAATGGATGGCCAGCCATTGGACCAGGAGTCGAATTATTGGTCATCCCTATTCATGAACTTTAGACCATAAAAACCTGGACCTCAGAACAAAGCAGCGCAGAGAACAACCCTCAGCCCGCAGAAAACAACATCAGCCGGGGCAAACAGATCATCAAGGGCAGAGAACAACCATCAGCCCGAGGAAAGACCAACAACCATGCCACGCTCAAAATTGCTTAAATCACCTTTCTTTCCCATTCTGACATTCAGTTTGGAGTTCAGGAGATTGTCTTGACCAGGACCACACCCCTAAATGCATTGAAGCAACTGCCATGTGATTGGTTGATTAGATAATTGCATTAATGAGAAATTGAACAGGCGTTCCTAATAATCCTTTAGGTGAGTATATTCAGAGATTAGTAAATGTACCTTTCCTTTTTTATGTTCACAGACCTGTACCTGCTTCTGCTGGCTTCAACTTTTGGTCACCTGTTTTTCATTTAATCACCCAAACTGTCATGTAAGTTGACTTATTTTCAATGTCTTGCATTTGACACTTGGTCTCCGCACACACATAAATTCGTTAATAAATTTTTTTGTAATTATTTCTCCTTTTATTTTCCTGCAAATTTAACCCCCTGGGGCCTGAGGCCTTTTTTCCACTTTCGAGGTAGTCTGACATGCCTTGACATTTTAAAATATTTCACCTATCTAAAAAACATTTATCCCAAAGTGATACATTTGCTTTTATTCAGCACAAACTCAGCACCAATAATCTGAGACCTCTTAGAATGTTATTATTCTATTTTTTGTTAAAATCAACTTTAAACATATACTTTTCAAAAACCTATTTTCAGACATGCTGAGAAATTGTAAAAAATCACATTATAGACATTCTAGGTAAGACTTTTGAGCTCTGAAGCTTATAGACACAGGGGTTGGCTACACATAGGTGAAAGTGACATTCTGAAATTTTATGTAGTTTGATTACTAAAGTGTTAGAACTTTGGAGTGACACTCTTTTTCTCAAAGTCAGTGGTCTTCACAATGAATATTGATGAGATAGGTGTCCTCACACCTGTAGTAGTTTGCATACTGTCAATGGCCCATCAGTCTGGAATGTCACTGCACCCCACACCCATCACTTTGGAAAGGCAGTTTGAAACGCAAGAAAAGTAGCAACAATAAAATCCCTTTCACAGTTTATTGATAGATGGAATGAAAAATGAAAAACTGTGACTATATAAATATAGAAAGCGATAAATATGATGCAGTGACTATTATTGACGCTCTGGGGACGAGGGCATCATCGACCGCGTATCTTTCTCGTGTATTTCAGTTTATATCTCGCTGAAATCATTATGTAGAATCATGAAAAAAACACTGACTAAATCCGTTATCTGTCTTCTTTTCAAAACTTCCATTGTCAGAAGTATTAACGTTTTTAAAATTAGGTTAAATAGGCAAAAAAGCAAATCGTGTCATCTTTCTTTGTTTTACTTGCGTCGGGAGCGTGTAGGACCGCTCTCAGCGGAAGATCGCTATTCACGTTCTAAATACGCTGCGTTTGAATCGGCGACCACGTGATTGCAGGCACACAGGCTTAGCCCACTGAGCTATGAACACAGGTATGAGCTTCGCTGCTGAAAGTGGCAACACTGGCGCAAAGCTTCAGCGGCAGAGACGTATCCGTGTGCTATATTGTAGCCGATCAGTGTAAACACTACCCAGACATGTGCTCTTGTTTATTTCGGTCACAATGGGCGTATTCACATATTTCTTTACCCAATACTAACTGTCGGATTATCATGTTATTATCATGCGAATAGCGCGATTTGCAAGTGGGTGGGCGATCAGAGCCGCTTCGAGACGCAGACGCTTAAGTCAGTCACTCTTGTTCTTTCAATTCGTATCACGAAGCTGTAAAAATATATTTAGTTTCTACATATATATATTTGAAAAGTAGACCGTCCAAGGTTTCTGAGAGTATTTTTAAAATGTGTATATGACAAAAACTCGCGGAGTTATTTAAACGGTTTTGCGAAATTTCTGTCAGATCCCGCCGGCGGGATCGCCGGTCCCAAGGGGTTAACAGCTCGTGCAAGATGGATTCAAGGGAAACACTCCTCTCTGGGGCTGCCATTAGATGGAGAGCACGTAGAGATGTTGCGAGATGACTTGAACAAATTAGGGATATGCACCAAGAAAGCTTTGCTTCTCAGTGTTGGAGTTGGGAAAGTGTAGAGGAAGGGCAGAGTGGATCTAGGGAAAGGCCAGCTAACACAGTCTTGGAGAATAGGGAGTGTGACATGGAGGAGAGGGAAGAGATTAGGAATGAAAGGTTGCTAGAGGAGGACATTGTTGTGGACACATCACATTTTGACCAGCAGACCTTTATGACGGATCTGCCTAAGGAAGAGTCTGACTCAGACCAAGATTTAGATTAGATGGTGGATCAGCCCTGTAACCTAGGTGACAGTCTTCATAACTGGGCATTAACATTTGGAGTTTCCCTAGTGGCTCTCACAGCTCTTCTTGGCTTGTTGAGGCTTTATCATCCTGATCTCCCTAAGGATGCACAAACTCTCCTTAAGACTAAGATCACTCACAACATTGAGAGAAAATGTGAAGCACTTTATTATTATATTGACATCCTGTCTGCCTTTAAGCAGAAACTATATCAGGCATTTGAGTCAGTTACAAATGACTGTACATTAAAACTACAAATCAACATTGATGGATTGCCCTTATTCAAGAGTAGTGGGATTCAGATTTGGCCAATTTTGGGACTCTTACTAAGTTTTCCAGTTAAGGAACCTGTTGTGATTGCATTGTTCTGTGGACCACATAAACCAAAGCCAGCGGTAGTCTTTTTGGAAGATTTTGTTTCTGAGTTGAAAGAGTTGGAGAGTGGTATTGACTTGGAGGGCAAAAGGATTTTTTTTAAGTTAGACTCTGTCATATGTGATACACCTGCCCGGGCTTTTATAAAAAACGTAAAGTCTCATAACGTATATTTTGGATGTGATAAATGTGTGCAGCAAGGAGAATATCTTCACAGAATGACCTTTCCTCTAGTCACTTGCCCACTTAGAACAGATGAATCATTTTCCCAAAAACTTAATGAAGAACATCACCAGAGTGGCCCTAACCCTTTCCATGGGTTGAACATAGGGATGGTGTCTCAGTTTCCAGGTGATTATATGCATTCTGTTTGCTTAGGTGTCGTTAGGAAAGTTCTAAACATTTGGCTTAGAGGAGATCTCATATTCCGCCTACCTGCTTTCATTGTTAACCAGATGTCTGACTGTTTGACAAATTTGCGCAAACATATTCCTTTGGAATTTGCAAGAAAACCCAGAACATTGAGGGTCCTTGATAGGTGGAAAGCGACAGAATTTAGGATGTTTTTATTGTACATTGGGCCTGTTATTCTGCCTTCATACTTGGACATCAATATTTATAAAAAATTTTATGCTGCTGTTTTCACAATCAACACAAGATGATTTCAAACGACGTACGTGCGTATTGACGATGGCGCACGTGCGTATTGACGATCTCTGCGTATTGACAATCTCTGACAGTTTTTGAGGTGAAAAAAACTGATTTTTTGAAAAATATAAAATATTAAAAAAATCGAGCCGGCACCAAACAATTGAGGCGGGCGGCCATGTAAAACAACACAGGGTTACAAAAAAAATTTTTTGTGAGTTGTCTAATATATTTCTGCTGATTTAACATATTTCTGGCCCACAGAACACGAATATGGCATCAGTTTTTGTAGATCAGGTCAGGTTTTTCAGCTAAGTTGATTTTAAAATTTTCAGTCTCGAAAAATTTTAATTTACCACAAAATTAACTTTATATATGCAAATTGTATGTTCAATCATCACTGTTCAAAACTTGGGGCTTAAATTTCCTTTTCCTTGAAGTTCTGGAATGTCCAGCGGCAGGGATGTCTCTAGTCAGATTCCAACAGTAGTCCGCCATCATTACTGCATCCCACCGACCTTGGTACCTGTTCTCCATCTCCTTCATCTCCTGATGGAAACGCTCGCCCTGTTCATCACTCATAGATCCAAGATTTTCCGGAAAACGATCCATATGTGAGTATAAGTAATGCATCTTGATGCTCATGTTGCATCCGAGGTTCCTGAAAGCAGTCAACATATTCGTGACAAGTTCCGCGTAGTTAGGGGCCTTATTGTTGCCCAGAAAGTTTTTCACAACCATAACAAAAGCCTTCCACGCTTCCAGCTCCACTTCGTTCATTGACTTTTCAAACTGAGGATCTGTGATGAGCACTGGGAGAGTCTTGGTCGCTAATTACAGGAAGTTCTCCAAAGACAAGTATTGGGATTTCATCGCAATGAGCTACAGGACGACGTGCTGATTCAAGATCAGGATATGTCAGGTTGTTCCGTTTTTTTCTGTTTATCCCAGTCACATCAATAGCGCAAAAGTAGCAATCAGTGCCATGGTTTCTCGGCTCCCTCCAGACCATGGGTATTCCAAACTACCCTTGGTCCACTGACGCAGATACTCAGTGCAGTTTTTGCATACCATGTGTGGTGCCCAAGCTTTGTCTTGGTCACCTAGTGCCATACTGAAATAAGCAAGGTATGCACGCTTTACGAAACTTGTGATTGGTTTCCTGTTATGAACAAGAGTGTATTCGCCGCAAATGTAACAAAAGACATCAGGCTTATTTCTGCAAGATCTTCTTAATGATGCCATCTCATTAACTTTGAAACTCTAAATAACAATATTTGTAATATGCAGCAACAAAATTTTAAGTATAGGCCTATAAATGAGAAACACACACGCACGCAGACAATGTAGTTTACGTAATGCTTTGCATGGCATCAGTTTATCTAATTTCGACAATAGATCAAAAAGTTGACCTGGTAGCGCAAAACCAATGTGATTTTTGGATTTAGCGCATTAAAATTATCCTAGATCAGCTATAAAAAGTTAGACCTTTTTTTCACTGTTGACCAGTGCAATTTATTAATTTTAAGTGGCCTTATAAGACTATATTATGCGTGACGATCTACTGTATTCACATGTAATAATGTACCTGAGTGATTTTCAGACATTTCACATACCTCTTTGCTTTAATATTAGGGGAAACATTATTTCCTGATAGACAGAAGAAACATAGGGAAACTGAATTGCAGAGAACAACCATCAGCCCGAGGAAAGACCATCAGCCCGGGAGAAGAGAAACCCACAAGAAACCCTCTGGTGAAGGCCCAGCTGAACAAAGAACAGCACCCAAGACAAAGCTTCACCAGGAGAGAGAATCCCAAAGGGGCTCCACTCCACTGCTCCAAACGCCGCGCCTTCCTGAGTTCCATCAGCTCAGCAGCTCTGTCATCAATTGCCAAGACCCCCCCCCCCCACTCTTCAACCAAGTAAACCAACTTCCTTTCATTCTAACAACTTAAGCTGTTCTGTTAACCTGCTATAAGACTTTAGCGTCATGTTTCCACAAACTGTGCTTGCTTTGCAGAACAGTATTCCCCATTTAAGGTTACTCATTTAAATCCGGTCATTGCATTTTCATAATTACATCGTTTGTTTTATTCCGTTATTTCATGTTTGTTGTTTGTGTTAGGTGTAATGTCTGTCTTATGTTAGTTGTAGTGTTAGCTAGGAATAAATGCATGTCTTTTACACAACTTTAGCCTCCGTCATTGAGTGTCTCACAATAAAGTCCCTGCCTCTGTGCGATCTTGCTACACGCTCTGAACCTCAAACTCGCCTGAAACATCGCGAGACTCTCTCTCATCGGCCGTGAGGGGAGCTTTGCTACCAATCGTTTACATTACCTGGTGATGCAGCTCGCTGGACGAGCCTTCTAACCCAGGTTACTAAGCGATACTGGTAATCAGTGAATCCCATTTAAGTCTCACATTAACAGACTCACAGAGCTACCGCAATTGAGTTTGGAGGAGCCAACCATTCGGCATAACGATTGGTTAATAGTCAGCATTAAATAATAATTAATTAAACTTTAATTAATTTCAAACATATTGGTGGAGATATTAAAAATTACCTGAGTTAATAATTCCTACAGAAGTATCAAATTAACCAACTGACAACGATGGTCAATCTATTGATATCAAAATCAAGTGGTGCATCGGAGCCAATTGTGGAGATGCCTTCAGACATGATGCACCCCCATACCATCAGAGATGCTGGCTTTTGAACTGAGCGCAGATAAGATGCTGGGTGGTCCTTCTCCTCTTTAGTCTGGATGATACAGCATCCCTGGTGTACAACAAGAAGTTCAAATATATATTTGTCTGACAACAGTCCATTTTAAATGAGCACTGGCCCAGAGAAGATGTCAGTGAACCTGGATCATGTTCAAATACGGCTTCTTCTTTGAGTGATACAGTTTTAATGGGCATCTTCGGATGGCACGGCGAATTGTGTTCACTGACAATGTTTTCTGGAAATATTTCTGAGCCCATTTAGTGATTTCCATTGCAGAATCATGCCTATTTGTGAGGCAGTGCCACCTAAGGGCCTGAAGATCACGGGCATCCAATATGGTTTTTTGGCCTTGTCCCTCTTGACTATATTATGTATCTCTTGATTATATTATGTATTGTAGATGATGATATTTTCAACCTCTTTGCAATTTTATACCGAGGAACCTTTTTCTGAAATTGCTCCACTATTTGTCGATGCAGTATTGGGGGATTGGAGATCCTCTGCCCATCTTTCCTTCTGAGAGACACTGCAGAGAGGTTACCTGGTACTTTGGGTGGGGCCTATTTTTGTGGGCGGAGCTTAAAGATATCCCCCCCCCATATATGACGTCATAAGCGGAGGTGGATCTGATTGGTCAGGGGGGTTTTGGCCAAATGGTACCATACATGCTTATGCCATGTGTTGCCGATAGGGGGACATATGGTTTGGGGGTGTTAAGGGTTGCCGTTTAAACTTTAATAGAATAAAAATACATTACATGTATTTTATTAACGTGTTATTTTTAATTACGTTTTAAGGAATAATAAAACATATAGCCGGATGAACGTAAGCTAGCGCATACACGTCCAGCTTTAGAGTTTAACTTCAGGTCTGTGAAAGTATAGGACCGCAATGTGTATGCAGACCCAAAACAGGCTAATTACTTAGGCGTTCAACTTATCGCGAAAAACCAGGCAGAAATAGACTTGTAATTATTATTTAAAAAAAATAAATAAATAATAAAAGATATTAACTTATTCATTTTTGTTAACATTTAAAGGTATAAAAAACTTTTAGACAATAAGTTTTAGGGCTGAATTCATGTGTTTTAAGAAAATGTGGCACCGACGACACTGTCGTACTGAAAATAGCCGCAGTCTACTAATGTTTTAAACTAGAAATAATTCTCTTTAACATAAATGTACTGTTTTAATACACTGTTTGATATAATGTATGTGAATAGACTAGACAATTTTAGGGCTTAACTCATGTGTTTTAGCAAAATGTGGCGCCGACGATCCAAGCCCTGTCTGGCCTGTTTGCAAATGTCCCAGTATGCACAAGAAACATTGTATAAAAACTTTTGCTTCAAGATTCGATATGGAAGTTAGCCGACAAAGTTTTTCAGATTTCATAAAACAAGACATTGCAAGAATCGCTTTCAATCCACGATGGGCCCCTCTGCCTAACCGAACATGGTCATCCCCAGCATCTCGAATCTATCAGGAAAAAAATTTATAAGTTTTTGAACAAACTGCTAGCGTTTTTTCTAACGGTGATGACATGGGCACAGTGCGAGCTGGCGAGACAGGGTAAGCATTTGACTCGGGGTAACATTCTCGCAACATGATTATGGCAGAGTGTACAGGCCTCGCTCCACTGTCTCGGTCGGTCAGTCGGTGCATGGGTGTTCGCTCAGACAAACACTGTTGTGTTTAATTGCTGTAGAAGCTAGTGAACGGCATGTATCAACATACAACAAAAGCATTTTAAAAACTTTGATAGAATTCTTATTTTAAAATAAGTATAAAATGTGTTATAAAGCATTTGACCAATGATAATTAATAAAGAATTCAAGCATATTATCCCACACGCACGCGGACTATATGTTTTTCTTATAGCCCAGGTTACCAACGGCCAATAATTTAGAATATTGTTTTTATTTAAAAGAAGGTGGACATTATTTAATTTAATAGGAACTAGTAAGCTGCATTTAGAATTATTCGCTAGGCAGATGTACCATACTGATAGCCTGTCCTACGACCTACAAGGTAAAACCATATGGCACCAAAGCGGGGTCAATAATCTTTAAAAAAATAAAATACATTACAGGTGTTTATTAACGAATCATTTAAAATGCGTAATAGCATTTATCAGCGTGCTTGCAACGGTGCTCTGGGCGCATCGATCTTTTCTAGCTAGAGATGAAAGAGGGTATTGTGTTTTTAAATGGTAAAAACAATAGCTGTGTTTTGTTATTTTAAGCAAATGCACTATTTTATGTCAGTAAAAGAGTAGCCAATATGTTTTAGGGTGAAATTATACGGTCTAGCATTGTTTCAATTGTTTTGATATGCCAGGCAGCTAATGGTCACAATGGGGGAACGGGGTTTAGCTACTGAAGACATTAACTGTTTTTGTTAATGTTTAAAGATATAAAAAAAACTTTAGCTGTATTTGTTAAATTCGTATAAAAATTCAGCCTTAACTACAGAAGTAAGGCGAACACCCCACAAGCGCCACAAAGTCACGGGTACGCGCACAAGCGCGCACTCAAGGGTGGGCGCACCCTAACAAAATGGGTATTACAGGGCCCCTAACAGCCACAACTTCACACGCCTTATAAAAAAACACCAGACATATATAGTTCACGCTTTTCTTAAAGTTGCATAAGGATTGTTTTGTCATAGCGAAATTTTAAATTAGGATGAGTGTTATATACCGCTGCCGCCGCTCTGCCTGCGGTCCCTGCAGCTGCTGCCGCTCTGCCCGCGGCACCGCCTGCTGCTGCCGCCGCTCTGCCCGAGGTGCCTGCTGCGGCGCCCCCTGCTGGCCACGTGACAGAGGTGCCCCCTGCTGGCCGCACGCCTGAGGTGCCTGCTGAGGCGCCCCCTGCTGGCCACGTGTCGGAGGCACTCGCTGAGGCGCCCCCTGTTGGCCACACGTCCTCTCTGCCCACGGCCCTGCCTGCGGCCTCCTCTCTGCCCGCGGCCCTGCCTGGCTCTTCTGTCCTGCCCGTCCAGCCCGGCTCTTCTGTCCAGCCCGCGGCTCCGGCTGCAACGCCTGCGGGTCCTCCGGCTCGGGGTCGGCGGTCTCCGCCGGGTTCCCCCCTGGTTTCTCGTTGCCGGTCCTCGGTCGCGCCTCCGGCTCCATGTCGGCCATCCCCGGGCCCCCCTGCTTCGGCTTGGCGTCAGACTGCGCCTTCCCAGGCTCCGGCTACGCCTTCGCCTGCCGCGGCTTCCCCCTCCTGCCTGCCTGCACCGGTGTTCCCTCCTGCTTCCTCCGTGTCCCCTCCGTCACTCCCTCGACCCGTTAACTTGGCCCCTGTGTGGTCCCCTCCTGCTCTCTCCTCCCTCTCGCTTGCGGCCCCTCCGGCCGCTGCCCGTCGCCCGTCTGGGTTCATTCAGGCTCCCTTTTGTCCCCCGTCCCTGCCTGTTTGGTCTCCCCTTTCTGCTCCTCCTCCTGTTGCCTTTCTCAGTCCTGTTTCTGCTCCTCTTCCCTCTGTTCCTCCCCTGTTCCCTCCTGGCCCCTTCGTGTCGCCTGTGGGTGTTCCCTCCGTGTCGTCCTTTTCCATCTTCCTGTCCGCGTTTCCTGTTCTTTGTTGGGTTTTGTCTTTCTTTTGGTCCTTGTTCCTGTTCTGTGTCTCTGTCCTGTTTCCGGTGTCTCGTTGATGTTTTGTGCTTTTGTCTTCCAGGTCCTCGTCTCGTCCGTCGCCTCCTCTCGGACGCGCCCGGTGTGCGTGCCTTTGTGGGGGGGTTATGTTAGGCCCAGCTCCGTATGATCCTCGTGTGTGCCACGCCCCCCTCATTACCTCGTGTTAATCCCCGATTGTGATCACCTGTTGCCTGTTATGTTCAACCTGTCTTGCATATTTAGTCCGTGTCTGAGTTAGTTTCCCCAGGTCTGTCATTGATGTCGTCTGCTGTGAGCTCCCCTGTCAGCTTTGTTCCCCTAAATAAATCCCTTTTGACCGTGTTCATGGCTCATTCGCCTGCTTTTCGGCTCGCCCAGACCCGCAACGCGACAATTGGCTGTTGGTAACCTGGGCTATAAGAAAAACATATAGTCCGCGTGCGTGTGGGATAATATGCTTGAATTCTTTATTAATTATCATTGGTCAAATGCTTTATAACACATTTTATACCTTACGACCGACCAAGACAGTGGAGCGAGGCCTGTACACTCTGCCATAATCATGTTGCGAGAATGTTACCCCGAGTCCAATGCTTACCCTGTCTCGCCAGCTCGCACTGTGCCCATGTCATCACCATTAGAAAAAACGCTAGCAGTTTGTTCAAAAACTTATAAATTTTTTTCCTGAAAGATTCGACATGCTGGGGATGACCATGTTGGGTTAGGCAGAGGGGCCCATCGCTGGATTGAACGCAATTCTTGCAGTGTCTTGTTTTATGAAATCTGAAAAACTTTGTCGGCTAACTTCCATATCGAATCTTGAAGCAAAAGTTTTTACACAATGTTTCTCGTGCATGCTGGGACATTTGCAAACAGGCCAGACAGGGCTTGGATTGTCGGCGCCACATTTTGCTAAAGCACATGAGTTAAGCCCTAAAACTTATTGTCTAGTCTATTCACATACATTATATCAAACAGTGTATTAAAACAGTACATTTATGTTAAAGAGAATTATTTCTAGTTTAAAACATTAGTAGACTGTGGCTATTGTCGGTGCCACATTTTCTTAAAACACATGAATTCAGCCCTAAAACTTATTGTCTAAAAGTTTTTTATACCTTTAAATGTTAACAAAAACAGTTAATATCTTTTATTTTTTTTAAATAATAATTACAAGTCTATTTCTGCCTGGTTTTTCGCGATAAGTTGCGTGAACGCCTAAGTAATTAGCCTGTTTTGGGTCTGCATACACATTGCGGTCCTATACTTTCACAGACCTGAAGTTAAATTCTAAAGCCCTGATAGCAAAATACAAGTAAATACATCTTTTAAGATGTTTATTCCTTGTGATTAGCCGTCCGTTGATGAAATGAGCTAAATGTTGCTAAACAGTCGGGACTTGTGGTGTTAGAGTCCAACTTTTATTTTAATTAGAAATAGATTATTTTATACTGTTTACAAATAAGTCAGATTAACAAATAGAGTTAATGTGCGTTCTGTCAGGATGGTAGTGTTCTTCTCGCAATCGAGGGGTGCCGCGGGTTATGATATTACGGCAAATGTTTAATATCTTCGGGACGACAGCGCTTGGCTCTTCGACGCCACCTTATGTTAAAGCATATGAATTCACCCCTAAAACTTATTGTTTAGGCTGTTCACATAGCGACAGTGCGGCATGCTGGGACATATGCAAATAGGCCAGACGGCGCCACCTTATGGTAAAACACGTGAGTTTAGCTCTCACTTCAGTCTACGGCGCCGCCTTGTGTGGAAACACATGGGTTCAGCCCTCGCTTGACTCTTCGGCGCCGCCTTGTGTTAGAACACAGGGGTTCAGCCCTAAAACTTATTGTCTAGGATTTCACATTACCCCCATAGGGCATGCTGGGACATATGCAAATAGCCGCACCGCTTCTGGGTTAATGCTGTATGCTAATTTTAACAAGTATTACCCATGTTATTCCTTGATTTTTGTTGACGAAATGCTTAGGGCGCTTTACTTTTTTATTCACATTGGCCGAAAAGTGCTTCATTACTTTAAAAAACTTTATGGTTAAGGGGCTTATTTGAAATAACAGGGCGCTCCGTTTGTTGCAGCAATTTTGAAATGTGTGTCTGTGTCAGTGCGCCTGCGCCACGCTTGCTGCCCCCACGGGACAATCATTTGATGCACAAGTTTTGAACAGACCATTAGCATGTTGGGTCGCTCCGTTGCGGAATAATGGCCACCTTGACTCCGCTGTTTGTGCTACACTGACAGAACCCAGAGCTGCTATCGATTAATCTTCGCGTTTGGTGAAATACTTTTTTCTTTTTTTTTTTTCTTTCTTTCCTTTTTTTTTTTATATATTCCCTCCTCCACCCCCCCTCTGCGGGGGACTACTTTATCTGTATCTATTTATTTATTCATTAATGTATTTAATTTTTATTATTATTATTATTATTTAATTATTATTTATTAATTTATTTTTTATTTTATTTTATATTTTTATTTACTTCCTCAAAAGAAGGAGAGGGAGGGGGGGGACAAAGGAGAAGGAGGGAAGAGAGAGAGAGGGAGAGAGAGGAATGGAAAGAAAACAGAAAAAAAACAAAAGAGAAAAAAAAACAAAACAAAACAGATAATCTGCTTCCATGTCTGCTGAAAAGAGAAAGACAACATACAACATCTGTACTAATCACAACGACCATCAAACGTTAAATGTTGTTGAACAGCACACACAACCAGCCTTACAACCCATGCCCAGAAACAACAGCCGATCAAGACAGTGTGTGTCCGTGAGCATGTGTCCGTGAGCACCTGTGTGGTGAAATACTTTTTTCTCTTTTACATTGAAATAAAACTGTTAAACTGGTTACAGCTTTTTCTCGTTTTCAAAAACTTGGGCTAAAATAGTTGTGCTTGTTTCACATTTTCTCTTTTGTGCTTGTTTAAAACTTAAAAGCTTGGGACTTGTGTCGTTTGTGCTTAAAATATGGTGAAATGTAATGGGTTTAAGTGCTTTCTTCTTTTAAAAACATGGCTAAAATATTTGTGCTTGTTTAAAACTCAGCATTTGCTCTTCTGACAGTGTTTGTACTTGTTTAAATTCCGCCTGCTTTTCTTTCTTTCTTTTTAAAAGTAACACTAAAGTTTTTCTTGCTTAAAACATTTTGGTGCTTTCTTCCTTTAAAATACGCCGGGGCGCTCGTGTCTACTGCGGACGGACGGAACCCCTCAGGACGTGTATGCGCTAGCTTACGTTCATCCCGTTATGCTGCGTGTCGGGCGAGCGGGGAATCAGAGGAGAGAGCCGGGAAATACACTAAAACGGGGTTTATTCGGGGGAAACGCGTAACGTTAATGACAGACCTGGGGAAACAGACTTGAACATGGACTAATATACACAGGACTACAAGCAGGAAATGCAACACAAACGGTAAACGGAAGGATTCCACACGGGGTTAACGAGGTAGGCGTGGTCCACATGAGGGCGGTACAGGCAGGGTGTGACAGGCGGGCAACGAGGCACCGGAGGGGGGCCCGGAGGCGACAGCCAAACCGGCGCCGCAGGACCCGCAGGCAGCCACCGAGCCACAGCCAGGGGACACACGAGCGAGCTAGGGGGCGGGCGGGACCCGGGCCCGACGTTTGTGGCCTCTCCCCTTACGGGACACTGAAAGGCGGGGACCCCGTCGAGTTCCACCTCGCTGGGGCGTAGGTGGAGTAGTCATAAGGGAGGTCCCCGAGGGGTCCCACTCGAGCTCCTCCTCTTTCAAGGAGGAAGGAGCAGTGATTGGACTGTTTGGGACCTCCTTGGGGACTGAGACCAGGGCTGGGGGGACTGGAGCAGGGACCGGGACAGGTAGAGACTGGGTAGGGATTTCAGGCGAGGGTGGAGCCGAGACAGCAGGCGTAGCTGCGGGCGGAGCCGGGAGCTTGGGCAGCATAGCAAAAACCGCCGACTTGTGGCCAGCAGGGGGCACCACAGCATGCACCGCCAACTCCTGGCCAGCAGGGGGCACCGCCGCACGCACCTCCGATTCGTGACCAGCAGGGGGCGCCGCAGAGACCGCAGCAGGCACCTCAGGCGGCACCGCAGGAGCCGACGGCTCAGGACCAGCAAGGGGAGCTACAGCCAGAGCCTCGTTTGGCGACGCGGTAGCCGCCGACTCCGGCAGATCAGGCGCCAGCCAGACAGGCGGGACGGGCTGAACAGGTAAAACAGGCGGCTGTGCTTTCTGTAAATGGAGCAGCCTTCTCAGGCCGTCCGCTAACCTCTCCATCTCGCCTGGAGAAGAAGTTGGCGAGAACAGGGAGAACTCGCGATGTAGCTGTGCAGAAAGCTGGACAGCTTCAGCGGACTCCTGTATGGCCGGGTCCTCGATCACCCTCCAGTAGAGCCCCTGGAGGGTGAAATAGCGTTCGGCGAAAGCCGGTTCTGTACGCGCTTCAGCCGTCTCAAACACCGCCGGGTCCAGGATAGGACGGGGCTCAGGCGAGCACCCGGCAGGGGAGGAAAGCGAGAGGGTTACTGCCTGTAAGGGGATCGCCAGTGTCTCTTCGAGGGGGGATCCTTCCTTGTGGAGGTCTGTCATTCTGTTATGCTGCGTGTTGGGCGAGCGAGGAATCAGTGGAGAGAGCCGGGAAATACGCTAAAACGGGGTTTATTCGGGGGAAACACGTAACGTTAATGACAGACCTGGGGAAACAGACTTGAACGTGGACTAATATACACAGGACTACAAGCAGTGTAATTGAATAATAAAAACTTTAAATTTACATGTAAAAGATAGAAACATAAATTAACAAATTTCAAACCTAAAACATTCAGTGCTTGACCATTAACATATTTACAGAAAAGTAAATCAGACTTAACAAACCCCCTCATAGTCAGGTGAATTGTCTTAGTGTCACTGGTTTGTTTCACAATGAGGACACACCCAGTCATGTGTCTTCTCTGAGAAGTACACCCAGTCTTTCTCAGACAGGGACAGGCATTTTTCATTGAACCAGTAATTGCACTGGCTACACTGAATCTGCAGTGAAAAAAGTAAGAAACATATGCACACTATGCAGAATTCTCCCCAAACTAGCTTGATGGGCTCTCATTTGTAAATTTCTTATGTTATTAAGAACATACGATGGTTAGAAAAGTTCTCACCTAGAGAGTGTGCGCAGGGTAGGACTTCCGTCCACATAACTGACACAGGTCATCAAGAGGCTCTACTGCAAGTAATAAGATGAGAAGGATACATCTATATTGGAATTTAAGGATGAGATATTCTTTTTCAAATGTTTAGTATTAGTTTTCCTATTCAGTTCATATTGGACTGGTTGCTGGGTTAGTGATTAACCCATTAAGGGATTTATTTTGAATATCAATGGAGTTACCTCATTAAGCAGTATAGTCAAGAACTAGGCTTAATCTGGCACATTATGGTATAACTGAGCATTACCTGAGTTTTCCAAAATTTCACTGGCAATTTCAAGTCTGCACCTTACAGTTTCTTCTGAACTGCTCCCGATCTCGATGTGTCCAGGCAAATCAGGAAAGGAGGAAATAATGATTGAACTTATCTGTTGTTAATGATGAAAATTTAAACAAATACTTTCACAACAACTTTTGCATCTACACTTGGCCGATATGTAAAGAATTATGGAATTGAGTCCGGAAGGATTATTCCGCTCAGTACACCAGAATGCTACAGTACATGTCCCTGGATCCAAAATATACAGAACTGGTGGAGGGCATATTTACACATGTTCATTGGACCCAAATATACCTTTAATTGTTTAAATCAAACATTAATTTCATTCTAATGCAGAATGCATATGTAGTATTCATATTAAAATGCAGCAATCTACAATGTTCTGACCTCCATCACAAAGATCCCACAACTTGTGCCATTGATTTGTCTGCTGTGTGGGACAACAGCAGGCTGTCAGACAATGTCCACCCATTCCTCTTTTCCCAGCGCATTTCTCCGTCTCTTGAACAGGGCACTTGAGAACATAAATATATTAGTATACACTCACCTAAAGGATTATTAGGAACACCATACTAATATGGTGTTTGACCCCCTTTCGCCTTCAGAACTGCCTTAATTCTACGTGGCATTGATTCAACAAGGTGCTGAAAGCATTCTTTAGAAATGTTGGCCCATATTGATAGGATAGCATCTTGCAGTTGATGGAGATTTGTGGGATGCACATCCAGGGCACGAAGCTCCCGTTCCACCACATCCCGAAGATGCTCTATTGGGTTGAGATCTGGTGACTGTTGGGGCCATTGTAGTACAGTGAACTCATTGTCATGTTCAAGAAACCAATTTGAAATGATTCGAGCTTTGTGACATGGTGCATTATCCTGCTGGAAGTAGCCATCAGAGGATGGGTACATGGTGGTCATAAAGGGATGGACATGGTCAGAAACAATGCTCAGGTAGGCCGTGGCATTTAAACGATGCCCAATTGGCACTAAGGGGCCTAAAGTGTGCCAAGAAAACATCCCCCACACCATTACACCACCACCAGCAGCCTGCACAGTGGTAACAAGGCATGATGGATCCATGTTCTCATTCTGTTTACGCCAAATTCTGACTCTACCATTTGAATGTCTCAACAGAAATCGAGACTCATCAGACCAGGCAACATTTTTCCAGCCTTCAACTGTCCAATTTTGGTGAGCTCGTGCAAATTGTAGCCTCTTTTTCCTATTTGTAGTGGAGATGAGTGGTACCCGGTGGGGTCTTCTGCTGTTGTAGCCCATCCGCCTCAAGGTTGTGCGTGTTGTGGCTTCACAAATGCTTTGCTGCATACCTCGGTTGTAACGAGTGGTTATTTTAGCCAAAGTTGCTCTTCTATCAGCTTGAATCAGTCGGACCATTCTCCTCTGACCTCTAGCATCAACAAGGCATTTTCGCCCACAGGACTGCCGCATACTGGATGTTTTTCCCTTTGCACCCATTCTTTGTAAACCCTAGAAATGGTTGTGCGTGAAAATCCCAGTAACTGAGCAGATTGTGAAATACTCAGACCGGCCCGTCTGGCACCAACAACCATGCCACGCTCAAAATTGCTTAAATCACCTTTCTTTCCCATTCTGACATTCAGTTTGGAGTTCAGGAGATTGTCTTGACCAGGACCACACCCCTAAATGCATTGAAGCAACTGCCATGTGATTGGTTGATTAGATAATTGCATTAATGAGAAATTGAACAGGTGTTCCTAATAATCCTTTAGGTGAGTGTATAAGTGATTTCATGTATATCTGCTACTGCTTTTGTTATAGTGACAGACTTTAATAGTGGTTATCCTGTTTTAGCAATATTGAGCATGTCTTTATAGTTACAGTGGACATAAAAAATATACACAATATTAAAGGTCTTTACCTAATTAAATTCAGAAAAGACAAATGTTTTTTCATATTTAATGTCACCATTCAAATAACAAAAGAAAACACTGACAGTTAGGATAACAAATTTAAAAAATGTGTCATAAGGAGGGCTGTGGCTGTGTTTGCAGTGAAACAATCACACTCCAAAAAATGTCTGCCATTGTAAAACAGTATTCACTCTTAACAAGATACTTATGTGAACCTCTCAGTTGCTCACTTTGCCTTCTCCAGTTCTTCATGTCCAAGAGGATCAAGGACATACACCCTTCTCAAATGTGCATTGAGGTACTTTAAAGAGGTAATTTGTGTGTTACATGCAACATAATGGATAATGCAGGGATTTATCACTTTGTACAATTAAGAATAAAAATGTTCACTGCTTGCATAGACACTATTGACAGTGGATGTTTGACAAGTTAGTTTCTGTTTTATTACTAGAACTGTATTCAGGGTTCGTACACATTTTTACCATTACATTTCCATGACTTTTCCATGACTTTTCCATGACTTAAAGGTAAATATTCATGACTTAATAAACAGTAGTTCTGAGGCACTCACAAGGAATATAAGTTTTAAAAGCCTTTATTTAAACTTGGCTATCCATTAAAAACATGCCAACATGTCTCAGCCTCTGTGGCCTTCTTCAGGGCAAAAAAATGCTGTTAAATTTGGTGCTTTGCACCTTTAGCATGGCTAGATAGCGCTGCTTCTCCCATGTTCGAAATGTCGAACGTTTTATGGCAAAGTCTACATTTTGCTCGTCCCGGGTCCTGGTCTTTCTCAAGCCATGCATTATACTTTTCAGATTGAAGCCAAACATTATTAAAGCGACATTTTCCCGGCATTGTTTATTTTTGCTCAGCTGCAACTGAGTTGCCCCAAGCAGAGAACATGTCACGTGATCCCTGTCAGCACAAGTACGTAGGCAATACGTCGCATAAACGGCGGATGGTCGCATTTGGATCGCGTATGGCAAGCCGTTTTAACATTTAATCAAGTCACACTCCTATCCGTAATTACATTTTAGATATACAGAATATCATTTCTTCTAGTCAAAATTATATTCTTACTAGTCAGAATGGCAATTACAGATATCCACAATTGCATTCTTACTAGTAGAAAATGTATTTCAAGATATCTAAAACTTTATTTCTCCTAGTCACAATTCTATTTAAGATATCTTTAAATCTTTACAAAGTATAAGTGGCCGTTTTGACATTTAATCGCTAGACTGGATATGTATTGCAGATATCTGTAATTCAATTCTTCCTAGTCAAAAAGAGCATTTCAGATATCCACAATGACATTTTTCCTATCCACAATTGCCATTTCAGATATCCACAACGTCATTCTTCCTAGGAGAAATTACGTCACTTTCGCCATTCATGTCTATTGGGCTTTCAATTTCAGATATCCACAATTACATTTCAGACATCTAGAATTAACATTCTGGATATCCGAAATTGAATTCTTGATAGGAAAAATGACACGTCTTCCGCCAGTATGTTTCCCTGTCGTCGTCATTTCAGATATCTAGAATGGCGGTGCGACGTACATCCGGTAAAAATATATAAAAATGTAAGCCAGCTAAATTATTGATGCCATCCATACTATTGCTATGACAGTTCTCTATAAATTCCTTATTACAAATAAATTAATAACTACATAGCCTACGTTTTAATAGAATGCTAATAAAAATATATAAAAAATATATAAAACGTTCTTCCATGACTTTTCCAAAACTTTCTGAGTTTATTCATTTTCCAAAACTTTTCCAGGCCTGGACATTGCCATTTTAAAATTCCATGACCGTACGAACCCTGTGTATTACTCTGGTAACAAATGTGGCCAGTATATGCATATTGTCATGGCATGGCATGGCATGGCGCAGGTGGGAAAAAGGTGACGATCCACTGGTGACTCCAAGAGATTAAGGGTTTAATTTAACAGACTGAACACACGCACTGAGAAACCACAAATAAAAGGACAACAAAGGGTCAGAAATAAACTGGCAGTGTTGTGCAAGTTCACACTTTTCATGATCTAGTTCAACGTTCAGTTCACACATGCTCAAAGTGAACTGTTCACATTCATAGCTCACAATTTTAATTTTTGAACTAGTTCAAAGTTCAGTTCATTTTATTTTTAGGTGCGATATATAGTCTAAATGAAAATTTATTTTGTTTTAACATACATCTATAACCTACCTACATTCTTGCATATATGGACATGTATAGACAAAGGACACAAAATATGATTCTTATTTATGGTTTATTTATCTCTTGCCCCAATACTAGACAAGGGAAGGAAAAGAAAAGTACTGTAAACACATATAGGCATCATATCCATCTCAAATGAAAACTAGACAGAACAGAATATTTATTATTCAGCAAAATATCTCTTTTGTTTTATTAAAAAAAAAAAAAAAAAACTCTCACGCTTCTTGAAGGTGTGTGGCACCATCTCACTGAACTATTAAAAATAAAAACTTTCACATACAGAAGCCATTGTTGTAGTAAGTAATGAACACTCCACAGACCATGCCTACGGCTTCAGTCCAAACTGTTTTTTGTTCACGTTTAACAGCAGTTGCTTTTCAAAGTTGGCATCTCCCAATCGGTTTCTCCTGGGCCTAAATATCAGGCCACCGGTACTGAAGAGTCTCTCCACTGGAGCACTTGATGGGATTGCTGTGTTATATTTGATGAAGAGCTTCTTCAGTTTGGGCAGCAGCATGTACTCAGTAAACTCGTCAGTGGTTGGGGCGTCCAGATAGATGTCCACCTCAGACTTATTGACAGCTGATGGGCTTTGCTTGAACTTAAAAAAGGATGAAGCACTCTTTTTCCCCTCAAGGTCATCAGGGGGTTGCTCAGACTCAGGCACATTCACAGATCGCAGCTCTTCCCTCAACATCAATCTGTACTGCACTCGCTTACTCTGATCCTCCACCCAGTCCAGCTTGAACACTGGGAGTAGTATGGCTGCCAGTATGTGATCTTTGTTTTCAAGACAGCCTTCCAGTCTTCTAGAGAGTGACTGCATCAAGGTTTGGATGAGGGGGCGGCATGCCGTCAGACCTTGTGTAGCTGTAGGCTTTGAACTCTCATCCAACAGACCATCCAAATCATTTTTCAATTGCACAATGGTAGGAGCCAGGTAGCCGAGGAATGTGTTTTTTTCCCCCTGAAGGATGTTCAGAGCACATGCCAAGGAACCCATCACACTCACAAACTTGTTGATGAAGTCTATTTCCTCTGGAGTGAATCGACGAAGCCCAAACTCATCACAGATGGTGTGCAGAAGGAGTCTGTCATACTCAGGAGTGGCATCCAATGGCACTGTTAGATTGCTGGTCTGGGGAGTCAAGGTGGCTATGTGAGCCAGGCGCTGCATTGAGAGGAACATAGAATTCCAACGTGTGTCGTTCGGAGTGACAAAGCCAATCTTTAGCTTTTCCTCAACAAAATCTGAGGCTTTCGCACTCCTTTTCACCCTATTCCACAGAGCAGATGCCTTGGAAAATACAGGCCTCGCTAATTTGTTGTACAGCCTATTGTAACAGCCTAATTGTGTGGTGTCTCTTTAAGGCATGAGATGGTGATGTCGTTATAAGTACGCGTCACTACACGTTCGGGGTACGCGAGAGCGACGCGCCGACACGTGTGTGCATGGACCCAGACGGATCCTGTTTTATTTTCTTTTCTTTAGTTTTTTTTTGCAGCGTCACGGGTTTTTTGAACACTGTGCACCATGTATGGTGAGTGACAGCCGTTCTACCGGGCCTTGTAAGGTTGAGGAAGATAATTATTAAAGGAAGAACACTGTGGAATTGCAAATGTAATAGTATTCGTGTGTTTTTCTTGCTAAAATATTTCCACCTCCTCCTTTACACCACTGAGCACAACCCCGTTTCGTTACAAAATGGCGCCCGAACGTCATCTCCTGGACCCTCGGCGTGCAGTATCTCTGAGCGGCTGATTGAGGAATATTAAAACAGCTACGTCGCAGCGAAGGGGATGTCGGCCATGCTTCACGGGAACAGGACAGGCTAACCTAGGTGCGGACGTCGGGAGGACCAGCGGCCAATGCAGGTCTGTTTTCGAATTAATGTATTGTCATCTGCCGAGCCTCTTCGCCGTGACTTCGCTGGATAAACGGGGACCTGAGTTGTTTGGATACAAGATGGATACCTCTTCATCATAGTTTTGTACGCGCATGTATGCAGGGAGGAGCTCACCAGTTTTTCCTACCTCATCGGCTGAGCTCAGGCTGCAGACTTTATTTCTCTACAAGTGGGAACTTTTCTTTGCCTTTTGACTAAACGGGTCGTTATGGGAGCGAACTGGGAAAGATTATTATCTGAAATCTGAAGCGTGAAAACTTAATAGTAAAAAAAAAAATAAAAATTTTATTTTATATATATGTATAGGTTTTCACTGGGCTGATGATTCTTGTTAAGAAGCTATTTCGAGTACAGTTGATGTAGTTATAGTGCTATTCATACGAAGTTACTTAAGTTGCATTTTTTCGGCAGCTGAACACTTTTAGTTTGGGGTATTTAAAGTAGTTCGTAAAAGCTGAAGTAGCTCATAGTGTCCCTCCTGACATGGATTAGGTGGTCACCCTAGCTGCTGAGCTGATGGCACTCAGGAAGGCGCGGCGTTTGGAGCAGTGGAGTGGAGTCTCTTTAGATTCTCTCTCCTGGTGAAGCTTTGTCTTGGGTGCTGTTCTCTGTTCAGCTGGGCCTTCACCGGAGGGCTTCTTGTGGGCTTCTCTTCTCCCAGGCTGATGTTCTCCTTCGGGCTGATGGTTATTCTCTGCGCACCTTTGTTCTGAGGTGCTAGATTTTTATGGCCTAAAGTTTATGAATAGGGATGACCAGGAATTCGACTCCTGGCCCAATGGCTGGCCATCCATTTGGCGGGCTTTCGGAAGGGGGTCTGTATTAGTCCTTTTGGGATTTATGGCCCGACTGATTCTCCCTTTACTGATGATTTTCATTAAGCTGTTATAACTTTTGATACATCCACTTTTATGGTTATCACTGACCAGATTTGGAATCAGGGGTGATTAACAATCAGTTTGACGCCAAACATGCCATACCAGCTTCACAGGTACATACCTCATACCATCTGCATTAATTGATTAAACAATTATTTTATCTATGTGACTGATTCACATCAGTATAGGATACAGGTGTTTTGGGTTGCACCTCAACAGATGTTACACTTTGTGCAGACATTACATCAAATATTCATATTACAAACAGCACATCTTATCCATAGATAGGCGTGGCCATTTGTTTGTGGTAATATCAATATAAGTTGCACATCTGGACACAACATATCTTGGTTGGTGTGGCTTATTCTAATTGATCTTCTCCAAAATGGATAATGTACACCTTAATTCAGTTCTTTTTAATATAGTATGTTAGAACACAGAAACTTGGTAACGGTCCACCAAGATCAGATAAGGACCACAATGGAATGTTGGAAGAGAAGGGGGGTTGTTAACAAAGAAGACTCTCTAAAAGATAGGACACATTGGTTACACTCACTTTCCAGATTCTTCTGGTATACCATGAGAACATATATACAATGGTAGCTATACCTATCTATTTATTTTAAATTTATATGTGTTCAAGTGCAAAGGGGTAAAATGGGTGATACTCCGTGAACATGGTTATAAGGGTGTCACACAAAACACTAAGATTGTCTAAGGACACATACAAACATAACCTATCTGTATATTGAGACTAGTAGTCGTGAGTAGATCAATATACAGGGTATACAAAAGCCAAACTTAAATGAAATTTCCTTTAGGGTGTTCGTCTGTTGGGTGAGTGATATGTAAGACAGAATGTATGGGGAGGGGGTTGTGTGCCAAGTCGAGAGACCCCTGTCCGTGAAGTCCACTCTGCTTGTCTGTAGGTCCCTAAATCTTTGGCAATAAAAGTTGGAGTGCTGGCCTCCCTTGTTATCTGTGTGTGTGTGTTTATGTGTGTAACCCCCCTTTGGTGCCTCTCGTACCAGGCTCGGCCTTGTCTCAGGCCACCTGGAATTTAGGCCCTGTGATATGTGCATGTGTGATCCTACATATCCCCCCTTTCGGCTGATGATGGCATTGCCATCATTCAGGCGACGGAAGTTGAAACAGGATCACCACCATGCAACGAGGCATTGTTGACATCCCATTGTTTGGCACTCTGGGTGGCACAGTGACAGGATGGACAGGGAGGAGGCGCAGGGGCTGGCGCCTGGCTTCTGGGAGTGCTGAATCCTATGTCGAACAGGGTGCCAACGGCTGCTGCAGCTCCCAGCAGGGTGCTCAGGAGCCTCTTGGGCCGTCGATTGGACTCAGCTTGGGTCACGGTCGTTGGGTTACTGCTCCAACCTGTGGGTAATGTCAGCGGCAGCATGATGCAGGGCCTCCTGAGTCCATCTGACACCTGTCCCACTAGTTTTGGATCTCTCGTGCAGGTAATGGCTCAGGTGACATCGTCCGACGAATACTCTCTCTGTGTGGGTACAACAGTTGGTAATCACGAGACCGGGCTGTCCCCGGAAGACGGTGCCAGGCGGAGGCCCAGGGAACGCCGTGTCAGACTGGAGCCTCAGCCTCCTAGGCAGAGTAATGCTAATAGCGGGGGCATCATCATCCTAGTAATAGGGGGTAGAAAATAAAGACCAGATTAGGAGTGGTGGTCAGTCGAGACTCTGAATGTTGTGCACACCGGTGCAAAGGGAACAGGGAGAAAGTATAGTGGGCAACAATTCTCGGCCAGAGAACAATTGCAAAGAAACAAACAGGACACAGAAAATTGCAAAACCGGATCCTCTTCAGTAATTTCCCGGGCACGCGTGAGCCACCCCAGGTCCTTACCAAAAACAACAACCAAAATAAAATGAAAAGCTATCAAAAGAAAGAAACAGATAAGTACAGCAAAAACTGAAAAGGTCACCCAGATATCAGTAGTCAAGCCCACCACCTTAGTCTACTCTATCTGTGATCATCTTTCCTCCCCTTGCTCTTTGGTCTTTCTTGTTGGGGTTTTGGAGATTTCAGCTGGAAAAGTTGTCCTTCTTTTGGTTGGAATGTGGTTCATTCCAAGCTGCTGGCTTCATCTTGAGTGCCTCGTTGGTTGTTTTGGCATTGTGGTGTCCTGCACAGGGTGCGTCGTGGGCGTACCGTAGCATGACCCGCCTTTGTGCCTGAGGGACCACGAGGTGTGGTGAAGTGTGGGCATCAGGGACACCAAGAGGTACGCTGTCGGCAAAATGAAGAAAAGGTAAAGCCATGATCAGGTGATGGATGTCAGGAAGGGATGCCTGATCAGTTGTGAAGATCGAGTTAGCCGAGAGGTCGCGGAGGTGATCGCAGACCTTGTTGAGCACAGCATCAGTGGGCTGGAGGGAGATGATGTCAGAGTTGGAGACCTGAAGGGAAAGTTTCAGTAGGCCTCTGGCATCGAGGTAGGTGCTCGGCTGTGGCTGCAGGTGACGACCTGGACAGCATGGGTGGGTGGGAGGGAGCAAAACTCCCACGAATCACCGTGCAGTGGTCCTGCTTTGGCGAGTGCATCCGTGTGGTCATTGTATGTCTTGTCCAGTCCTAGGAGTCTGGAATGACCGCTGACCTTCTTCCAATAGATCTGTGTGTTTTGTGCAGTAATCAGAGCATCGCACGTGTGCAGGAGGTCTTGGTGTTTAACTGGCTTGTTCCCTGATGTCTTGAAGCCATTCCGTGTCCAGTGAGGGAGATAGCACATGAAGTTGAGACGTGCATAGCTGAAGTCTTTGCAGATCAGCAGGTCCTTTACTTCATGTTCGGAGGCCATCTCCAGGGTGATTAAGATTGCTGCCAGCTCTGCATACTGCGATGTGTGAGGACCAAGCTTAAGCTGTTGTGGTGGGACAGGGTCGTCATTGAGCCACAGAATGCCAGCTCCAGCTTTCAGGGTCCCCTGATGTTTGAATGAGCACACATCTACATAAATGGTGATCATGTCTTGACAGACATTTTCATCAACGTAGTGGTGTTGCGACGGTTCCATTGGTGTGGGCGTGTTCACAATGTTGGGTGCTGCTGGTCCCTCCTGAGAATAGCTGTGGCAGCTGGGTGACTGTTCTGCGTCAGGTTGGGCAGTTATGGCATGGATTGTCAGGTGTTGGTCGTCAGGAAGCTCCACGTGACATACAGTCTCTTTTGTCACTGGTGACTCTTCTACTTCCATGGTCATTACCACATCTGTGACTTCCATGCCTTGGGGCCACATGCCTTTCCTGATCTTGGGGCAGAAGGATCCCAGGGTAGGGTCCTGCCTGCACAGGAAGGAGTCATGATGCTGGCATGGGTCTCTTGTGTCAAGACACTGATCTCCAGCTGCGTTCTCTCCATGGTGTGGAGTGAGGTCTGAGGAGACAGCCAGGGTTTGACATTCCCATGTGGCTGTGTCAGGTGTCCACAGTGGCAGCGGTTCTCTAACTTGAGCCCAAATTTTCAGACGTTGGAAGTCTAACAATGGCTCGAACCGGTTCAGCAAATCTTTCCCAATGAGGAATGGAATGGACTCAAGTTGGGAAATGTATACAGGGTGTATTACATTCATGGGGCCGATGGACAAATCAAGGGGGATCATGTGATCCATCCTGGTGCCCACTGGTGAATATGCCTGCACGTCCAAAGAGCATTTCCTCGGCTGGAGGCTTTAGTTCTTCTGGGCGGCTAAGTGCTGCACCTGGTAGAAGAGACTGGCTGACATGAGGGTGATGTCTGCTGCAGTGTCGATGAGGGCCTCGAGGGTGAGAACATCTTCCAGGGTGATGGAGAGGTAGAATTTCTTGGCTATCCCCCTTTCCTGGGAGATGCCCTAGTGAGGGGGAAAGGATAAAGCCTTATCCTGGAAATTGCAGATCTGTGGCTACTGACTGTGTCAGAAGACCACAAGAGAAGTTGGGAACAGGAAATGAGAAATAACAGCTTTAAACCAATGGGACTGCATTCAAACGTAGCTTGCTGTTGCAGATCAGATTACCCCTGGGTTGGGCTCTGTTGTACAACTCCGCTTTGACCAGAAGGGGGACCACTAGCAGGTTCTGCTTCATTTGTCCCTATATGAGGTGTTGCGGTGTTAAGCTAGTCATGCAGTTAGAAAGGCTTGAACGCTGTCAAGTGTCCCTCCTGAGTAGGGCATGTCCCACAAGCTCAATCCCAGCCAAGCAGGCCCAAGTCCAGCTCCCACTCCCCCGATCCCCAGCAATGTCAACTTGGAAGGGGGTGTTCTGTACGCACAACTGAAACAACCCAGGTGGGGCTCAGCCTATCGGCTGCACTGCCTGAGACCTGACTCGACCAAGGCTGGCAAAATAGCCTTCAGGTGTCACCCACCCTACAGAGTGTCCAAGCTAGGGCCGTTCTCAGAACTCGCCCTAGACGAGGTCCTGCTCAAAAGTTGTAATGACTGCCTGAGGTACCTGTCAGCCTTGCCCTTAATGAGTCAGCGGGTGCAGCTGGGCTGGCGCGCTTTTGGGCGTCCAATTGCTGAGAACTCCCCTTCGATTCTGACAAACTGTACGATCGTAAGCAGTGACAGCAGAGCTACAGGCAAGCTCAACCAACAGAGAGCGAATGGTAAGCACCCAGCACAGGAAAAGCTCAACCGATCACGTCCAAAACCTCAACGACTCCCTGATGTGATTGTGTATGTAACTGGTTTACTGTTATTAATAATGGTTGAACTTCTATGCAAATCTCCTTGTTGGGGGAGATGGAGTGGATGAAAGCATAAAATGAAGTAAAACCTAAAATAAATCAAAAAGGTAAAACAGAAATCAAACCAAATTAATTGTTTCTTATTGTTTAATTGTAAACATCAATTAGTTATGCAGCAATAACCTAATTAGATGTTAATGTGTTGTGATCAAATTGATTTGGTCCTTGAAGTTGATTCCTGCTTTCAGGCAAGAACCTGTGTGTCCAATTATGTGTGTTGGTATTACCGGTGTTGACCACTAGAGACCCAACTCAGATGTTGTTACACTACTATGGCTGACCACTAGAGACGCAATTTCGAAATGGAGTGGTAGTTCTATGCCTGACCACTAGAGGCGCAATTTCGAAATGGAGTGGTAGTTCTATGCCTGAACACTAGAGGCGCAATTGGGTGTTGCTCCCTTTGTGGGGGGGGGGGGGGGGGTCCCCGACAAGTGAGCCTATAAGGGGTGGGGTCACTGGTGACCCAGGAGAAAAAAAACAAATGGCGTCAGGCAGGCCTTCAGGGCTCTGACCTTTAAGTGGTTAGAGTGGCGTTCGCTGACTGCACTCGTAACCAAGACGGTTGCTAGGCGGTTGCCGACGCTAGATGAGTGACATACACTTTTAATGTATGCACACGCCGCTTGCGGCTAACTTCTGTGTCTTGCGCAGTTTAAAACCCCTTAAAACAATTGCAGAAGCGAGACAGCGCTCGCGTTACGGCGACGGATCTAAATAGCGAGTGCACTATATCTCGTCGCAAATGGTGCTTCACCACAGCGGGTCTCAAGCACTGGAGACTCCCAAATTCCAAATAACACACACACTTGGCTCACAGCGCAAAGTGGTGTTAAACTTGCTTTGTCTAAAGCAGGCACACACATACGAGAAAGATCCTGATAGGTAGCTAAGCTATCGGTCTTATCTCAGGGAGTACAAGCAACAGAATTCAGGTTAGAACCTCTTAACAAGAATTCCTGTTCGCTAATAGAGAGAGAGATCTCTGCCAGGATATATAGAAACGGAGAAACTCGTCCGAATCGATCCTGGAAACAACGCGCTATACCTGAGAATCTCGTCAGATATAGGGTTTAAGTTTACTGCAGTTTAAAACGAATGAAACCTAAAATAAAATAACCGAAAATTAAAACAAAAGAAAATAACTACTAATAATAGAAATAAAAAATAATAAGCCCGTATAATCCCGCTTAAATGCCTTCAGACTGCCGTGAGTGCAATTAATCTTCAACTTTGCAACCTGTTCACAGTAGCGCTTATTCAACTGCACGTTCGGTCATAAAAAGTTTAAATTGTGTGCTCACAAAAAATTTAAACCTTGTGCCCGCGTTCTTCCACCAATTATGTAGGAATTATTAGCTCAGGTAATTTTTAATATCTCCACCAATATGTTTGAAATTAATTAAAGTTTAATTAATTATTATTTAATGCTGATTATTAACCAATCGTTATGCCGAATGGTCGGCTCCTCCAAACTCAATTGCGGTATCCCTGTGAGCCTGTTAATTTGAGACTTAAATGGGATTCACTAATTACCAGTATCGCTTAGTAACCTGGGTTAGAAGGCTCGTCCAGCGAGCTGCATCACCAGGTAATGTAAACGATTGGTAGCGAAGCTCCCCTCACGGCCGATGAGAGAGAGTCTCGTGATGTTTCAGGCGAGTTTGAGGTTCAGAGCGTGTAGCAAGATCGCACAGAGGCAGGGACTTATTGTGAGACACTCAATGACGGAGGCTAAAGTTGTGTAAAAGACATGCATTTATTCCTAGCTAACACTACAACTAACATAAGACAGACATTACACCTAACACAAACAACAAACACGAAATAACGGAATAAAACAAATGATGTAATTATGAAAATGCAATGACCGGATTTAAATGAGTAACCTTAAATGGGAAATACTGTTCTGCAAAGCAAGCACAGTTTGTGGAACACGACCCTAAAGTCTTATAGCAGGTTAACAGAACAGCTTAAGTGGTTAGAATGAAAGGAAGTTGGTTTACTTGGTTGAAGAGTGGGGGGGGGGGGGGTCTTGGCAGTTGATGGCAGAGCTGCTGAGCTGATGGCACTCAGGAAGGCGCGGCGTTTGGAGCAGTGGAGTGGAGTCCCTTTAGATTCTCTCTCCTGGTGAAGCTTTGTCTTGGGTGCTGTTCTCTGTTCAGCTGGGCCATCACCGGAGGGCTTCTTGTGGGCTTCTCTTCTCCCAGGCTAATGTTCTCCTTCGGGCTGATGGTTATTCTCTGCGCACCTTTGTTCTGAGGTGCTAGATTTATGTGGTCTAAAGTTTATGAATAGGGATGACCAGGAATTCGACTCCTGGCCCAATGGCTGGCCATCCATTTGGCAGGCTTTCGGAAGGGAGTCTGTATCAGTCCTTTTGGGATTTATGGCCCGACTGATTCTCCCTTTACTGATGATTTTCATTAAGCTGTTATAACTTTTGATACATCCACTTTTATGGTAATCACTGACCAGATTTGGAATCAGGGGTGATTAACAATCAGTTTGACACCAAACATGCCATACCAGCTTCACAGGTACATACCTCATACCATCTGCATTAATTGATTAAACAATTATTTTATCTATGTGACTGATTCACATCAGTATAGGATACAGGTGTTTTAGGTTGCACCTCAACAGATGTTACACTTTGTGCAGACATTACATCAAATATTCATATTACAAACAGCACATCTTATCCATAGATAGGCGTGGCCATTAGTTTGTGGTAATATCAATATAAATTGCACATCTGGACACAACATATCTTGGTTGGTGTGGCTTATTCTAATTGATCTTCTCCAAAATGGATAATGTACACCTTTATTCAGTTCTTTTTAATATAATATGTTAGAACACAGAAACTTGGTAACGGTCCACCAAGATCAGATAAGGACCACAATGGAATGTTGGAAGAGAAGGGGGGTTGTTAACAAAGAAGACTCTCTAAAAGATAGGACACATTGGTTACACTCACTTTCCAGATTCTTCTGGTATACCATGAGAACATATATACAATGGTAGCTATACCTATCTATTTATTTAAATTTATATGTGTTCAAGTGCAAAGGGGTAAAATGGGTGAAACACTAAGATTGTCTAAGGACACATACAAACATAACCTATCTGTATATTGAGACTAGTAGTCGTGAGTAGATCAATATACAGGGTATACAAAAGCCAAACTTAAATGAAATTTCCTTTAGGGTGTTCGTCTGTTGGGTGAGTGATATGTAAGACAGAATGTATGGGGAGGGGTGTGAGGCCGCGTGTATGGAACCGTCCTCACTATTTTAAGGGGACAGTGGCATTTTACCACAACAATGAATTGTTTTGATATCTTTCTCCCAAGGTTTTTGTTTGCAGGATCGGCAAGGGTGGAAGCAGATGGGCGTGCACATGTGGGACCTACGTAGAGTCCTTATTTATATTTATTGCCTTTTTTTTCCCCTTATGGTAGGGTGGTACCCTTATACCCAGAGGGGAATGGTAGCTCCCAATTAGAGGGGCGGGGACAAGGGTTTATAAGATGGTGGAAGGGTTAGTTCTTTTTTTTTGGGGCCCAGCTACTTGTGTGCTCTCGGAGTGGGAGGTCCTTAGGTGTGTGGGGACTAGAGGCCACGGTACAGTCTGGTGTACTTGGTTTTTTCGTTTGTTTGATAGTTAATTGTATTAGTTTTTCTTTATTGTTTTTTTATTTTTTTTCTTGTTTTGGAACCTTTGATGGGAGAGCCAAGACATGAGCTGATGCCTAAATAAATCACCAATCCCAAGTCTTTTTTTGGATGTTTCGTTGTCTTTGCCCGACCCTGAGACCTCTCGACACCTTACCCCATGACAAGGGGGTTGTGTGCCAAGTCGAGGGACCCCTGTCCGTGAAGCCCACTCTGCTTGTCTGTAGGTCCCTAAATCTTTGGCAATAAAAGTTGGAGTGCTGGCCTCCCTTGTTATCTGTGTGTGTGTGTTTGTGTGTGTAACCCCCCTTTGGTGCCTCTCGTACCAGGCTTGGCCTTGTCTCAGGCCACCTGGAATTTAGGCCCTGTGATATGTGCATGTGTGATCCTACAGATATGATGACAGTACTCGTTGGCAGGGTCCAACATTATCACACATTTGAATAAAGGCCTCATCATACTGTATGTGGAATTGTATGACATGGGCAGGATCAGTTGGGTGTGCAAGTCCAAGTAGGTTTGAGAATGTCCTCTCTATGGCTTCACTGGCTTCACTCTCCTCCTCTCTGGGCTCTGTCTCACTCTCTGACTATCTCACTCCAGTCTCTTTCTCCTGGCTTGCCCGTTCCTCTACATTCTCTCTAGGCTCTGCCTGTGACTCAGTCTTTGCCTCGCTTCCTCCTTCCATCTCCTCATCTGAACTATCACCCTCCACTTGCTGTTTATCTGAGAACAACACTCAATTTAATATCGCATTAATCTATTATTTAAGTATCTACCCTTAACAATTTTTGCACCTAGTCCATGATAATGTAATGATAGAAAATGTTATAGAACCAAAACATTGCAACAGTTTTTATTATTGTCTTTATCTTTGAATACCTCTACAATGCAACAACTGGTACATGTGTTAATGTTACCTGTGCTCTTTGTAATCCAGCTGTTGAGGGATCCACTGCCTTTAGCAGCCTCACACAGCTCTCTTTCTTCCTCCTCTCCTTACGAGGCATGTCTGGAATATTTGTTATATTATTAGTAATAATTTTTTAAAATCTATACACATAAAACACACAAACATGCACATGCAGTGCTTATCAAATGTTTAAACTGTAGAGATACAATAATTTTACTGCTGTAAAATCAGCATTTTATCTAATTTGAAATATAAACCTAATATCATCTGTTACTAATATATTTTCTTTAAAAACAGTGTTTTTTTTTTTATATCATAAATATAATAATCCATAATTATGAGGATATCCATATTAGATAGTTTTTAGTGAAATAAAAGCCCTGCAGAAAAGAAGGGAAAAGTCCTGTAACTTACTTTAAAACAAAACATGTTCCCTAAAACGGTGGACAGAGCTACAGAACCCCTTGTAACACCCTTACCCAGTTAGCTAGCAGTTAATGACCACCACTACTTGTGCAGTTCATAAAAGGACAGGTAATGTTTGTCGCGCTGTTGCACAAACAGCACGCTCATTTATTTCAATTAATTTGTTGTTATAGACTATAGTGTGCGCTGTACACCCTATTTACTGTTTTGTTGCAGTCTGCACCTTCCAATTAATTTGCCTGCTTCTCCTCCAGCTCCGCACCACCCAGCCTGCAGAAAATGCGCATGCACTTTGCGAGCTCGTACCCGGCTCGTAACGAGCGCGCTCTGCCCTCAAGGGCGAGCATTGGTTAATGGCAGTCATGTGACTGATGCAAGCCAGATCCTTTTATTTAGCAAAATTGAGATTAATAGTTACATTTTATTGTTGAGGGGCAAAGACAGGTCTCCATACGCACATACACATTAAAAAAAAAAAAAAACAACAACAACAACAACAAAAAAACCCAAGAAAAGGGCACTTGAGGCATCCTGGAGGAAAGGGGCGGGTGCTCAAGCACCCTCCGCCCCCCACGCCCCCCCTCTGCACATGCCTGAAGCTATGCAGCAGTCAAGGAACAGTGAGAACACACTGGGGTTGAAAGGCAAGATACAGTAAGAACAGATGGCCAGCAACACCTGGGGGGTATTCCAGAAAGCAGGTTATGTGACATACCCGGGTAAGTTTAAGAGTAAGTTAGTGGATAACCTCATCTTTCGGTTACAAAAACGGAGGTTAACTTTCTGGGTATGTACGTAACCATAACAGCTTACTCTCTGAAGATAACCTGCTACTGAGCAGGTTATGTTCCAGGGTCAGTTTGTTGCAGAAGGTTACTGAGCATGGCGTGCCCTTTTGATGACGATCCTGTGGACATGGAGGCACAAATTATACAAGGTTTTTTTCGCCGGGAGAGAGTTATAAGACCGCGTATTGATATCTTTTCATTTCCTAATGATTATTTGAAAAAGCGTTATCAGTTTTCAAAAGAATCGTTAATTTACTTAACATCTCTTGAAACCGCATATTGCAAATGTCACAAACCCAAACCGCGGGTCTGCGCTTAGCACAGAAAACATTCTGTGCATAGCACTTCGGTTTTTTGCGTCAGGGCATTTTTTGTACAATATGGGCGACGCAGAGCATGTGGGAAAGGCAACTGTGTGTAGAGCCGTTCGCACAGTACTGTATGTCTGGTACTTAACGCTTCTTACACATGTTTCTACAGTGCCCTGTCCAGAAAGCTCTGTGTGTTATTAAAGAGGAATTCCACAGAGTGGTAGGTTTGTCCTTTGTAGTAAAATCTATGATGCATATTTAATATGTAGTCATACTATTTATATCTATACATGTATTCATCCTGCACACACACACACTTGATACTTCCATATATGACTTTCTATTTCAGGGTTTCCAAATGTAATTTGGAATACATGTAATACATGTATAGTGACAATAAAAGGCATTCATTCATTCATAATTGGGTGCATTGATGGCACCTACATTTCTATTAAAGCTCCTTCAATAAATGAGGGAGACCATGTTAATAGGAAATCTATTCATAGTATCAATGTGCAGGTAACTTGATTTTGTATCCTTAATTTTTTGCCTTGTTAAAATCATCAAACTCATTACTTTTTTCCACTAACTATAGGTAATCATTACAGGACAGTACAATGCTGGTTACCACTGGTTGCCCTCAGATGGGGTGAGGGGAGGTGGTGGTGGGCCCCCGTCAGTTAGACGGGCTTCAGCCTTTTTTCTATTAGCTACATGACAGAAAGAATATACTAAATCGTGTTTAATAAATAGTTCAGTGATCGTGTAATCAAATATTACCTTTTTGCAGAATGTTTTTGTGTTTCATTTTGACTTGGCTCAAAGTTCTTCTGGCTCCAGAAGGATTACACCTTATTAAATAAGAAAGCATATATTCCTAGTCGATACACATTGTTATTTTAACCTAAAGAAATTAATGGCAGGAACAGTAAATGCTTTCATAGTGATTTAACAGTCAAAAGGATGCGGAAGGGTTACGTGTTTTATTATTTTGCATTATAATAAAAGGGGAGGCGATGTCAAATTTGCAATTTAATACACACGCATTTACTCTGTCCGTTATTTTTTTCCAAGCCAACTCTTTCTTTAGCCGATGCAGCCGTATTGCTTTTTTTCATTATTATTGGCTTGAATTCCTCATACTGTATGCGTGCATTAAAACTTCCAACTCCGCCTCTGTGAAGTATGCCGCTCTCTTTTTTTCACTTTGATTTTCCATTCTGACTCGTGAAATCGGCGATCAATTGAAAACGTCTTTATGTATGCACGGTGCACGCGCATTAACTCTGGGTAACCAATAGGAGGTTGATTGAACTTACTCTTCTCAGGTGTTTTGGAACCGACATACTCATGGTATGCGGGTTTGGGGTATATCAACCCAGAGGTTAAGATTTACCAAATGGTAAGTTAACCAAGCTTTCTGGAATACCCCCCTGCTCCCCAAAAGGGGAAAAAACACGAAGGACAGGGTCAGATGAGTGCTGACCCTGACCCAAAAAAACTAAATCATTGCATATCAATAGAATTTCCATGATTTAACATATGAATATGCCTTTTACTGTACCTTCTCAGATGAATGGTACAGCATATGTGGCCAGTTTTTTAACTCCTTACACTGCATAAGTCAGTACCATAGACAGCTCCCCAGTAACTACTTAGTGATAGCATAGACGTAAAGCAAGTATTACATGGAATAAAGATATGGAATGCAATTCTGGACCTGCAAGATAAGATAAGGCATAAGATGACAAGACAAGAAAAGATAAGATAAGACGAGCCAAGCAGCCAAAAGTGTAAGACCTCAGATATAATTATTCTAAAGGGAATACCAGAATACATAAATATAGACCATAAGGTTAGATGGTCTGGTGTGTCCTTAGGGGTAAATTGTGAGGATATGCCCCCTGCTCAGTGGCCTGAGTTGATATTTATTTTAAAAAGCAGGCCTTACCACTAATATCCAGTGACCACCTGTATCGGTTGATGCAGCCCAGTAACTGAATAAGTGTAACTAAGAAATCAAAAACCTACTTTAAGGTCTTAAGGGTTAAAAAATCCATACACTGAAAAACAGGATTTCAAAGGGTTTATTATTTTTTATAGCGATTGGTATTTTGGCTGAATTTGTTTTGACAGTGCCAGTTTCACATTCTTTCCTTGAAAACATAACTTCTCAGAGCTTCTGTATAAAATTACTTTGGGGGTGATAAAAAATGTCAGCTGAATCAACTCCCTCACAACACTGGCTTAAATTTCTTGAAAATTTTAAATTAATTTGCTACAATATGCTAACTATAAGAAAATATTATGGTAACTAAAACTTTTCAGGGTTAAAAGTCATAAGGCATTTTCATACATCTGTGCCTTATTAATGAGGGTAAAATTGAAGACAAGTAGGTACTTTATCACCTCCTCAATTAGTTGTCTAGTAATATGTAGATCACACATTAGAAATAAATTAAGCAACATGCTGACAAAATTTACCTTACCAAGGCGAAGTCTTACAAAGGCTTGTTCATCACCTCTGAAGATGACTTCCATGGTATAGAGGTTCCTTTCCTTTTTTACTTTTGTTCATTTTAGTTTGGAAATAAAGTTAAATTACCTGGAAATAAGGTTAAACATCATACTGTACATGATCATACAATTCCAAAAAAGTTGGGACGTTGTGCACATAGTAAATAAAAACAGAATGCAATGATATGCAAATCTCATAAACCCATATTTTATTCATAACAGAATAAAGAAAACAAATCAAATGTTTAAACTGAGAAAATGTATAATTTTAAGGAAAAAATGAGGTAATTTTGAATGTCATGGCAGCATCACGTCTCAAAAAAGTTGGGACAAGGCCATGTTTACCCCTGGGTGGCATCACCTTTTCTTTTATCAACAGTCTGTAAAGGTCTGGGTACTGAGGAGATCAGTTGCGCGAGTTTTGGGAGAGGAATGTTGTCCCATTCTTGTCTGATACAGGATTCTAGTTGCTCAATTGTCCTAGGTCTTCTGTGTCATAATTTTCTTTTTATGATGCGCCAAATGTTTTCAATGGGTGAAAAATCTGGGCCGTTGGCAGGCCAGTTCAGTACTCGGACCCTTCTTCTACGAATCCATTATGTTGTAATTGATGCTGTGTGTGGTTTGGCATTGCCATGTTGGAAAATGCAAGGTCTTCCCTGAAAGAGACATCATATAGATGGGAGCATATGTTACTCTAGAACCTGGATATACCTTTCAGCATTGATGGTGCCTTTCCAGATATGCAAGCTGCCCATGCCATATGTACTAATGCACCCCCATACCATCAGAGATGCTGGCTTTTGAACTGAGCGCAGATAAGATGCTGGGTGGTTCTTCTCCTCTTTAGTCTGGATGATACAGCATCCCTGGTGTACAACAAGAAGTTCAAATTTATATTTGTCCGACCACAGAACAGTTTACCACTTAGCCACAGTCCATTTTAAATGAGCACTGGCCCAGAGAAGATGTCAGTGAACCTGGATCATGTTCAAGTACAGCTGCTTCTTTGAGTGATACAGTTTTAATGGGCATCTTCGGATGGCACGGCGAATTGTGTTCACTGACAATGTTTTCTGGAAATATTTCTGAGCCCATTTAATGATTTCCATTGCAGAATCATGCCTATTTGTGAGGCAGTGCCACCTAAGGGCCTGAAGATCACGGGCATCCAATATGGTTTTTTGGCCTTGTCCCTCTTGATTATATTATGTATCTCTTGATTATATTATGTATTGTAGATGATGATATTTTCAACCTCTTTGCAATTTTATACTGAGGAACCTTTTTCTGAAATTGCTCCACTATTTGTCGATGCAGTATTGGGGGATTGGAGATCCTCTGCCCATCTTTCCTTCTGAGAGACACTGCAACTCTAAGATGCTCTTTTTATACCCAATCATGTTACTGACCTGTTGCCAATTGACGTAATTATTTGCAAATTGTTCCTCCAGCTGTTGGGTTTTTGTACCACTAACTTTTTCAGCCTCTTATTGCCCCCGTTCCAACTTTTTTGAGACGTGTTTCTGTCATGAAATACGAAATGAGCCAATACTTTTCATGAAATAGTAAAATGTCTCACTTTAAACATTTGATATGTTTTATATGTTCTGTTGTGAATAAAATATGAGATTATGAGATTTCTATATCATTGCATTCTGTTATTTACAATTTGCACAACGTCCCAACTTTTTTGGAATTGGGGTTGTACATTTCTATTACTGCAAACATACACATCATCAGTATCATTATAGTTGAAAAGTTAATCTAAGAATAATCACCTCTCCATAAATTTCCTCATTCGGGCAAAGTGACTGGAACTCTGTAGCACGTAATACATGAGACATAGAGTGATCGAAGTGACCACACAATAACTTCTCCACCATTTTTTGAGAAAAGCTGATTCACATATCCTCTCCTGGAGCCGACACCTTATCGTGGTGGAGGGGTTTGCGTGTTCCAATGATCCTAGAAGCTAAGTTGCCCGGGGCTTTATGCTCCAGGTAGGGTCACCCAAGGCAAACAGGTCCTGGGTGAGGAACCAGACGAAGTGTGGCTCATTAGACCCCTCATTAGACCCCTTATGAAGGGTAACATATTGGATCCACGATTTCCCTCGCCTGGACTCGGGTGTGGGAGGAGTTTGGCGAGGCCATGGAGAACAACTTCCGGACAGCTTCGAGGAGATTCTGGTCCACCATCCGGCAGCTCAGGGTGGGAAAGTGGTGCAGCATCAACACTGTTTATGGTTGGGATGGGGTGCTGCTGACCTCAACTCCAGACGTTTTGGGTCGGTGGAGGGAATACTTTGAAGACCTCCTCAACCCCACCGACACACCTTCCAATGAGGAAGCAGAGTCTGGGGACTTGCGGGTGGACTCCCCTATCTCTGGTGCAGAGGTCGCTGAGGTGGTTAAAAAGCTCCTCAGTGGCTGGGCCCTGGGGGTGGATGAGATCCACCCGGAGTTCCTTAAGGATCTGAATGTTGCAGGGCTGTCCTGGTTGACACGCATCTGCAGCATCGCGTGGACATTGGGGGCAGTGCCTCTGGACTGGCAGACCGGGGTGGTGGTCCTCCTCTTTAAGAAAGGGGACCAGAGGGTGTGGTCCAACTATAGAGGGATCACACTCCTCAGCCTCCCTGGTAAGGTCTATTTGGGGGTCCTGGAGAGGAGGGTCCGTTGGATTGTCGAATCTCGGATTCAGGAGGAGCAGTGTGGTTTTTGCCCTGGCCGTGGAACGGTGGACCAGGTCTATCCTCTCAGCAGGGTCTTGGAGGGTGCATGGGAGTTTGCCCAACCAGTCTACATGTGCTTTGTGGACTTGGGACACGGCATTTGACCATGTGCCTTGGGGAGTCCTGTGTGGAGTGCTCCGGAAGTATGGGCTTCCGGGCTTCCTTATAAGGGCTGTTCAGTCCATGTATGACCGGTGTCAGAGCTTGGTCCGCATGGTTGACAGTAAGTCAGACTCATTTCCAGTGAGGGTTGGACTCCGCCAGGGCTGCTCTTTGTCTCCAATTCTGTTCATAGCTTTTATGGACAGAATTTCTAGGCGCAGCCAGGGTGTTGAGGGTGTCCGGTTTGGTGACCTCAAGATTAGGTCTCTGCTTTTTGCAGATGATGTGGTTCTGTTGGCTCCATCGGACCGTGACCTTCGGCTTTCACTAGAGCAGTTCGCAGCCGAGTGTGAAGCGGCTGGGATAAGAATCAGCACCTCCAAATCTGAGACCATAGTCCTCAGCCGGAAAAGGGTGGAATTCTCTCTCCGGGTCAGGGAGGGGGTCCTCCCCTAAGTAGAGAAGTTTAAGTATCTCGGGGTCTTGTTCACGAGTGAGGGAAGGATGGAATGGCAGATCAGTGTGGCGTCAGCAGTGATGCGGGCGCTACATCGATCTGTCATGGTAAAGAAAGAGCTCGATTTACCAGTCGATCTACGTTCCTACCCTCACCTATGGCCATGAGCTATGGTTAGTGACCAAAAGAACGAGATCGTGAATACAAGCAGCCGAAATGAGTTTCCTCCACAGGGTGGCTGGGCTCTCCCTTAGAGATAGGGTGAGGAGCTCAGTCATTCAGGAGAGACTCAGAGAAGAGCCGCTGCTCCTCCGCATCGAGAGGAGTCAGAAGAGGTGGCTTGGGCATCTGTTTAGGATGCCTCCTGGACGCCTCCCTGGTGAGGTGTTCCGGAAATGTCCCACTGGGAGGTGGCCCCGGGAAAGACCCAGGACACACTGGAGAGACTATGTCTCTCGGGCAGGCCTGGGAACACCTTGGGATTCCCCCGGATGAGCTGGATGAAGTGGCCGGGGAGAGGGAAGTCTGGGTTTTCCTGCTTAGACTGTTGCCCCCGCAACCCGACCTCGGATAATGGATGGACGGATGATTCACCTATGAAAAATATTGAAATATGACAAAAATAACCAAACTCGGATACTGTGATACTTAATCTGCTTTTTTTATTATTTTTTTTATTTATTATTCTTTTAAATGTTTACTTACCCTTGCTTTTGTAGATAAGGCAGTTTTCCTCCTCTGCTGCACAATCTAAGGACTATTCCAACCCTTTGGATACCTGCATAATTAGTAACAGCATATTTATATTTTCTGTTCTATTCATTAGAAAGTTAGCCATATTGAATTTCTCCGTTTTTCATACCTCATCTCTACATTCTCTGTCAGGGTCAGCCCCCCACTGTGGTCCTTCCGTGCCCCTTCCCCATTTGACCAGCAGGTGGTGCTGGTCATTCCGTCCTTCACGTCAGTCCTTGTTCTCCCCTGTCTCCTGTCTGGTCTCGTGGCTCAATGTATTAAACATGTGCTGTCTGTTTGCCCCTCGGTCCTGAGTTCCCTCTTGTCTTGTGTTCGAATCCCACCTCCTCTGTTTTTGTATTTAGCTCCCTGGTTTTTTCCTTTGTGCTTGATATACCCTGGTGTCTGATTTAGTAATCGGTTTTGGTTTTGTTTCTTGTTCCCCTGCCTGTGTTATTCCTATGTACTTCCCTAGTGTTGATATATGCATTCTTGGTTAGTTCTTAGTTTCCCTGATTGTTAGTTTCTTTGAGTTAATTGGTTTCACCTGTGTCTTGTTTCCCTAGTCCTTGTTAATCAGTCTCACCTGCCCTGTGTTAGTCATTACCCCTTGTAGTATATTAGTTCCTGCCCTTGTTCTGTTCCCTGCTGGTTCATCGTGTCTCAGCTCGTGTCTCAGCTCGTGTCTCAGCTCGTGTCTCAGCTCGTGTCTCAGCTCGTGTCTCAGCTCGTGTCTCAGCTCGTGTCTCAGCTCGTGTCTCAGCTCGTGTCTCAGCTCGTGTCTCAGCTCGTGTCTCAGCTCGTGTCTCAGCTCGTGTCTCAGCTCGTGTCTCAGCTCGTCGGTGGTAGGCCCTTGTCTCTGGTTTTCCCCATGGTTGTATTTTACTTTAGTGTCTTGCTTTTCTAGTTAGTTAGTTTTTCCATGTGTGTTATTTAGTCTGGTTTATTCCTCCCTGTTTAGTTTTGACCCCTCGTGGTCTTTTGGTTTTCTTTAGTTATCTGTTTGATTTAATAAACCCTGTTTTGTTTGCTGGAGCCGCAAGTGGGTCGTCCGCCCCTTTGTGCACCATGCCTCGTTCTCGTGCTGTCCGGAACCATGACAGTATGAACCAGCCAACAGGATGATCCCCAGGCTCCGGAACACCTGCTCCCCCTGAAGTTCTGATCACCGTTCAGGTTCGTCGGGAGGAGCTCTGTTCTCTTCAGGCCATCTGGCAACGGCTATCCCAGACTCCAGCTGTCCTCCAGTCACCATGGCTGTGCCGGGCCCTGACAGAGGCCGGCAACCAGCTGCTCCAGCTCTCTTCAGCATCTCCGGAGGAGGAGGTGCGAAGGCTGGAGAGGGTCTTCTGGCACCTGGTGGACCTGGCCGGGTCGCCTAAGGAACCCGAACCAGGTTGCCCAGGGGAAGCCGCAGCCGCCTCCGCCGCTCTGCCCGAGCCCTGCCCAGGGGAAGCCGCAGCTGCCTCCGCCGCTCTGCCCGAGCCCTGCCCGGCCCACAGGAGGCCGCCGCCTCTGCTTCTGCTCTGCCCCGGCCGCCCGCGCCCGGCCCACAGGGGACAGCAGCCTCTGCTTCTGCCCTGGCCGCCCGCGCCCGGCCCACAGGGGGCCGCTTTCGTCTCTGCTCTGCCCACACCCGGCCCACAGGGGGCCGCCGCCTCTGTGACGTCCCAGCCGCCGCCTTTGCGATGCCCCGGCCGCCCGCGCCCGGTGCACAGGGGGCCGCTTTCGTCTCTGCTCTGCCCACATCCGGCCCACAGGGGGCCGCCGCCTCTGCGACGTCCCAGCCGCCTGCGCCCAGTCCGCAGGGAGCCGCCGCTTCTGCGATGCCCCGACCGCCCGCGCCCGGCCTACAGGGGGCTGCCGCCTCTGCGATGCCCCAGCCGCCCGCGCCCGGTCCACAGGGGGCCGTGTCTTTGTACTCTGCCCCTGCATCTCCATCTAAGGCCGTCCTGACCCCATGCCCCAAGGCCCGGACTTCTACCCCCACACAAGTGGACCTTTCTTGGCACTGGTGGGGGCCCAGCAAAGGACCAGCCCGGTTCTGTCTCCCGAAAGGGGAGACGGGGACATGCCAGGCGGTCCAACCGCCCTGACCTAGCCCCTTCCTCAGTGTCACCCTCTGGCCCTCATTCTTCATTCCCTTCTCCTTCGCCCTTCAGTTCCCATTCCGGTCCCGTGCCCTTCTCATCATCGCCCTCCAGTCCCAGTTCCTGTCCCAATCCTGCAGTCCCTTCCTCATTGTTCCCCTCTGGTCCCCATCCTTCCTTATCGTCCTCCAGTCCCCATTCCGGTCTTGTGCCCTCCTCGTCGTTCCCCAGTCTTGTAGTCCCCTCCTCGTTGTTGCCCTCCGTTCCCAGTTCCCGTCCTTGTCCTAGGGTCCCTTCCTCATCATCTTCCGGTCCTTCGCTCCCTTCCTTGTCACCCTCCGGTCCCTTTTCCCGTCCTGCCATCATTGCCTCATCGCCCTCCAGTACCCGTCCTTGTCCACGTCCCGCAGTCCCTTCCTTGTCGCCCTCCTACCAACCACCTACCCCACACCCTACCCAACTTTTCCCTTTTATGTTTCCTGGCCAGCAGTCCCAAAGAGTCCCGTTGCTACCCTTCCCTTTCAGTTTATCTGCCCCATTTCAGTCCCAGTCCCATGTTCCTGGTTCTTTCCCTTCTGGTTCCCCTACATTTTGTTTTCCGCCTCATGCCCCAGGTTTTGTTCCTCCGTCCCCGCGTCCATTCCTGAGTCAGTTGGTTTTTGGTCCCCATGTTCTGTCTCCTGCTGTGTTTTCGCGTCTGGTCTTTTTGTCCCAGCTCCTCATGTCTGCTCTGTCTATTTTCGTGCCCTTCCTGTCTGAGTTTTTGGTTCTGTCTGTCCAGTTCCTCGGTTGTCATTAGTCTGTTCCCTGTCCGGTTCTGCGTCTTGGTCCTGTCCATCCATCCAGTCTGTCCAGTTCCTCGGTTGTCGTTAGTCTGTTCCCTGTCCGGTTCTGCGTCTTGGTCCTGTCCATCCATCCAATCTGTCCGGTTCCTTGGTTGTTGTTCACTTGTTCCCTGTCTTGCTCCGTGTCTGCGTCCTGTCTGCCTGTTCTCTGTGGCCCTGGCGCGCGTCCGGTGTCCGCGCGTTAGGTGGGGGGTACTGTCAGGGTCAGCCCCCCACTGTGGTCCTTCCGTGCCCCTTCCCCGTTTGACCAGCAGGTGGTGCTGGTCATTCCGTCCTTCACGTCAGTCCTTGTTCTCCCCTGTCTCCTGTCTGGTCTCGTGGCTCAATGTATTAAACATGTGCTGTCTGTTTGCCCCTCGGTCCTGAGTTCCCTCTTGTCTTGTGTTCGAATCCCACCTCCTCTGTTTTTGTATTTAGCTCCCTGGTTTTTTCCTTTGTGCTTGATATACCCTGGTGTCTGATTTAGTAATCGGTTTTGGTTTTGTTTCTTGTTCCCCTGCCTGTGTTATTCCTATGTACTTCCCTAGTGTTGATATATGCATTCTTGGTTAGTTCTTAGTTTCCCTGATTGTTAGTTTCTTTGAGTTAATTGGTTTCACCTGTGTCTTGTTTCCCTAGTCCTTGTTAATCAGTCTCACCTGCCCTGTGTTAGTCATTACCCCTTGTAGTATATTAGTTCCTGCCCTTGTTCTGTTCCCTGCTGGTTCATCGTGTCTCAGCTCGTGTCTCAGCTCGTGTCTCAGCTCGTGTCTCAGCTCGTGTCTCAGCTCGTGTCTCAGCTCGTGTCTCAGCTCGTGTCTCAGCTCGTGTCTCAGCTCGTGTCTCAGCTCGTCGGTGGTAGGCCCTTGTCTCTGGTTTTCCCCATGGTTGTATTTTACTTTAGTGTCTTGCTTTTCTAGTTAGTTAGTTTTTCCATGTGTGTTATTTAGTCTGGTTTATTCCTCCCTGTTTAGTTTTGACCCCTCGTGGTCTTTTGGTTTTCTTTAGTTATCTGTTTGATTTAATAAACCCTGTTTTGTTTGCTGGAGCCGCAAGTGGGTCGTCCGCCCCTTTGTGCACCATGCCTCGTTCTCGTGCCGTCCGGAACCATGACAATTATCCCTCTTGCTCTACAGTGACGGAATTGGCGTCCCTGTCTTCCTTTCTGCCAGGTTGCATTTCTGCACTTCTAGGTGTTTCTTCAGGTGCTGGCTTTTTCTCTTTCTTTTTCTGTGCTTTCTTGCCTTTGGGAACTGAGAGTTTACTTGGTGTGTTGTAATATTTCGACCTGATTTCAGGTGTGTTTTGCAATTGTCTTTTATGTCATTGCTTCTCTTTTGTTTCCATCTTCCCTGCTTTTAGACATCTAGTGTGAAGCTTTATGAGCAGTCCAGTTTTAGAATGTGCTCAGTGTATCTCCCTCTCAAAATGATATACATTTTGCGAATGAAACCTGCTGCCCTGATCTTTCTCTTGTGTTTCAGGATGGAATGATTAACTGTCCCAAACCATGCTTCAGGCAGGAACGGGGTTAAACAAAAGGGTTCAATGGAAAAACGCAAGGGCATAATGGGAAAACACGGCACTACCTGTACACGAAAATACAACACACGACACTGCACTGTACTAATACAGACAATGAGAAACAGCTGTTAAACACAGGGAATCGACATGAGGTTAACGAGGGGGGGGCATGGCACAAGAGGATCAGCATGATCAGGGTGTGACAGAACCCCCCCCACAAAGGTGCGCACACCGGGCGCGCCCCAGGGGAGCGGAGGGACGGAACCGGGAACACAGGACCAGGAAAACAAAACCAAAAACAAATCAACCGTGCACAGGGAACAAGACAGAAACACAGAACAGACACAAAGACAGGAACTCAGACAACAAACGACAAACCACAGGAAAAGCCAACAAACACAGGGGGAACACCAACGGGAGGAACAAAGGGGCCAGGGGCGAACAAAGGAGAAACAGGAGGACGAGGAGCAGACACAGGGGGCACAAAGGGACCGAAAGGCACAGAGGGACCGGGGACAAACACAGGAGGCACAAAGGCAGGGGGAACAGAGGCAAAGGGCAGGGGCAAATGGGGAGCCGCAGGTAACCCAGGCAGGCGAGGGGTGGCAGCAGGCGACCGCGAGGCCGAAGCCAGAGGGACCCTCAGCGAGCACGAGGGGGGAGCTGGAGGGAACGCCGCAGGCGGCAAGGAGGAGGGCGGAGGGACTGACGAACGGGGCAAGGAGGGAGAGGAAGGAGACCCAGGCGAAGGGGAGGAGTAGCCGTGGCAGACGAAGGCATAGCTGCCGCCGGCCAAGGCGCAGGTGACCGCCGAGCTGGAGATGGGGGACTCGCAGGCGACCGATGAAGGGCCGGAGGCGGGACAGCAGCCAGCCGACGGGGCGCTGCAGGCGGAACCGGAGGCGACCGCTGAGCCGAAGCCAGGGGAACCGCAGGCGACCAGCGAGCCGCAGTCAGGGGAACAGAAGGCGAGCCAGGGGGCAGGGCGGGTGGGTGGGACCCGACCCCGGCACAGGTGTCCCCTCCCCTTTCTGGAGACTGAGAAGTGGGGACCTGGCCGGGACCTGGCGCGCTGAGGCAAGGGTGAATGAGTCATAGGGGAGGTCACGGGGGAAGTCACTGGGAAAAGCACGGGGGAAAGAGTCCTGAAGGAGGTCAGGGAGATCCCCGAGGGATCCCACTCCAGCTCCTCCACTGTCTCCACTACAGAGGGAGGAGCGTCGGCCTGGCAGACCGGGGTCTCGGGCGACACAGCAGCAGGGGCCTCTGGAGCCGCGGGGAACACTGCAGGGGTCGCTGGAGCCGCGAGGAACACTGCACGGGCCACTAGAAACACTGCTGGAGCCGCGGGGACCTGGGTTGGGAGCACAGGAGTCACGGGGAGCCGCCGACTCCGGGCCAACAGGGGGAGCTGCAGCGGCAGGCACGAGAGTCACTGGGGAGGCAGTTGTAGTCTCGGGAACCAAGAAGGGCGCTGCTCACTTCTGAAACCGCGGAACCCGCGGGATAGCGTCCCAAATGGACCTCGCCCCTTTAAGGGCCAGGCGTGTCCCAGAAAAAGGATGCACTGCCGATATGGGCAGCGAAGCGGCAGGGGGTTGTTGTGAGGCGGTGGAGACGGTGATCTCTGCAGCGAAACCCGCCGAGTGCAGAATCGGGAGCAAGTCCTCCCGACACACAGCAGGGCAGGAGGCGGAGAGCGAAACAGCCCCCAGGAAGACCTCCGTTGCGTCTTCCTTCTTTCGGCACATCCGCCTTTTCTTCCAGCTTGCTGTAGCGGGTTGCGGAGTCCGGGGCACCTCAGGAAGTGGGGACAAGAGACCAAAAGGCATGCCGCAGTCCATGGCTACTTGCCTCATATTAGCCTCTGCTACCCCATGTCTCAGCTGCCGCAGGTCCTCATGCACCTCATCTGCGAGGTGCGTGTCTTCAGGTAGGGATAGCTCTTCGAGGGTATCCCTTGCCCGGATAGCAAGGGCTTGCAGCACGGGGTCCTCCCTTACCTCAGGTCGCTCAAGCCAATGCAGGGTTTCATTCACCAGACCAAGGTACTGCTCCTCGGTCAAGGTCTGCGTCTTGTTTGGGAGTTCTGTCATTCTGTCATAACGCGTAAAACACAAACCAGGGAAGCAGGCGAACGAAGGCAGGAACGGGGTTAAACAAAAGGATTCAATGGGAAAACGCAAGGGCATAACGGGAAAACATGGCACTACACGAAAACACAACAATACAAAGCACGACACTGCAATGACAGAACTAGGGAAATAAACTCTGACGTGGACTTAAATACACTGTACTAATACAGACAATGAGAAACAGCTGTTAAACACAGGGAATCAACATGAGATTAACGAGGGGGGCACTTTATTTTTTTATCTTTGTTAAATTTATGACATAAAAAGTAACTATGCATCAATGTTTGGTGTAAATATTGTGCATTTTTTCCATTTCCTACAGAGACTGTGTTTACATCTTTTCCATTAAAAAATGAGCAAAATATGTTATTGAGGGGTGCCCAAACTTTTGCATACTACTGTATGTATCAAAAAGGGTCTGTAACATTGTTGGGCAAAAATATTTATATATGTATATATTTTTTTTACTGTCACTAGGCATGACTATGTTGTTCTTCATGGCCATATTATGGACTGTCCTGAAGGCAACAGTAAACGGGGACCTGCCAGACATAGTTCTCATGTTGTTCACCACCTCTTCTTCAGGTATGTCAAAAGTCATCTGAAGCCTTCTGGATAAGCTTAGACAGTTTTTCAATGCTCTCCTGGACAATAATTGTGTCATATTCAGTGTTAAAAGCTATGCACATATGTTGGAAAATGCCTTTAGCATCATCAAACATTGTAGTGTTCTGCAGAGCAGCAAAACAGTACAGTATGTGGAAAATTCACAGAGGCCTATGTCACTTATTTTTCTGCCCACAAAATTGGAGAAGGCCTTTATAGCATGGACTGCACAGATATGGATAATTGTGATATCCCAATCAGTATTTTCACCAGAAACTATTTTAAAAGACCTTTTGAGGTATTGGGGTATGTTTTCTTTGTTAAATTAGTGCCCAGCTGTAGTCCACTTCAATCTTGTGGACATGAATTGTGGAACACTTTAGAAGTTTATTTACAAATTTCATTAGCCAGAATGAAATTGTTGGTACATCGTTTGAAAGCATTTTTGATACAGGAAGTGGTGGTGTCTCATTTCCCATGCCTGGTAGAGTTAAGCTGTAGTATAGCACTTTTGTGTCCTGGTTTGGAATTTTTGCAACAACACCACCGGTTGCATCCAGATATAATGATACCTGCTTCTTGCTGTGCAAATAATTGAGCAAAATTGAGATTCCTCTCTCAGTATACAAATGGACTGCAAATGGGTTAAGTTGGAGATGTTGGATGTAACCTGGCCAGTTGTTAAAGTCTGTATCACACTCCTTCATGATGCTCTGAGTAAGTATCAACTTCAGCATTACATTGTCATGTAGCCGTGTAGTCTTATTCAGCTCTGAGGAAATTACATTTTTGTTTAGGCAGTTACTGAGTGTAACGAAGTTCACAACAGCGCTGTAGGGCGCGGATACATACCGATACATTTATCTCTCCTTAACCCGCAAGTTGTGGGTGCACACATAACACAGCCAGCATCTCCATATTTATCAAATATTTACGATGCATTTTCATTACAAACATAACCCTAATCATGCAACTAACCTACACTAGGATACAGACACAACTTCATCGTTACTGTCACGTTCGGGCTCGGGCGAGCAGGGAAGCAGGCGAGAGCAGCCAGGTAGTCAGGTAAACATGGGTTTATTGCACGACAGACGGACATCGACGGACAATACAATGACGGATCTCGCATACATGGGGAGACGCGGACTCATATACACAGAACAAGGCAAAAGAAACAGGAAATAGCTGGGCACAATCGGGGAAGCACACGTGGATAATGAGGGGGCGTGGCACACACTAGAAGCGGACGGAGCGGGGCGTGACAGTTACATTGCTTTAATTATTTTATGGTTATATATGTTTGTGTATTAGTACAGTGTATTTAAGTCCACGTCAGAGTTTGTTTCCCTAGTTCTGTCATTGCAGTGTCGTGCGTTGTATTGTTGTATTTTCGTGTAGTGCCGTGTTTTCCCGTTATGCCCTTGCGTTTTCCCATTGAACCCTTTTGTTTAACCCCGTTCCTGCCTTCGTTCGCCTGCTTCCCTGGTTCGTGTTTTACGCGTTATGACAGAATGACAGAACTCCCAAACAAGACGCAGACCTTGACCGAGGAGCAGTACCTTGGTCTGGTGAATGAAACCCTGCATTGGCTTGAGCGACCTGAGGTAAGGGAGGATCCCGTGCTGCAAGCCCTTGCTATCCGGGCGAGGGATACCCTCAAAGAGCTATCCCTACCTGAAGACACGCACCTTGCAGACGAGGTGCATGAGGACCTGCGGCGGCTGAGACATGGGGTAGCAGAGGCTAATATGAGGCAAGTAGCCATGGACTGCGGCATGCCTTTTGGTCTCTTGTCCCCACTTGCTGAGGTGCCCCGGACTCCGCAACCCGCTACAGCAAGCAGGAAGAAAAGGTGGAGGTGCCAAAAGAAGGAAGATGCAACGGAGGTCTTCCTGGGGGCTGTTTCGCTCTCCGCCTCCTGCCCTGCTGTGTGTCGGGAGGACTTGCTCCCGATTCTGTACTCGGCGGGTTTTGCTGCAGAGATCACCGTCTCCACCGCCTCACAACAGCCCCCTGCCGCTTCGCTGCCTATATCGGCAGCGCGTCCCGGAAAAGGGCCAAGCAATTTCTCTGTGTCTTGTCTTCCCGGTTTGCCTTGCCTGCTGTGTCCTGCCTGATCACCTGCCTGCCTTCCCTGCTCGTCTCATCCATCATGCCTGCTTCGTCTCCCTCTCGGACCCATGTGTATACCCTGCCATCCTTCCTTGCCTTTCCCTGCTCCCTTGTCTACTCTACTCCTCCCTCCCCGGATCCTCGTCTTGTCCACCTGTTCCGGACTGATCTTCACGGTTACCGACTCTCACCTGCCTCTCGACCATGATTTAGCATGTCCCTCTTGGTTTCTGTACAACCCGATCCCAGAAATAAAGGCATTTACCTCCGCATTTCGGGGTCAGCCTCCTCCCTGCTGGCCAGCCTAACAGTCATCATAGGAGCATGGTGGAAAACCGAGTTTTTGGTTGGGAAATCCTAAAATAATGTATTTTCCCTCTCCATGCATGGGTAGGGGAAATGTGTGGACTATTCCAATTTATAAATTCTTTTTGTGATGTCCATATTTAAATACTGTTGTGTTTATTCTGTGGATGAAGTATTGTTATAAAGGCTGTTGTGGGAACGTGGTTATTCAGTTAGCTTTCCCACCCGGTCATTATAGATTGGCACAACAGTAGCGAAATGTTAATGTGCCTGCACTTACATTAGTTCATTATCTGATGTTGTGCGTCAATGAATATAATGTAAGTACTGTAATTGTAATTTCCTTCGCTACTTCGCGATTCTGTTTATATTGTTTGTAAGACCGCAACTGCCTTATATTTTCATTATACGGCGCTATTTATTTATGTTTACCTTTTTGGGGCTGTATGGTAGCGCATTCGCTATGTTGATATGCTAATGCATTGATCGCCTGTAATGTATGTGTGCCCACTCATAACGGCTTACTTTGGGGTTGCTTGGATTTGTAATTACGGGGATTATGGAGCTAGGAATCTATTCCTTAAGTTTTGATTATTATTAATTACCGGTTATTTAAGTAAACATTTAAACCGGTAGGTTTGTTAATGTAGTAAGGTTGATTTCTATTCCTGCTATGCTTATAACATGTAATCCACCTTATAACTACACATCACCTATGTGATTGAATGTATTGATTTTATTTCCACAGACCACACATCCATCTACATATCAGGTTTACCATTATAATTCATTTCAATAACCCATTGTACATCCTGCTTCACAAGTTCCATTTAATAAATTCTGCCTTTAAAGTCATCCCCTCTGGAGCCGGAATCTTGTCCATATTGACCGCCTCTACCAGTATTAAACTCCTACATCAGTGTAGCAGTGCTACCCTACCCGTCAAGTATAGATAATTTGTATAAATACTATTTAATGAATAATTAATGTAGTTTGCATTCAGATTAGTATTTTCTTGCATATATGGTGTAAAGGTATGGACTGATCTGGTGGGTGTGGCTTTACATATATAAGCTCCAGATCCTGGTCATTTTAACGAGAGTGAGTTGGAGTACTATGGTGTATAGAGTGTGTAACTTACCAAGAGTGAAGGTGGTAACACCTCAGTGTGAGAAATTGTTTCTTTTTGTTTTGTTTGGTTTGGTTCTTTTTCTACTGCACTGTCCACTGTTAATAAATCACACTGGGCACTACGTAAGTAAATGAAAATAAAAATCCCTAAAATGGTGATTGAGCCATTTGAATTCTTTTGGAATTAGTCTGTCAAGAATCAGCCAAATATTGCAGCGCCTTCTGGTGACACTGAGGTTGCCAGCAGAAAACAGGTGCAGCCTGTAATTTCTGATAATAATCATTGCTTACACCCTTCAAGAGAGATTTTGCAATTTTTCCTCTCTTACACATGCTGTTACGCATGTCTGTCCTTTTTTGTGCAGGATTGGACCACAACACAGAACTCTGACTTGAGCAAGCTGATATATTTTTTTGGTTTCTGCCCAATTAAAAACAGTATCTGGCCCTACAGGAGGAAAAGGTGCATCGTGCAAGGGCCTTAAAAAAGGGGGCATGAGTTTTCCTGCTGTTATTTATTTTTTTGATCCACTTATATTTAAAAGAAATAGGGCAGTTGGGGTTTCTTTTTCTGAACTCTTGATACATGACATGGGTCCAGGATTTTTTCAGGTGTTTCCCTTTTTTCCATTGCTTGTGGTTTAGAACTATCTTAAAGCATCTGGGCACAAATTGTGTTTTTCATTATTTTATTTCATTACCCTTTGACTCCATTTCATCATCAGTTTTAACTTCTTCCAGATAAACTATATCTTCTACATCTGTACGGTATTTAGGTAAATTACCTGATTTCTGTTCCTCCTGTTCTTCATCATCTTTGTGGTATTCACTAATATCAGGTTCCTCCACAAATCCAAGCCTCCCCACAGAATTGTTTTTAAATTGTTTGACTAGGTCTCTCAGACCCTTTCTGTTGCTGTTCCATACCACAGAAAGCCACTTGCGATTTTTAATGTTGTCATTTTGAAAGTCATTAAAGAGATTTCTGACCAGATATTAGAACTGAATGGTATATCTTGTTGGGTAGGTTTCCTAATTTATTCAAACGGATAGCCAAAGTTTTCAAACCACCAATTTCAGCCCATAAATTGGACCTTCTTTCATTGGGTAGAACCTTCATGTGTGTAAACCTGTTTAATTTTTTTAGAGGCATATTGTCCTGACACTACCTAAGCTGAGATGGTAAAAACGACTCTTAAAGACTTTTTTTTTTTTAAAAAAAGCTTAAAAAAAACACATTATATCTAAATATTCTCTAAAACATAAAATCAATAACTGGTACCTTGTTCAATTAGCTACTGTTCACGAACTGATTTGGAAGAATTCCCAACCTCCTTTTCACCTCATTACAACTTCGAAATGTGCAATACCATTTGAAGTAAATGATTATGCCCCCAGTGGATGATCGTACTGCAGGCAAAACTGTAAATATCTATGAACTCCCAAAGTAAAACGAAATGACAAAGCTGGACGTCCTTTAGATGGGAGCAAACCTGTCAAGTTTTGGATTTGAAAATACGGGAAATTTTCCAGCACCCACCGCGAGCCACCCCACCACCCCAACCAAGCTCCAGTATCCCTTACATTTTAAGACAGGTGTACAAAAATCTAAAATAACCACTTGTCATTTACATTTTATTTTCATTACACATTTTCTTTTAATTTCCATGTTCACTCGTGGCTCTCTGGCATTCACTAATGACTTATTATACGGATTTGTTGCAGACTTTGTATCCTTGTTGAAGTCGTCACAGAAGGTGAAAGTAACGTTGTTTTTTGCCCACATCATTGCCATTTTAACAGGGCCGGCCCAAGCCTTCAGAAGGCCCTAAGCAGAATTTTATTTGGGGGCTCCTCTGTGCCACCAATATGACTAATTATTGTCAATCCTTTATTATTCGCACACTATCAATCTAACACACCCAATATAAATTTTATTTTTTTGTAGCTGTGTTGCTTACATCATACCAATGCTATGATCTTTAATTGTAACAGTAGCAAACCCACAGGAGTAGTCAGGTATTAATTTGCATTTTAACATTCAAAGTCTTGCAGTACCAGTTGGCATACTTAATGTGGTGTACTGAAAAGTGGCAAAATAAACTAGTAGACTATGCTCTTACTGTAAACACTTTAACCACTTTAATTTATTTTTTTTGCAACATGTAAAAAGTGCAATACAATCAACACAAATAAAATAAATAATAAAATATAAGGCTAACGTTAACCACTTTAATTACTTTTGGTTAGAAAATTTAGCGACATGTAAAAAGTGCAATACAATCAACTACAAATAAAATAAATAATATAATAAATAATAAAATATAAAGCTAAATACCAAAGAACTACAAATAGGATATTTTTATATGAAAAGACAAACTAAGTCAACTTTACATTCTGTTACGATGTGCAGCCAAGGAACAGGCGAACCCCGTAATGCAGGAGACTGCTTTATTAGGAAAGCCGGGTGCAAACAGAGCCAGAGGGAAAATCCAAAAGGGTAGTCGTAAAACGGGCAGAGGTCGATCACCAGGAGAGTCAGTCCTACACAGATAGACGGGACGGGGGGATGACAAAGGAAGCGGGGTTGGATCGTCGGAGCAGAAGGGCAGGTCAGATGGTATCGGGCAGGTCGAAGAGGGGTGAGGAGCAGGCAGGGCAGATGAGACAGCAGGGCAGGACGAGCAGGGGAAACAGGAGACAGGCAAAACGCTTGGTAAGGCACATTCGAAAATGGAAACAATACTTCGCAACTTCCGGGAAGTTGCGATCGGCTTAAGTAGTGATTGGATCGTCCTGCTGATTAAGCGGCGATTGTCTACCACTGTGCTGCCCTGCCCCTGTGGGCGTGACAGTACCCGCCCCCCCCCCCCCGCCCCAACGGCTGCCCCCTGAAGGCCGAGAAGAGTGCCGCGGGCGACCCCGGGACCTCGGAGCTGGTTTAGAAGGGTACTGGCGATGGAAGTGCGAAAGCAGGTCTTGGTCCAGTATGTCAGCCCGAGGCACCCAGGACTGTTCCTCCGGTCCGAAGCCCTCCCAGTCCACCTGATACTGTAGTTTCCCTGCTCGGCGCCGAGAATCCAGTAGAGACCAGACCTGGTAGATCCGGGAGCCATCTTGAACCGTGGGGGGCGGTGGAACTGCCACCTCTGTTGAGGAATGAACAGGGCTGTACCGCACAGGTTTAAGAAGAGAGGAATGGAACGTGGGACAGATGCGATACATGCTTCGGAGTGACAAACGGAAGGAATTGGGTCCAACCTTTCGAATGATCTTGAAGGGTCCAATGAACCGGCCAGACAACTTACGGCACGACGGCAACTTTAAGTTGCGAGTGTACAGTCAGACCTGTTGTCCTACACGATAAGGTGGTGCTGGTCGTCTTCTCCTATTGGCCTGGGCTTTCTTTTTTTTGAGTGTGGCCGCTCCGAACTAGAATTATAACAACATCAGTGATAATAATAATAATTAATAATGTGACAAATCGGTATTATATATATGTAGCATACACACACGTAATCGTACCGTTATATATGTATATTTCAATTCCTAACTCTATAACATACCCTAAAAAGTAATAATAATAATGATATTGATCGCTCAACCATTCTTGTATGCATGTGCAAGTGTAGGTGTGACCTGATTTGTCATTGGATGTGCTGGCATTTAATGCCGTCAGGGGAGGCGGCAGCACCCCCCCCCCCCCCCCCAGGCCCAAGGCGAAGGCAGGAGAACCAGGCAACCGAAGCCACCCTACCGCCCCCCCGGCACAAGGGCCCACAGCCACGCATCCCAGAGACTAAGGGGGCGCCAACCCCCGCACAGGGAGACCCGCAGAGGGAGGACGGGCGGCGAGCCCCCCAGCCCCACCCACAACCCCCCCACCGAGGCAGGCGGGTCCACCAACCGGGACCACTGCCCCCCCCCCCCCCCCCCCCCGGCGGACGGCCCCCCACACATTGGAAGAGCCCCAGCCCGTCCCCCGGCAGGACGGGCCGCCGCCCACCGCAGCGACCCGGCACGCCTCCCCCTCAACACTGCAGGATGATCCAAGGGGGGCCCATACAAAGAGCCCCCCCCCCACCCGGGAGCGGACTCGCGGCGACCGGGGAGTGGCAGACCCCCCGCCCAGCCCAGACCGAACCCCCCAATCTGCCTAGCAGGGCCCAGAGCATCCCCAGATTCCCCGGACTGCCCGCCAGGGCCCCACGACGGCGCAGCAGAGCCAAGCACCACCCGGCCCGCAGCCCAAGAGAGGAGGCCGCCCACACCCGCCAGAGCCGCCCGAACCACCCCATGATGGGTCTTCCATCCAGCGGGCCACTCCACCCACGCAGGGCCAGAGACAGAGAGTTAGGGGGGGGCCCTCGGCCCCCATCCCCTCCCCGACCCATGTTGGTGTGAAGTGTGCATGTATATGTGTGAGAGAGTTGTGTGTTTATGTCTACAATGCATTAAAATTAGTGGGTGCAGTTCGGGTATGAGGGCCCCACCACTGGCAGATGGCAGAGTCCCCCATCCCCCTCCCCGCACCCCCAAGGCCCTAATGTAATATGGACTGTGTATATGACTAAGGTGCAAAAAGTGGGCGAGCAGTTGAGGCATGGGCACCCCACTGCTGGCAGACGGCAGAGCCCCACTGGCCTCAACCCACCTCCTCAGCCCTAGTGTCATGTGGTGTCTAACATGCAAGTAAAAATTGAGGGGCAGTGTCTCGGCGCACCTCCCCACCGCCCCTCAAGGCCCTAGTGTTGTGTGAAATGTGGTGTTGGGCCCAGGGGAGCAATAAGGGCGTGCCAGGAGTGGGCCCCCCCCAGCACCGGGGCCAGATCCCCGACTGGCCCCGATTAGTCCCCATCCCCAACCGAGGTGATCAGGGGCGCCACAGGCAGCCCGGCAGCAGGGAACCGCCCCCCCCAGGCGCAGACCGAGAGAGACCCACCCCACCACGCCCAATGAGACCCCAGCTAGCAGCCAAGGACGGGACAACCCCAGACCCCCCCAGCAAACGGGGAGCCGGTCCAGCCAGGCGGGGTGACCCCCGCTTCCCCCACCGCTCCCCCCACCGCCCCCCCCAAACCACCCCACAGCGCCCGAGGGCCCAGTGCCGGAATCGCCAACGGCAGACAACGACCCGCCCCCACCAGGCAACGGGCCTGGGCAGACCAGGCCCCACAGCATGCGGGCGACCACCCGCCCAGGAGCCAGAGCAGCGGCCCCAGCAGATAGAGCCCACACCCCCAAACCCACGCACCCCAGCGCAGCAGCCAAGGCGTAACCCAGAGGCCCCACCCCGTGAGGGCAGAACCCCCCATCCCCCGCACCGCCCCCAACAGGCCAGCGGCCACTCAGAGACACTGACCACGCGACCAATGGCCAAGTGAAACACCAGAGGACCCCAACAACCCAGCCCCCCCACCCCCAGCCCCCAACCCGGGACGGTGACAGCAAGGCCCCACCACCCCTGACGACATTACATTAAAAAATTAATTATTGGAGTCCAACTGTCTTCAAAATCGATCAAATGATTTTTCTTACAGGCAGACATCCTCTCCATGGAAACATAATTAAAGAGTAGATTTTTGAATAGATTTATGTTTAAATTCTCTTTTGACTTCCAGTTCAGAAGGATTGTTTTCTTAGCAATGGTTAGTACTGTGAGAAGCATGCAAGATTTATTCGTGTCCATATTCGTGTTAGTGAGGTCCCCAAGCAGGCAGAGTGAGGGCGAGGGTAGGATGGGATGCCCTAGGTGTGTCGATAAGTCTTCACAAATCCTTTGCCAGAATTCGTTGACCGGTGTGCAATACCAGAAAGCATGCAGGTAATTATCTGGTGCATCCTTCTTACAAGTTAGGCATATGTCAGTATCTCTGATACCCATCTGGAACATCCTCTGCCCTGTGTAGTGTGTTCTGTGTAAAATTTTGTACTGTAATAGCTGCAGATTGGAGTTCCGATTCATTCGAAAGGTATTCAAGCAAATTTGCCTCCAGAAGTTAGTGTCTGGATTGATGAGTAAATCCCTTTCCCATTTGTGGGTAGGGAGTGAGAGCGTTGTATCAGATTCTGCTAGATGCACGTAAATCCTAGACAGTAGTTTTTTAGTTGGAGTTATTAAGAAGTTTGCTATTTTAGGTGAAAGCTCCAGATCTAATTGCTTACGGCACCATCTATTACAGGGGTGTCAAACGTACGGCCCGCGGGCCTGAACCGGCCCCCAAGGGATTCAATCCGGCCCGCAGGATAAATTTGAAAGTGAAAAATTTCAATGAGACATGAACTAGACTTTTTTAAATAAACTGCTATTCCTAAATTGTCCTCTAGGGGCGCACTGTTTTAGACATGGAGCAGCTGAAATTAAGATGAAGAAAAAGACAAAACAATGCTCGCCTTTACACCCTTATTAGCCAACATGTCTTTGTCAAAAAGGAGAAAAGTCAAGTAATTTCTTGCATTTTCTGCTGCAATTGATGAGAGCACTGACATTACAGACGTTGCTCAACTGGCTATATTTATTCGCGGAGTTGATGATACATTGGCCGTCACAGAGGAGTTCCTTAAGTTGGTGCCTATGATGGACACCACAACAGCAGAGGACATTTTCAGCTCTCTCGTTTGTGCGTTGGACAGAGTCGGAGTAGACTGGTCGCGTGCTGTGAGCTTGGCTACAGATGGCGCGCCATCAATGATCGGGAAAAAAGCAGGCGTTGTGACAAAATTCAGAGAGAAAGTACAAGCCGCAAATGGAGGAGATGCTTTTTGGACATTTCACTGTATTTTGCACCAGGAGGCATTGTGTTGCAAGTCATTAAAAATGGATCACGTCATAGAGATGGTTGTCCGAACTGTTAATTTTATCCGAGCCAGAGGTCTGAATCATCGTCAGTTTGACTGCCTTCTCAGTGACAATAAAATTACCCATGGCCTGCCATACCACACTGAAGTAAGATGGTTAAGCCGAGGCGCTGTGCTGAAGCGTTTCTTTGAGCTACGAGAGGAAATTGGACAGTTTATGGAGACAAAACGAAAGCCAGTGATGGAATTACAATCTCTGGAATGGCTGCAGGACCTTGCATTTATGGTGTAATATTACAGAGCACCTCAATAATTTGAACAAAATGTTGCAAGGCCGTAAAAAGGTTGTCACACAGTATTATGACAGCATACATGCATTCAAGTTGAAGCTGACTTTGTGGGAGACACAGCTGGCATGTGGTGACCCTGCTCATTTCCCCTGTCTAAGAGATGTAAGTGCGACTGTCGTTAATGCTGACATGAAATGGTACAAAGATAAGATTTCAGGATTGCTGTGGGAGTTTGAGAAACGGTTTCAGGTCTTTGGTGAAGTCGAGGCAGAATTTGCAGTTTTTCGCTCACCCTTCACAGTCAAAGCTTCTGATGTGCCCGTCGACATCCAATTAGAAATAATTGATTTGCAATGTGATACAAATTTGAAGAACACATTTGCCTCAGTGGACTTGGACACATTTTATCAGTATCTCCTGCCAGGGTACCCCAAATTAACAGCCCTAGCTACAAAAATTTTGTGCATGTTTGGGACTACCTACCTTTGTGAACAGGTTTTCTCTGTAATGCACATCAATAAATCAAAACTGCGCTCAAGGCTCACACACCAGCACTTAAATGACATTAAACTGCCTGCTACTCAGGACCTGACGCCTGACACTGATGCACTTGTGCGGGCTAAAAGACGCCAAGTTTCAGGAGCAAAAACAAAGTAGTCTAAACTAGACTAATTCTTGTAAAATGCTGCATCAGAAACATTTTGCACTCAAAAAATATAGTTCTGTGAAAATGAATCCTTGCTGTAATAATAGCTAAAAATTGTTCAATTTGTTAGTCACCAGCTTCACTACAAAAGAGTTTGGTCATACATTTTATGTATGCATTTGTTATGTATGTTTCATGTATAAATCTTATATTTACAGGCCGGGTGATTACTTTCTGTCTTATATATTTAAAATGGCCACCATTTTGGTTTTGAGAATTATTACACATGTGGAAATTGGAGTAAAAATAATTCCTATATCTTGATTAGTTTATTTAATCTTAAAGTGCAATAGGCTACCATATTTTTCAGTTCTAAATACCTGTGACTTTTGTGCCTTTGTACAAACACTGTGATCACTTGTAATGCACACATGTAAATCATAAACTGAAGCACATTGCACGTTTTTCTTGAGAAATCTGAAGTTATTCATAACATGTTTTGTAAAAGGATAGTTCATTAAATTAAAAAATATCCTAATGTAATTATACTTCTTTCCACTAAAACAAAGGGGAAAACATAAATTTTTTGTTATTTATAGCTATGATGTGCTGTGCTATGATTTTGATGGTCCGGCCCACTTGGCATCAAATTAGGTTGTATGCGGCCCCTGAACTAAAATGAGTTTGACACCCCTGATCTATTATGTATTATTGATTTAAGTTGAAGATATTCTAAGTATTTGTTTTTCTCAATGTTATAAGTTTCTGTAATTTTGTCAAATGATATCATGCAATTGTCTTGGATTATATGTTCGAGGCGCTTGATTCCTTTATTATGCCAAGCTAGGAAGTTTATCACTTTTTTATTTAACAGGATGTCAGGGTTGTTCCAGATGGGTGTCAGTTTGCATGGGGCCAGTGAGGTTTGGTTCATTCTAAGAAATTCCCACCAGGCTGTCAGCGATGTGCTGATGTTGATGCTCCTAAAACAGCAATGTCGGTTAACTATATGACTGATAAATGGCAGGTCCTGGACTCGAATATCATTACAGAAAGTTTGCTCAATATTTTGCGTAGTCCATTTTAGGACATATATCAATCTACTGGCAAGAAAGTAGTTGTAGAAATTGGGAAGCTCCAAACCCCCACAGTTTTTGGATTTCTGTAAAGTTTTTAAACTTATTTGTGGTGGTTTGGATTTCCATAGATATTTTGAAATTAAGGAGTCCAGTGATTTAAACCAAGTCCGCGGAGGTTGACTCGGAACCATTGAGAACATGTAGTTAATTTTTGGTAGGATCATCATTTTGATTGTAGCTACTCTTCCCAGAAGTGATGTGGGTAGATTGTTCCACCGTGCAAGGTCATCATCTATCTTTTTAAGCAGCGGACTGTAATTTAATCGCGTCAGATCTGACAGCTTGGCAGAAATGTTAATACCCAGATATCTAATGTTCCCAGATTGAAGTGGGATAGTTGAATTGGACTGGAAGTCACAAGATATTGGAAGAGTAGTCGACTTGTTCCAATTAATAGAGTAATCTGATATGGAGGAGAACTTATCTATGAGTCTTATCGTCTCCGTGAGGGAACCCTGTGTATTTTGAAGAAAAAGTAATACATTATCTGCATAAAGACTAATTTTATGGGTTATACTTGCTGATTGAATACCTTTTATATTATTATTATTCCGAATTGCTGCTGCCAATGGTTCAATAAATATAGCAAATAGTGATGGAGAAAGTGGACAACCTTGCCTAGTGCCCCTTCTGAGAGTGAAGCTTGGGGAGATTTGATTATTTGTTTTTACGCAGGCTTTAGGTGAACTGTATAAAATTTTAATTCAGGTTACAAAGTTCTCACGAAGTCCAAATTTTAGTAAGGTTGCCATTAGAAATTTCCAGTTGACCCTGTCAAAAGCCTTTTCTGCGTCCAATGACATGATTATGGCTTCCTTATTTTGAATGTTGCAGTAGTCTATTACGCCAATTAGTCTCCTCATGTTGTTAGTGGACTGTCTGCCTTTAATGAAACCAGTTTGATCTGGATGTATTATATAAGGTGTCACTTTTTCAATTCTACTACCTAGTGCCTTGCTGATGATTTTAAGGTCCGCATTTATAAGTGATATTGGTCGATAGCTAGAGGGGAGAGCAGGATCTTTGTCAGGTTTGAGGAGCAGGTTAATGTCTGCACAATTCATATTTGGAGGGATGCTGCCAGTTTCTTTAATTTCTATAACCATTCTATGGAAAAGTGGTGCTAGCAGAGGCCAAAATGTTTTGTAGAATTCTGCTGGAAATCCATCTGGACCTGGGGCTTTCCCGTTAGGCATACATTGTAGTGCATCATGAAGTTCCACTATTGAGAGAGGTAACTCTAATGCTGTTATTTGTTCATTATTTAATTTTGGTAGGTCGATGTTGTTTAAGAACTCTTCTATTTCAGAATTGGTTGGATTAATATTAGGTGAGTATAATTTTTTATAGAAGTCCCTAAATATCCTATTTATCTCTCCTAGGCTATGAGTTGCCTTCCCATTGGGGTCTGTAACTGAAGAGATAGCTACTTTCTCTTTATTCTGTTTTAGTTGGTTTGCTAAAAATTTACTTGATTTATTACTATGTTCAAAATTGTCCAAGCGTAATCTCTGTATGTAAAACTGAGTTTTTTTGTCTCTTAATTCTTGCAATTTAATTTTATTTTTTCTCAGGTCATTGAGAAGGTTTTCTTGGGAGGCAACATATGCTGATTCCAAAGTTTTAATTTTCTTTTCTAGTTCTGTTTCGAGTGCTTTTTCTTTCTTCTTTTTATGTACTGAATATGAAATTATTCTGCCTCGTATTACAGCCTTTGCTGTCTCCCAGAGAATGCCCGCAGAGATACCTGGCAGGTCATTTGTTTCAATAAATGTTGTCCAATCTTTTTTAATAACTTCTAGAAACTCTGAGTCCGTTAGTAATGATGTATTTAGTCTCCACCGTTTAAAAGGTGGTGCACTAACTTTTACAGTGACCGTCATAGTGACAGGTGCATGGTCACTGATTGTTATAGGGTGAATTTGTGTGTCACATATATCTTTCAGAACTGTATTGCTGGTAAGAAAAAAGTCTATCCGGGAGTAAGAATGATGGACTGGTGAGAAAAACGTGTATTCTTTGAGTGTGGTGTGAAAAGCACGCCATACGTCACATAGGCCGAAATCAGTCATATATTGTTTTACTGTTTCAGATGACTGGCAAGTACGGTAACTAGCTGCTGTACTACGTCTGTCAGATTCTGGATTAAGTACTAAATTGAAGTCCCCTCCCAGTATAAGTTCTGTGTCTGAGTGTGATGATATTGCAGCAAAAAGGTGGTGGAAGAAGGAGGAGACATCACTATTTGGACCGTATATATTGGCAATACATATCTCTTTGTTATATGCTGAAATTTTTATAATTATGAATCTACCTTCTGGGTCTGCGATAGTGTCTTTACAGTTGAAACATATTCTTTTGTTGATTAAAATTGCTACACCTCTTTGCTTTGAATTATAACTAGCTAAGTATATGTGTGGAAATTCTGGTGAATTTAATGTACACTATCCTGTTTTGGCTAAGTGAGTTTCCTGCAGTAGGACAATGTCTGCCTGTAATGTTGTTAGATATTCTAAGATTTTATGTCTCTTAGAAAATGAGCCAATACCACGCACGTTCCAAGTGACAAAGCGTAATGAGTTCATGCTGTCCTAACTTAGACCCCCTGAGTGCAATCTAATGTTAAAATGGACGGTTGTGTGTGTATGTGAATGTGTCAGGATTAGTGTGTGTGCAAATGTCAATGTGTGATTGTCTCCATGTGTGCTATTAAGGTGAGGAGATCTGTCTGAGCTTGAGTGGGCATGTGTATATGTGAATGTATGAATGCATACATGTGTGATGTTAAGATGAGGGGGTGCGTGTATGCATGCGAGTGTGTGACTACCTACGTGTATGTGTAGGTGTATAGTATCTAGTAGACTGCTTCCAGATAAAACATTTTTGAGCGTCAATATCGATATGCAACAATTACCATAACAACCAAAGTGACAATGATGTCCATAACAATAACAACAACAACACCAACAACAACTGCGACTGTAGTGAGACAATAAACAAGGTTGGTTGAGGAACAGTAAGGGATATAAAGTGACCCAGCCTTAATAGTCCTTAGACAAAGCCGTCTAGTGTGCGGCGTGCGCTAAAAACCTGTATTAACTGCCAAACTTTAAAGTTAGTTTGTTAAATGCGTGTTACCTTAGTCGGAAGTGGTTTCAGTAGAGCCAAGCAGTGGTGTTCTGGTCGCGAAATAGATGTCCATTAACATACAGTCTGTCTACTGCGATGACAGCTCGGGCTCCCTCCGCAATGAATTCTTTCCTGAGCTGGAACAAGATTCTGCGACGATCCAGGATTTCTTTGGGAAATTGGTCGTTGACGCTGAAGTCCGTTCCTCTGAGCTCCCTGCCTCGGCTTTTCACCAGCTCCTTTTGTTTGAAATATTCAAACTTGGCCACGATAGGTCTTGGACGCTGAGCTTCTTTACTCACCCCTCCTATGCGGTGGACCCGATGAAACGTGATGTTGTTGACGGTGTCCCGAGGAAGTTTAAGTTCTTGTTGCATGAAGTTTCTGATGGAAGCTTCTGCGTCTTCCTCTGCGCGCTCCGGAATTCCGGCGAACACTAAATTGTCCCGCATACTTCTTGCTTGAATATCAAGCAGGGACTCTTTCATGCACTTATTTTCTGTGGAGAGTTTCGCCATACCTTCCGTGAGGGATGTTACGGAGTCTCTGAGAATCTTGTTTTCAGATGTTAGCGATTCAACCTGTTGTTGACTGTACTCCAGAGATTCCTGTAATGCTTGAAATTCCTTGTGTAGGATTTCTACAAGTGCCAGTCGGGCGTCAAAACTGGAAAGTTTGTTATTAATGGACTCTAGGATATCTCCGTATTCCTTATCCGGCGATGAAGGGCTGCTTGAGGGGCTGTTTGAAGTACAGTTCGAGTGGGTTCTCTTCTTCATGATGAGTCGTTCGTAACACTCGTCCATCTAATCCTGTAAATCTTCCAAGGTTTCTTCGTCCAGGATGTAAATGAGTGAACTTATTTATCCGATAAAGTACTACAAATACTATTATTAATATTTTGGCTTGGTTAAGTTGGCTATCGAAGTAAGTTTTGTTTGTTTTTTTTTTAGTAGGACGCTGCCATGTTGGATTACGCACAGCTCTCGCGAGATCTCACAGCATTACCGCCTCCTACCGAGTGGTGACAACCTTCTTTCTGTCGGCCTGGGCTTTCTGTCGGATGGCTTGGTGGGAAAGGGCTTGTTGAGTACATTGCCAGGCGGTTTTAGCCCCCCGGTACCACTCCTCCACCTGAGGGTCCCAGGGGAAGAGAGGTGGAGAATATCCCAAAACATACTGAAAAGGTGACATACCAGTGACAGGGTTCAAACGGGAATTCAAGACATATTCAGCCCAGGTGAGGTGTGTTGCCCACTCGGTGGGTTTGTTTTTACAAAGAAGCCAGAGGGCTTTAGACACCTCCTGATTAGTACGTTCAGCTAAACCGTTGGACTGGGGGTGATAGGCTGAAGAGAAGCTAAGGGAAATGTTTAGCTTGGATCACAAGGCTTTGAACACCCAAGAGGTGAACTGAGGGCCCCGATCGGATACTATGTCCTCCGGAAACCCATAGTAACGAAAGACCCAGGTAATGAGGATCTCGGCGAGTTCTGCAGCATTTGGGAGCTTGGGGAGTGCGATGAGGTGACTCATCCTGGAGAAACGGTCGACGACGGTTAGAACCACGGTGTTACCTTTAGAACTGGGAAGATCAGTGATGAAATCCATTGCCATGTGGGACCAAGGACGTGAACGTACTGGTAAGGGCTGCAGTAGACCGGCTGGAGGTTGATGGGACGATTTCAATTGGGAGCACTCAGGACAGGAAGCGACATACCTCTCAACTGCCATTCTCCAGCCCGGCCACTAATACCTCCTGGCCACCAAACGCTGCGTGGCTGAGACACCGGGGTGTCCAGAGCTGGGGGACGTGTGTACCCCCTTGAGCACAGCTGAGCGGTGATGGCGGGGAACGTATAGCCGACCTGCTGGACATTCCGGTGGCGGCACCGAGCGTTCATCCAGATCGTCTCCTCCAATGACCAGGTGATGGGCGCGGCGAAGCAGGTAGGTGGTAATACTGGTTCCACGTGGGAGTGGTGGTGGTGGATCAAACTGGCGAGTGAGAGCATCTGCCTTTAGGTTGTTTTTTCCCGGGAGGTAACTCACTGTGAAATCGAACCGAGCGAAGAACATTGCCCAACGTGCTTGGCGCGGATTCAGCCGTTTAGCCCTCTGCAGGTACTCAAGGTTCCTGTGGTCGGTGAATACTTGGAAAGGATGATTCGCTCCCTCTAACCAGTGCCTCCATTCTCAGTTCTCAATCTCCTACGTCATAGTTGCACTCAGCTGAGGTCCGTTTTTTCGACAGGAAAGCGCAGGGGTGACGAAGTCTGGTTACCGGGTTTTGCTGGATCAGGACGGCTCCTATCCCAGCTTCCGAGGCATCCACCTCTACCTCGAAAGGGTTCTCTGGACAGGGTTATTGGAGAACAGGGGCGGAGCAGAAGGCACATTTCAGACGCTGGAAAGCGGTCTCAGCTTCTGCCGTCCACATCAGCCGGGAGCCTGAACCTGGGGTAAGCGAGGTGAGGGGTGCAGTGACCTGGCTGAAACTGCGGATGAATCGACGGTAAAAATTAGCAAATCCTAAAAATCTTTGGAGTTCTTTGACAGTGCGAGGACGCGGCCATTGTTGGATAGCAGTTACTTTCTTCTCATCCATGGCTACCTCTCCAGGCCGGACAACGTACCCAAGAAACTGTACCTGGGTTTGATGAAACTCGCATTTTCCCCCCTTAGCATAGAGGTGGTACTCACACAACCTCTGGAGCACCTGACGCACATGGGTAACATGCTGAGAAATTGAAGGGGAATAAATCAGGATGTCATCAATGTATACTACCACGAAACGGTTTATCATATCTCTAAAGACGGTGTTCATGAAAGATTGACCGAAGGACAATTAGCTAGCCCGTACGGCATGACCTGGTACTCATATTGACCCGTGCTGGTGATGAAGGATGTTTTCCATTCGTCGCCCTTGCATATCCGCACCAGATTGTAAGCACTGCGGAGGTCTAGTTTGGTGAAGACCCTTGCTCTCCGGAGTTGTTCTAATGCTGATGGGATGAGAGGCAGGGGCTCTCGCTGTTTCACGGTGATGGCATTAAGTGCTCTATAATCAATGCATGGGCGGAGACCCCCATCCTTTTTCTTGATAAAAAAGAATCCTGCAGTGATCGGCGATGTGGAGGGGCAGATGATACCTTGTTTGAGGGCCTCTTGTACATATGTCTCCATGGCTTCCTCCTCCTTCACCGACAGGGGGGTTAGATGGCCTTTCGGGGAGTGCACCCCTTCGAAGAGGTCAATGGCACAGTCACAGTCCCTGTGGGGTGGTAACCTGAAGGAAAGTGCCTTACTGAAGATGTCTTTGAAGGCGGAATACTCGGTCGGGATATGAGTGAGGTCCTCGGGTTCGGGGCTCTTGACGGAAGAAGCGTAACAAGGCAAAGCTATGCATTGTTGTAAACACTGGGACGACCAGGCGGTGAGCTCACCTGTCCTCCAGTCGATTTGAGGATTGTGCTTCCGTAGCCAGGGGTGACCGAGAATGATGGGGTCCTTCGCTTTGGGAAGGATCAAGAAGTCGAGGGTCTCGACATGAACCACGCCCACTTGCAGAGTAATTGGGCCTGTATGGTGTGTCCCTTGCCCTCCTGGGAGTGGTTCCCCACTCACCCCCAGAACCGAGACCGGGTTGGAAAACACCAGTAGCGGAAGCCCGAGTCGGCGTGCTAGCCTGAGGTCCATAAAATTACCAACAGCCCCGGAGTCTACTAAGGCACATGTGTGGTGTCTCTCTCCGCTACCAGTAACAACAATTGGAACGAGATGAGGGTGAGATGGTCGGATGGGGCAGGTGCGCAGGACGTGTCCTGCCTCTCCACAATACATGCAGAGTCCTTGGTTCGTGCGGCGGCGTTGCTCTGCTACGGAGAGTGGGGTGTGCCCTAGCTGCAAAGGCTCTGAAGTATCCTCTGAGACAGCCGGTGGGGTAGGTACGGCGGTCAGGCGGGGGCGTCGACGTCGGCGTTCCCTGACACCGTTGTCAATTGTCACAGACAGCCCGATGTACTCCTCAAAGGAGAGGGTGGAACCACGTGAAGTGAGTTCGTCTTGCACCTCCAGGTTTAACGCGCGTCGGTATAGAATCCGAAGGACTTCCTCCGGCCAACGAAGCCCAGCTGTGATCGTCCGGAACTCCAACGCAAATTCAGCGACTGTGCGAGGTCCTTGTTTCAAATCAAACAATCTCTCCCCCAAGCTGCGACCGACGGCTGGATGATTAAATATGCCTTTGAACACCTGCTGGAATTCACACGCCGAGTCCAGAAGGGGGCTGTCATCCATCCAAAGTGCGGTAGCCCAGTCTCTCGCACGCCCTGTAAGCAGCGAAATAATGAATTTCAATACATTTCAGTATAATTTATTTTGAAAAAACGTACTTGAGAAATCTGATGAGTGCAAGCTGAAATATAGTTGCTGGGTTCTTTGTTTTTTTAGCATTGGGATGCTCTATGTCCCACCTGCACCGAAAACAATGGATATGAGGCATATCAGTTGATTTCACAAATTGCCTACAGGTTTCACAAGTGCCAAAGGCTATGATATGTGTAGCTTTACTCATGTACTTTAACCACAGGCTGAAATTTAGTATAGTCAATGGTCCATTTGCATAGAAAAATAATGAACATGTTATCTTATACCACTATTTACAGTTCCACGAGTGTTAGTGGACCATGTATGTTCTTGTCATTTCTTGTATGTGCCACATTGGAATAGCGTTTGAAAGTGTAACTGACTTTAACCTGTCAGTCTAAATTTGTCCTCTTTTGTGTTGCCGTTTTACCTTTACACGTCGTTATAGGTTTAGCATAATTAAACGGAACTAAAGTAATAGCGTGGAACGGTTGTACTGATGCCCACTGTTATTTAGGTATGTTAAAAGGAAGCACGTTTTTTCCATATCAAGTTCGAATGCTAACGGATCAAGCTTTGTGGGCTCATTATCTAAGAACAAAGGAGTAGAAGGTTTAAGAGAAAGGTTAAATCCCTTCCGTAATTCATATGCTCTATACATTTCGTGATTATCAATAAATGCAATAAATGAATAAGATGTACAAGCAAACAGTTATTTACTGTTATTTTATGTGTATATTTAATTCAAATTTCAGTCTTTATTGGTTAATATCGCAAGGATTTGTGTTTCTTTTAAGTGAATGTACTGTAATAAGCAGACCAAATGCTCAATGTTAATTTATATTGATTTGTATAGTCTAAATGGCAAATGTTAGGTGGCAAGTTTAAGCAAGGAACAAAACAGATGTATGGTTTTATGTTTTATTTATCTTTATTTAGTTCTCACGTGTGCTGTTGATCGTGACAATGACGAAGGTGATCCAGCTTTCGGAATAAACCATCAATCAGTTAAACCCAAATAACTCTTGGGCTCGTGTCTTGCTGGAGGGAGCTACACAAGGTAAATACTGTTACATATGTGTGCAGACATCTCGAATTGAAAATCTCACTCCAGCCAGCTGGCCGAAGTTCTCTGTCACGTGACAAAAATATTGCCAAAAAGTTTTTGAATTGTACTGAATTAATTAGATTTGACAGTCAGGTATTGTAATGCAATGTTGATACAACTAATAGGCTACTTAAATATACGTCACACTAAATAGTTATACATTATGATCTTCCGGACCTCTGCTTCAAGAAATTTTCTCTAACTGGACCTCTTTAAATTTTAGTTGAATACCCCTGCGCTACATGAAGTCTCGCTTGCTGAAGATGCTCTTGCGGCATTAAGTAAAAAAAAATGTCATCAGCCTATGATGTAAGTTTTTAAAAAAAATTTAAATAAACACCGCGATGGAGGAGGGAGTGAACGCACGGTAAATGACTCCATTTCTTCCCAAACATTATATACAAAATAATATATATCCCATATCAATTAAATAATACGTACTTATTTAAATTGTTATTTCAACAAACAACTTTTAGGTATGTCGCAGATTTGGATACGAACCCCATTTACAAAAAGGCAGGACACACTCTAAAAACATCATAACAGTTATAGTAAATAAACATGTGGTATTTGGCATTCATCAATAAGAGAAGTGAAAATATTAGGGAAAAGAAATTTGTCCAAGATGAATTTTCTCATCCACCACAATAATTTTCAAACATTGTTTAATTCCACAAGGAACTTACATAATCAAGGAATTTTGAGGGGGGACACTACTCGCTGTGACACTCAAGATGGGTACCAGGTAATCAGCTCATTTTTTCATCTTTTATCTCTCCAGATAAAAGTTAAAAGTTTGCTCATCAGAGTGCCTACATGACTGATTGTTTCTCATTACTGATATGCGAAGTTTTTAACATTTAAAATTTTTTTGATTATTATTTACCTCATTAAGGTCTAAATATAAACAGTCAGTGAAAAATTAACTAAGTCTCATGGTACCTCCACAGAGGACAAAAAAATTTAAGGTCACTCATACTGCGCAACAGTATTATCACTCACCACAACAATTGAAGGCCTATATTTTTTATGAAATATTACACACACACACACACATTTCAAACATGGAGATAGTATAAAATTTTGTTCTAGTTCAAACAATACTTTCATTACTATGTCAATGTCATTACTAAGCTCAAAAATGCATTTTGCCTTCAATTCTTCAGTTCAGGATCTAACTAAAAGACAGCATGACAAAAAGAAACTGCAATGGAGGAAAAATTCAGCAAAATAGTATAAAAAAAAAAACAAGTACAGTAAGACCTCAGACATTCGCGAGGTTACATTCCAGAACCCGTCACGAATGAGGAGGATTTGCAGATGTTTGGTGAAGTCACTAAAAATGGTAACGTGCTTATTTCTAGTTTAAACCCTAAATATGCTCCCAAAATGCTTTAATTTTGTTTAAAAGATAGCTTAATACATTCATTACCTTTGAAAAAAACCAAATGTTTGATGTAAAAATAGAGTACAGTATTGTCTAACGGATATTTGTCACAGTAGCACATTCACTTTAGTATACTAATGCTACCGCTAGTAATTCATAGAATACCGCATTGGCTGCCATTTTCATTTGCATTCATAGTAAGGTAAAATGAGTAAACGAACCATTTCAGTGTTTATAGCAAGTGCGTTTTGAGAGGGAAACCCAGGACACATTTGCTATGTACGTAAACATTAGAACCTTTCAAGAAATTTAACATTTTTGTGCGTTGAATTTACATTAACGTGTGCTTACTATTACAAATTAGTAAATAATTTTCTGATATTTATAAGTAACCATTAGCGTTCCTGTCACGTATTGCCGGGGCATGGACCGGGGAAGCAGGGACAGGACGCAAAAAGTCAGGGAACACGGGGTTTAAAGGTAAACACAAGCAGGGCACGGAACAGGCGGCAAACTCAAAATGACATTAATGGCTGGACTTGGGAAACATACTTAACCATTTGGAGTCTAGGGGTAGGAAACACACTTTCACTGACTGGGGCATGATTACACATTTCTTCAAATATCATAAACTTAATTCATGGCAAATAAATTATTTCTTATATATTTGTTTTGCCATTACACTCATCTTTATTTTAATGTATACTGTAAATATGTCAGATTTTTGTTAAGTTTGTAATTTGACATCAAAGTATAGACATTGCAAAATGCAGTTTGGAACACTTGCAGACACATTATAAAAGTACATAGTAAGCAATGCTGGGAGTTTGTTTTGATCCCAGATATCTGATCACCAAAGTATTGGCTACATGAAGATGACTAAACGGTGTAGTTGCAACATTCATTTGGATAAATAAATAAGAAAAACTAAGTCATGTCACTATTTCTGGCTCCTTTAATTGAATATGTAGCAACTTTCATGTGTATGAATGAGCCATTGTCACCTGGCCACGTCCCTACCCCCCTTTTATGGCGCTGATGGGGATGTATCTGGATCGCGTTTCACCACAGTGTTGTTCATCAAATTACCATGCGAATTAGATCTGAATATGCACTAATGTGACTATTTAGAATGTGAATAGCGATGTTCGGGTGAGAGCGGTACTACACGCCCCCGATGCAGGTAAAACAAAGTAAGATGACATGATTTACTTTTTTGCCGATTGAACCTAATTAAAAAAACTTTAATACTTCTATTAAATAAATATTAAAACTTTAATAGAAGTTCTGAAAAGAAGACAGATTATGGATTTAGCCAGCGTTTTTTTCATGATTCTACATTAAAGATTTCAGCGAGATACAAACTGAAACACACGCGAAAAGTATGCTGCATCACTGACGATGCACTCAACCCCAGAGGGTTAAATGCAGACTTAAATACACAGGACTAATGACAGCAACTCAGCAGCTGATCACACGGGGACTCCATATGAGGTAGATGAGGAGGTGTGGCATACGGGAGAATTGGATGAGCAGGTCACGACAGTTCCAAAGGGAATAAACTTTGCGAATGCGATTCACATCTTGTAAAGATATAGCACAGTATATACATAAAAAGGAACATATCCATAAGAAAACCACGTGTTTTAAGGGATTTTTTTTACCTGATTTATATTGTATGTCTTGAACTTTGTAGAATCTTCATTAACTAAATTTTTCTTACCAATTTTACATTTAAAAGCAGGAAAACTTATAAATTGCTATGTAAGATAAACATAAACACTTCTGTAAGGTTTTTTGAGGATTTCGCAGATGTGCGAAAAAAATTGCAGATGCAAATAAGTTCAGTTCCAATGAAATTTTCGCAGATCTGTGAATTCGCGAATCACGAAGCGCGAATGCATGAGGGCTTACTTGTTACATCGAGTGCGGGTGAGCGGGGAAGTAGGCAATTCGAGCCGTGATTACGGGTAGAGACGAGGTTTGTTTGCAGGGAAACTAACAATACGGCAGACAACATCAATGACAGATCTGGGGAATACTGACTCAGACACAGACTAAATACACAGGACAGGCTGAACATAACAGGCAACAGGTGATTACAATCGGGAATTAACACGAGGTAACAAGGGTGGCGTGGCACACAGGAGGATCGGACGAGCAGGTTATGCCATTACTGTACAACCTCTTCTCGATTTGAGTCCAGCATCCTCACTATGTCAGCCAGAAAATTGCCATGAATTACTCCAGTCACCAGCAGATGAAAGGATAGACCTGACAGGGCCAGTAGAAGTATCCACCCCCCAGAGAACACATCCAGCAATTAAAAAAAGAGCAGACACCAAAATATACAAGCAAATTGAGAGCCAAACTGATGTATACCAAGGAAAACCTACAGGAAGAGACCAAAGAACTACATAATCAGAACAGAAAAATTAAAAGACTACAGGCTCAAAAGTTGAAGAAGATGGTGAACAGGCAGACTGGAAATGCTTCACAAAAGTTTGATAGTGCTGTAATTTTATGAACAAATGATTGTATGAACTTTTTCATAAAAGGCAAGGGTCGAGAACCGGGGAGATCAATCCTACACAGACTGACGAGACAAGGTTCCGATGGGAAGGGAGGAAAGGGACCAGTGAGGAAGCAGGACAGGGCAGGTAGGCAGTGCAGGCAGGTCGGAGGAGCAGGCAGGACGGGCAGGCAGGAGACAGCAGGCAGGACAAACTGGGGAGACAGAAGACAAAGAAAATGCTCAGCAAGGCGAATTCGGAAATGGCAACAATACTTCGCACCGGCTTACAGGAGAAGTCGGTTTAAATAGTAGCGCTAGTGGCGTTATTTGTTGCCAATTGTCCACCGGCGCTCTGCCCCACCCTTGTGTGCGTGACAGTACCCCCCCGATGGCCGCCTCCCGGAGGGCAGCGCGGAGTACCGGGCGGCCGCGGAGCCGGTTTCGTGGGATGGGCGGCGTGAAAGTCCATCACCAGGTGGGGGTCCAGGAGGTCAGCCGCCGCGACCCATGAACATTCCTCCAGACCTAAACCCTCCCAATCAACCAGATACTGGAGACGTCCGGCTCGGCGATGGGAATCCAACAGGGCTCGAACCTTGTAGACAGAGGAACCGTCCTGCAGCGTGTCCAGAGGAGGGGTTGTCACCGTCGTTGGGGAATGAGAGACGCTGTACTTCACCGGCTTCAGAAGAGACGTGTCAAACGTAGGGCAGATGCGATAGATGCGCGGGAGCTGAAGTCGAAACGAGGTGGGACCTCACGCTGGAGGATCTTGAATGGTCCTATAAAGCGGGCTGACAACTTACGACACGATGGCAGCTTGAGGTTCCGAGTCGAGAGCCAGACCCTCTGCCCCACACACCTCCTGGGCAGTCTGGAACCACTCTTCCACCTTAGGTACATTTCTTGGGTTCAAATTCCATGGGAAGAGCTGTGGATGGTAACCCAAAACCATCCACAGCTCCCTTCTCCATTGTGGCATTTTGTTTTTGTTTTTTAAACTTTCGTAGCATGCTGATGAAGTTTTTTCAACTTCATGCCGCAAGAGCATCTTCAGCAAGCGAGACTTCATGTAGAGTGACATCGTTTTAAATGTACTTTTTAAAGTTCAGGAAAAGTATATTTGTGTCGCATGTTCACAATCACCAAGAGCCACTTCCTTCTGCATGCTCGTGTAATGCAAGCATGTCTTCAAGCCAATGCGCACCATAATAAAGACCCCAATGACCCCCGATAGTGATCTGTATTTAAAAATAAATTTAAATAAGGAAAATGTCACATTATTTTACTGCTCAGACACATATATAACTTTTAGACTACAGAAGTTGCTGTACACAGGAAACAGCTCTGCGAGGACTGCCTCTCTGTTTAGAAGAATATGAAACACTAATAATAAATAAAGCCCCTTTTTGTTCACCCTTATGCCTTCCCTTGTTCTCAGAACATGACAGAATGATGGAACTCCACAAGCCCCTGAAGATTCCCCGGATGCTGGCTGCACATCACCTGTGCCTTATTTGGCTGCACATGAAATTTGATGCAGCTCAAGCAGCCAGCAGTCCACCTCTCTCCAGAGATGATGGCGCTCCTCTGGGAGTTATGGGGGTGCATAGCCTCCCTCACCTTGGACTCCCTAATTAAGGTCATGCTCACAATAGTAGAGATACTCATGGCCCTCCATGAAGAGGTAAATGCACCTGGCCCAACGGAAGAGGACTCGGTTGCTGGCTCTGATCCCACAGACCACTCATTACCTGAAGCCGGATCGTCAACTGAGTCTTTCGGAACCCAACCTGGACAATCCTGCCTTGTGTCTTGCCTCAGTGAGGTTTTTGGCTCTGGCCCGCTCGCTGCCAGAGGTCCGTGCTGTACTCTGCTCACTGCCAGACGTCCCCAGTCTCCTTGCCTGCTCCTGACTCATCCCTGGGGTCCTCAGCTGCACTGACCTAACCACCAGGTAAAGCCCCAGCAGAGCCCATCCCCCCCTCCCCCCACTTCTGGCCACTGCCAGCCCCGAGCCCAACTCTCTGGCGGCTGCCAGCCTGGAAAGAATGGATCCTCCTCTTGAGGACTTGGAGGGGGACCCTCTAGATCTACCGTGAGGCCCGCTCTGAGGGACCCCCGCACCCATCCCTGACTCAGGCCATCCCTGTTGAGGAGAGGGGCTAGCAGAGTCTCTGTCTCCTGGAGAAGAAGATGGGGACATGCCATCTGGATCCAGTTCCAGTTCTTACCCTGCAGGCCCCTTAGGGCCGTTTTGACCCGATATCTGCTCTTGCCCTGCAGGTCCCACATCACCCATGGATCCCATCTAAGCAGTTCCAGCCGCACCTTATGCCCTGCAGCTCCCAAGACACCCTCCTGCACTGGTCCTGGCCCTGCGGTCCCCTTGGCTTCCTTTGGTCCTGGCCCTGTGGGATCCCGCAGCTCCCTTTGGTCCCAGCCCCTCCACTCCCTTCATTCCTGGCCCTGCTGTCTCCTCAGTGCCACCCAGTCCTACTGGCCCTCAGAAGCCTGGAAGGCCCTATGTCCCTCGGCCAGCGCCCCACAGTCCAGGGCCCGGAGGAACCCCTGCCAAGCCCTGTTCCCATTCTCCAGTTAGTGTTTTGTCTTCTCATCTTGTTCTGTCCATATGTCCTCCTTGCCCTCTTGGTTTGTCCACCTGTCCACACAGGTTTTGTTCAGTAGTGTGTTTAGCCTGGTGTCCTGTCTCCTAGTGTGTGATGTTCCGCTTGCCTGTCTCTGTTTTTTTCTGTGCCCTTAATGGCGTCCTGTGTTGGTTTTTGTGCTCAATGTTGGTCTTTTGGTGTCTGTATTGTTGTGTACCACCCTTGTTTGGGGTTTTGTTTGTTCCTGTCCTGTGTCTGGCCCCTCGGTCGCCTCCCCAGTTTTTGTTGGTTGGGGCCCTGCCTGATCCTCCTGTCTCTTCCCTTTAACCAGCCACACCTGTATGCCTTTTCATTAGTCTCAAAACTCATGCACATAAAAATCACATGGATGTATGCGCTCATAAGCAGGAAACCCATCCTCACTGCATGTTCATATCTGCACAACACTCGCTCGCTTGCTCATTTGGCATTAAATTAGTCTCAAAACCTCAAAAAAATTAGTCTCATTAAAAAACCTCAAAAAAATTGTCTAAAAAATAATATATATTAATGCTGCGCACTTTGACAACATTACCTTGTCAATGTGCACTGAAAGTGCAATATTAACTTATTGTCAGTTTTAACACTAGCCCGAGATATAACTAGTCAGGGATAACTATATCAGGGGAGCGCTGCTCCCAGGATTTAAACAGGTTCTGTGACAACTGCGTGCGGGCGAGCGGGGAAACAGGCGAGAGAGCCGTGAATATGACGAAAACGGGGTTTAATCAAGGCAGACAGCACACAACAAAACCACGTTAATGACAGACCTAGAGAAACAGACTTGAACGCAGACTAATATACACAAGACAAGCAGAGAATAACAGGCAACAGATGATTACAATCGGGAATTAACACGAGGTAACGAGGGGGGCGTGGCACACAGGAGGATCGGACGAGCAGGTCATGACAGGCTCAGTGATGTAGGATGAAAGATGTCTCATTGTTCACAATGCAATTTACTGTACAGTGGCCCATTCTGCAGTGACTTTTCTATACATTAAGATGAAGCAGGAAATTCCAGCAATCCTGTGCTGAATTTCAAGTGCTGCTTTAATTAAGTATACACCTCTGATTCTGATTACCACCTCAAACATGCAATATTAAAATAGCATATCTCTGAAAGATGTTAATGTAGTGTAAGACCTCCTTGCTCCGATATCATGATAGAGCGTGAAACTGGTTGTTTTCTCATTGTCTGGTCAATGATCATCTTCCAAAAGCAAGCAGCCAATCATAGGATTCAAAGTGATCAATCAATGAAGTGGAGAAATCAGCCACTATTCCCACCTCCAAAGTCTCAAAACTCCAACCTGTTGAGTGAGTGAGTGTTGTGCAGATGCGGGTGCATAGAGAGGATGGTTTTTTGCTCACAAAAGCATACACATGCATGTTTTTTATGTGCACAAATTTTGAGATTAATTAAATGCCATATTCCAGTCCCTCATTAGCCTTACCTGCCTCCTGTGATTAACACCAGCTGCCTCTGTTTGTGCTCCCTTGCTAGTCTGATATAATTGCTTCCCTGTTAGCCTGCCCATTTGATCCATCGTGGTCTGCTTTGTTTTGCCCCGTTCCTGTGCCCCTTCGAATAAAGCCCATTTTCGTTCACCCTTACTCCTGTCCTTGCTCTCCTTATCCTTGGAATGTGACACTGGCTCACAATGGAGACAATAATAGTATGTCTGATCATGTTAAGTTCATGGCATGCAGGGAACTCATTGCCACAGGCTTACTGCAATTTGATGATCCACTAGAAATCTATGCAGCCTGTAAAGCATTGTTCTTAAACACCACATCAGGCCTCAATCTCTCAATTAAAGAAGAGATGGATGTACTACTTAGGTGGCTAGGCACAAAATCAAGAAGAGGCTAAATGGATGAGTTGTACATGTCTATATCGCAGCAAAAGGCCTTGAAATTATTTGGCAGCAGCTTGATGAATGTGCTGTGGATGAGCTTGCACATGCCAAAAATGTAGCCATCAAAGCTGTGTACAGGAAAAGGCTTATGCAAGAGAGTCTCAGTGCCTTAAAAGTGGAGAAAACATTTTAAAGGATAGCTCACTGTTCGGCCTAAATTCAGTCTTAGATGTGTGACTTGCGAAGTACAGAAAATGGCAGACTTAACCATGGAGAGACTCATCATGGAAGCCCCATTCACATATGTGGGGAACGACGTGTTTGGGCCCTGTGTTGTCTCTACCCGCCGCACCTGGTAAGGCCATGCCAATGATAAGAGGTGGGCAGTACTGTTCACCTGCCTAAGCATCAGAGCCATCTACATTAAAGTCATAGATAGTATGGACACTTCCTGCTTCATGAACACTGTTTTATTGCCATTTGAGGTCCAGTGAAGCAGATCGAGGAACCAACTTTGTAGGAGCATGCAGAGTGTTGGATATCCCCTGCAACATAGATGAGAACAGAGTGTCTAGGATTCTCACAGAACATAAATGCTCTTGACTCTTTAATCCACCCTATGCCTCACATGTGGGAGCAGATGAATGGTATCACAAGGAAGATCCTAGACTCCATGATGCTCCAAATAGGAAATATATAAGGATTACTCATGAAGTCCTTGCCACATTGATAGCTGAGGTGACTGCCATTGTGAATTCTAGGCTGTTGAAACTAGTTTCCACAGATCCACATGACCTGTCCATTATGATGGCCACAACCTACACAGAAGTCTGGTCTATGTCCTGTCCCTCCAGGTGAGTTTGGTGATACACTGTAAAAAAAAAAAGTTTTTTTTATGAAAATTTACAATGAAAAATTTTGCCATATTTTTCATTTTACGAGAATATACCTGTAAAATACAGTAAATCTGTAATTTGTTTTGCAAAAATAGGATTAAAATTTGTAATTTTACATTATAAGAATTTACTGTTTTTTTACATGTCTGTGCTGTTTTAAAATGATCTTGAATGTAAAATTATTATACATTGCTGTTAAAAAGACAACACAGTGCAGCCTTTTCCAGCTACATGCATATGCCTATAAAATACAGAATTATATGGTATTGGAGACATGCATTTGCTGTATATCCAAAGTAACTATCACATAATAAAATCTAATAAAATTAGTGTGAAACAGAAATGTCCAATAAAATTACTTTCACTGCAGTGTAATAAGATACAGATTAAATGTTCACTTTGAGCTACGTACCATTTCTTCACAGAAAAAAAACTAGTGACAAAAACACTAAAGCACTGACCACGGGATATAATTTCACTTTCTTTTTAAATAACTACACAAACTACATGACACTAGTTATTTATAAAATGTCATACTTATTTGAACATTTGTGAACAAAAAACGTGTCAACACAATAATGTTAAACAGATTTCTAAGAACAATTAACGGTCAATTATATTATACATTACATTATAGGCTAAATTGGTTAACTATAGCCACTAGGTGTAGCTGGTCTGCAGCATAAACCAATCAGTTAAGATAAACACAGAATTACTGTGTAGCAACTTCAGAAAATGTATTTCAGCAAATAACTGGCTTCAAATGTGCAAAATAAAATAATAAACCAATCACTCCATCCAGTCATATTCTGAGATTTTGGATATAAGAGACAGGACCCTGGGGTTCACTGCAATCCTTTTTCTTTTTTCTTGCTTCTCCACTTTCGAGCCATTGTCAGGGTTGATTTTCAAGATGCACCTATTGGCAGGACAGTGCATTAAAAATAAGGATAATTTATTTAGAGGAAGTCAGGACACAACTTTGGAGACAAACTTTCTGATTATCTTTAAAGTATAAGTTTTAAATACAAGATTGGAACATATTGTAAATGTATTGTCTTTATAATTTATTAATACAGCTATATTAAAACAGAGACAAATATTTTATGCAGATTCTTGTAGTGACCATAGAATAGTCTGTTAATGACTTGGTATAATACACTGCCCGGCCGAAAAAAAAAAAGTCACCATTTGAATTTAAATCAGCAAGTATTTAAAAGCCAATGATTGGATCAGTATTACAGCTCAGCAACGTTATGGAACAATAAAGTGAAGTCAGCTGAGTACCTGAATCTACTGAATGGCCAGGTTATCCCATCAATGGATTTTTCTTACCTAATGGCATGTGTCACGATCGTCGGGGAGGCGAGAAGGGAAGCAGGCGAGAGCAGCCAGGTCGTCAGGGAAACGGGGTTTATTTGGAGGCAGATGGACAGGTATGGACATCGAAGGACAATACAATGACAAGTCTGGGGAAGACTGACTCAGACGAGGACTAAATACACAAGACAAGCTAGACTTAACAGGACACAGGCAATCACACTTAGGGCTGAACACGAGGTAACGAGGTGGGCGTGGCACACATCGGGAGCGGACGGAGCGGGGCGTGACATAACCCCCCCAAGAGGAGGCGACGGACGAGACGGAACCGGGGAACAGGACCTGGAAGACAAAGCAAAACATCAACCAAAAACAGGGAACAAGACAGAGACACAAAACAGGAACAGGGACGAGACGAAGGACAGAACCCGACAAAGAACAGGGAAAGCGGACAGACAGACAGAAAAGGGCGACACGGAGGGAACACCCACAGGCGACACGGAGGGGCCAGGAGTGAACAGAGGAGACACAGAGGGCAGAGGAGCAGAGACAGGAGGCAGAAAGGGAAAGGGAGGAGGAGCAAGGGGAGCACGAGGGAACCCAGGCGGGCGACGGGCAGCGGCCGGAGGGGCCGCAGGGGAGAGGGAGGAGGGAGCAGGAGGGGACCACCCAGGGGCCAAGGGAACGGGACGAGGGAGTGACGGAGGGGACACGGAGGGAGCAGGAGGGAACACCAGTGAAGGCAGGCAGGAGGGGGAAGCCGCGGCAGGCGGAGGCGGAGCCGGCGAAGGCGCCGTCCGACGACCAGCCGGAGCAGGGGGGCCCGGAGACGACCGACATGGAGCCGGAGGAGGGACCGAGGACCGGCACCGAGGATCCAGGGGGGGACCCGGCGGCGACCGCCGACCCCGAGGACCCGCAGGCAGCCACCGAGCTACAGCCAGGGGCCGAACGGGCGAGCCAGGGGGCAGGGCGGGCGGGACCCGGGCCCTACGCCTATGTCCCCGTCCCTTGCCGGATACAGAGAGGCGGGGTCCTGGGGGGCGTTGGCCTTGCCGGGGTAAGGGCGAGGGAGTCAGAGCCTCCCTGGGGGCAACAGGCGTGGCCGTAGGCGGGGCAGCCAGGGCCGCGGGCAGGACCGCAGGCGGGGCAGCCAGGGCCGCGGGCGGGGCAGCTAGAGCCGCGCGCGTGGCCGCGGGCGGGGCAGCCAGAGCCGCGGGCGTGGCCGCAGGCGGGGCAGCCAGAGCCGCGGGCGTGGCCGCAGGCGGGGCAGCCAGAGCCGCGGGCGTGGCCGCAGGCGGGGCAGCCAGGGCCGCGGGCAGGACTGGAGAGGCGGCCTCAGGCAGGGCCGCGGGCAGAACGGGAGAGACGGGCAGTTCAGGTGCCGGCAGGACAGGCGAGACGGGCAGTTCAGGTGCCGGCAGGACAGGCGAGACGGGCAGGTCAGGTGCCGGCAGGACAGGCGCCGCCGTCACATGGCCAGCAAGGGGCACCTCGAAGGGCAGCTTGGGTGTGCGGCCAGCAGGGGGCGCCTCAGCGGGCGCCGCAGTCACTTGGCCAGCAGGGGGCGCTGCAGCGGGCGCCGCCAGCACGCGGCCAGCAGGGGGTGTCGCAGCAGGCACCACCATCACGTGGCCAGCAGGGGGCGTCGCAGCGGGCGCCGCCATCACGTGGCCAGCAGGGGGCGTCACAGCGGGCGCCGCCATCACGCGGCCAGCAGGGGGCGCCTCGGCGGGCACCGTAGGCGTAGCGGTGGTAGCTGCAGGCGTGCGACCAGCAGGGGCCGCCTGGGCAGGCACCTCGGGCGTCCGGTCAGCAGGGGGCGCCTCGGTGGGCGCCGCCAGCACGCGACCAGCAGGGGGCGCCTCGGCGGGCACCGTAGGCGTAGCGGTGGTAGCTGCAGGCGTGCGACCAGCAGGGGCCGCCTGGGCAGGCACCTCGGGCGTCCGGTCAGCAGGGGGCGCCTCGGTGGGCGCCGCCAGCACGCGACCAGCAGGGAGCGCCCCAGCGGGCGCCGCCATCACACGGCCAGCAGGGGGTGCAACCGCGGCGGGTGCCGCCATCACACGGCCAGCAGGGGGTGCAACCGCGGCGGGTGCCGCCATCTCGCGGCCAGCCGGGGGCACCGCGGCGGGTGCCGCAGCCAGAGTGGTGGCAGCTGCAGGGACTGCAGGCAGAGCAGGCAGGACAGGCGGGTCAGGTGGGTCAAGCAGGACAGGCGGGTCAAGCAGGACAGGCGGGTCAGGCTGGACAGGCGTGTCAGGCTGGACAGGCGGGTCAGGCGGTGCTGCTGGCAAAGCGGCGGCATCAGCAGCAGGCGGTGCCGCGGGCAGAGCGGCGGCATCAGCAGCAGGCGGTGCCGCGGGCAGAGCGGCGGCGGCAGCAGGCAGCGCAGCCGCGGGCAGATCGGCGGCGGCAGCAGGCAGCGCAGCCGCGGGCAGATCCCCTCTGTGTCCCAGACGCTCCGGCCGGTAGAAGTACGCTTCTAAGGGAGGCGGCTTCTCCGGCGGGAAGCTGGCCAGGCTGGTTGCGGCGGTGTCCTCCCAGGCGGGGAGCAGAGAGCAGGCTCCTAGGTAGAGCGTTGGAGCTGCTTCCGCCAGCTCTCTGCTCCGCTTCTCCCGGCTGCTAACCAAGCGCTGGCTCAGGCACTTACGTGCCCTCTGCAGCGGGTACTGTTGTCCGGGCGGGCGCTCTTCCTTGAGGAGGTCCGCGCCCCGGGTGGCCAGCTCCAGGGCTACCGGATCCTCCAGGACCTCGGGCTGGGATTGCCAATACACGAAATCTTGCAGGAGACCGAGCCGGTGGTGCTCGGTCTCCCGCGTCGTGTTGTTGTGGAGACTTGTCATTCTGTCACGATCGTCGGGGAGGCGAGAAGGGAAGCAGGCGAGAGCAGCCAGGTCGTCAGGGAAACGGGGTTTATTTGGAGGCAGACGGACAGGTACGGACATCGAAGGACAATACAATGACAAGTCTGGGGAAGACTGACTCAGACGAGGACTAAATACACAAGACAAGCTAGACTTAACAGGACACAGGCAATCACACTTAGGGCTGAACACGAGGTAACGAGGTGGGCGTGGCACACATCGGGAGCGGACGGAGCGGGGCGTGACAGCATGAGCATATACCAGGATGATTATGCCAAGATTTATCAGGCTAGAATTGTCAAAGAATGGTTCAGGAACATGAGAAAAGATTTTCACTGATGATTTGGCTGCCAGGGAGTCTTGACCTTAACCCCACTGATAGTCTTGGGGATGTGCTGGAGAAGACTTTACAGAGTGGTTCAACTTGCTTGTCAATACAAGATGTAGGTGAGAAATGAATGCAAATCTGGATGAAAATAAATATTGAGATGTTGCATAAGCTTGTGGAAACAATGCCAAGACAATTGTGCGCCATAATCAAAGCAGTCCAACGAAAAATTCAAATGGTGACTTTTTTTTTGGCCGGGCAGTGTATCTATCTGTAAGTCACGCAGCTGAGTGAAAAACGATTGACATAAGTCGTAGTTTGGAATAAGTTATTGCACTTTGGAAAATCAGTAGTAGTAATTAAGTACTATTAAGTAATATTAAGTAATGAAAAGTAATATTGACCAAGTAGTATATTGCACATGAAGACTATTGCACATAAGATATTGCGAGTAATTAACCCTCTGGAGTATAGGGGTAGGGAACACACTTTCACTGACTGGGGCATGATCACACATTTTATTCAATATCATAAACTTAATTCATGGCAAATAAATTATTTCTTATATATTTGTTTTGCCATTAAACTCCTCTTAATCTTAGTGTACTTTGTAAATTTGTCAGATTTATGTGAAGTTTGTAATTTGACATCAAAGTAAAGACATTGCAAAATGCAGTTTGGAACACTTGCAGAAACATTATAAAAGTACATAGTAAGCAATAGTGGAAGTTTGTTTTGATCCCAGATATCTCATCACCAAAGTCTTGGCTACATGAAGATGACTAAATGGAGTAGTTGCAACATTCAGTTGGATAAATAAATAAGAAAAACCTAACTCATGTCACTATTTCTGGCTCCTTTCATTGAATATGTAGCAACTTTTATGTGTATGCATGAGCCATTGACACCTGGCAACATCCTGCCCCCCATTTTATGGTGCTGATGAGATGTATCGCGTTTTACCATTGCGTTGTTCATCAAATTAGCATGCGAATGTGATTTGAATACGCACTAATGCTGCTATTTAGAATGTGAATAGCAATCTTCGGTGAGTGCGGTACTACAGACCGCTGATGCAGGTAAAACAAAGTAAGGTGACATGGTTTACTTTTTTTGCTGATTTAACCTAATTTAAAAAACTTTAATACTTCCGACAATGGACGTTTTGAAAAGAAGACAGATTACGGATCTAGTCAGCGTTTTTTCCATGTTTCTATAATAAGATTTCAGTGAGTTATGAACTTAAATACACTAGAAAGATACAGTACGCAGCATTGCAGATGATGCCGTCGACTCCAGGGGGTTAAAGGAGGGAAAGGACAGATGCAGGAGAAAGCTGGAACAAGAGCTTCAAGAGAACAACAGTAGGTATGTGTGGAGGGGCACGAAGAACATCACAGGCTTCAAGACTGGCAGTCGTGGGACTGATGGTGATGTAGAGAGGGCCAATCAGTTTAATCTGTTCTTTAATAGGTTCGACAGCAGGCCTCTTTTCCAGCTTCTCCAGCTCCATTTTGATGTCAAATTACAAACTTCACATAAATCTGACAAAGTACACTAAGATTAAGAGGAGTTTAATGCCAAAACAAATATATAAGAAATAATTTATTTGCCATGAATTAAGTTTATGATATTGAATGAAATATGTGACCATGGCCCAGTCAGTGAAAGTGTCTTCCCAGACTCCAGAGGGTTAGTCTCACAGACAAGCACCTCTGAACTTCCTTGGCTGCCTCCTTGTCACCTGACCTGAATGCTTTCTTCTTCTCATTAGGAGGGCTTTGATGTCTTTGGTGACCCATGGCTTATTGTTGGGAAAGCAGCGAATGGATTTCACTGGTACAGTGCTATCCACACAGAAGTTGATGTAATCAGTGGCACAGTCTGTGAGGTTGTCAATGTATTCACCCTGTGGCTCGTACAATGCCTCCCAGTCTGTAGTCTCCATGCAGTCTTGCAGGGCTACACTGGCCTCCTTTGACCACTCCGTCACAGTCCTGACATTCGCTGGCTGCCTCTTGTCCAGTGGTAGGTAGGTAGGCTCAAGGTGCAACAGGTTGTGGTCCGATATGCCCAGAGGTGGGATGGCTGTGCAGCTGTATGCCTCTTTTACATTAGCATACAGCAAGTCCAGTGTCTTGTTTTCCCTGGTGGGGGAGTCTACAAACTGTGAGAAGGTGGACAGTGTGCTGTTGAGGGAAACATGATTGAAATTGCATAATATTAGGACGAAAGCGTCCTGGTGCATTGTCTGGAGTCTAGCGGACTCACGCCGTCGTCGCGTTGGCTGATGGAGGAATGTAAACAACAATGGTGATCACTTGTGAGAACTCTCTGGGCAGATAATATGGACGTAGCCCCAATGCTAACAGTTCAATGTCAGGGCTGCAGACGCGTTCCTTAATCACAATGTGACTCGGGTGGCACCATCTGTCATTAACAAAGAGAGTGAGTCCTCCCCCCTTGCTCTTTCCACTCTCGCGCCGAGTTCTGTCTGCCCGAATACACGAAAAGCGAGCAACGTCCACAGCAGAGTCAGGAATACGCTCATGCAGCCATGTTTCAGGAAAGCACATCAAACTGCACTCACAAAATTCTCTGTTGTGTCTGACCTGTGCCGTGAGCTTGTCCATCTTGTTGTTCAGTGAATATTTATTCTAGTCACCTTCAAATAAATAGTCTGGACAAAAAAACTAAATTCCCTTCTCACTATAATGTATGTATGAATTATTAGCTCAGGTAATTTTTTATATCTCCACCAATATGTTTGAAATTAATTATTATTTAATGCTGATTATTAACCAATCGTTATGCCGAATGGTCGGCTCCTCCAAACTCAATTGCGGTATCCCTGTGAGTCTGTTAATGTGAGACTTAAATGGGATTCACTAATTACCAGTATCGCTTAGTAACCTGGGTTAGAAGGCTCGTCCAGCGAGCTGCATCACCAGGTAATGTAAACGATTGGTAGCAAAGCTCCCCTCACGGCCGATGAGAGAGAGTCTCGCGATGTTTCAGGTGAGTTTGAGGTTCAGAGCGTGTAGCAAGATCGCACAGAGGCAGGGACTTATTGTGAACACTCAATGACGGAGGCTGAAGTTGTGTAAAAGACATGCATTTATTCCTAGCTAACACTACAACTAACATAAGACAGACATTACACCTAACACAAACAACAAACACGAAATAACGGAATAAAACAAACGATGTAATTATGAAAATGCAATGACCGGATTTAAATGAGTAACCTTAAATGGGAAATACTCTTCTGCAAAGCAAGCACAGTTTGTGGAAACACGACCCTAAAGTCTTATAGCAGGTTAACAGAACAGCTTAAGTTGTTAGAATGGAAGGAAGTTGGTTTACTTGGTTGAAGAGTGTAGGGGGGGGGTATTGGCAGTTGATGGCAGAGCTGCTGAGCTGATGGCACTCAGGAAGGCGCGGCGTTTGGAGCAGTGGAGTGGAGCCCCTTTGGATTCTCTCTCCTGGTGAAGCTTTGTCTTGGGTGCTGTTCTCTGTTCAGCTGGACCTTCACCGGAGGACTTCTTGTGGGCTTCTCTTCTCCCGGGCTGATGGTCTTTTCTGCGCTGCTGATGGTCATTCTGTGCTTGATGATCTGTTTGCCTCGGCTGATGGTTGTTCTCTTGGGCTGGTGGTTGTTCTCCTTCTTTGTTCTGAGGTGCCAGGGTTTTATGCTCTAAAGCAGGGTTTCTCAACCCGGTCCTCGGGGACCACCAGACGGTCCATGTTTTTGCTCTCTCCCAATTCCCTGCCAATTGGGAGAGAGCAAAAACGTGGACCGTCTGGTGGTCCCCGAGGACTGGGTTGAGAAACCTTGCTCTAAAGTTCATGAATAGGGATGACCAGGAATTCGACTCCTGGCCCAATGGCTGGCCATCCATTTGGCGGGCTTTTGGAAGGGGGTCTGTATCAGTCCTTTTGGGATTTATGACTTGACTGATTCTCCCTTCACTGATGATTTTCATTAAGCTGTTATAACTTTTGATACATCCACTTTTATGGTAATCACTGACCAGATTTGGAATCAGCAGTGATTTTCCATCAGTTTGACACCAAACATGCCATACCAGCTTCACAGGTACATACCTCATACCATCTGCATTAATTGATTAAACAATTAATTATTTTATCTATGTGACTGATTCACATCAGTATGGGATACAGGTGTTTTGGGTTGCACCTCAACAGATGTTACACTTTGTGCAGATATTACATCAAATATTCATATTCCAAACGGCACATCTTATCCATAGATAGGCGTGGCCGTTAGTTTGTGGTAATATCAATATAATTTGCACATTTGGAAACAACATATTTTGTTTGGTGTGGCTTATGCCAATTCATCTTCTCCAGAATGGATAAGATACACCTTAATTCAGTTCTTTTAACATAGTATGTTAGAACACAGAGACTTGGGAACGGTCCACCAAGATCAGATAAGGACCACAAAGGAATGTTGGAAGAGAAGGGGGGTTGTTAACAAAGAAGACTCTCTGAAAGTTAGGACACATTGGTTGCACTAATTTTCCAGATTCTTCTGGTATACCATGAGAACATATATACAATGGTAGCTATACCTATCTATTTATTTAAATTTATATGTGTTCAAGTGCAAAGGGGTAAAATAGATGATACTCCGTGAACATGGTTATAAGGGTGGCACACAAAACACTAAGATTGTCTAAGGACACATACAAACATAACCTATCTGTATATTGAGACTAGTAGTCGTCAGTAAATCAATATACAGGGTATACAAAAGCCAATCTTAAATGAAATTTCCTTTAGGGTGTTCGTCTGTTGGGTGAGTGATATGTAAGGCAGAGTGTATGGGGAGGGGGTTGTGTGCCAAGTCGAGGGACCCCTGTCCTTGAGATCCACTCTGCTTGTCTGTAGGTCCCTAAATCTTTGGGCAATAAAAGTTGGAGTGCTGGCCTCCCTTGTTATCTGTGTGTGTTTATTTGTGTAACCCCCCTTTGGTGCCTCTCACACCAGGCTCGGCCTTGTCTCAGGCCACCTGGAATTTAGGCCCTGTGATATGTGCATGTATGATCCTACATGTAAGAGTGTTACCAACTGTATAGCTTCTAAGAGATCATAGTTAAAATCTCTTAACATGTGAAGATACTTGTCACGCCCCGCTCCGTCCGCTCCCGATGTGTGCCATGCCCACCTCGTTACCTCGTGTGATTCCCTGATTGTTCTTACCTGTGATTCGTTACCCTTAGCCTGTCTCTTGTATTTAGTCTGTGTCTAAGTCAGTCTTCCCCAGACTTGTCATTGTATTGTCCGTAGATGTCCGTGCCTGTCTGTCCGTCAGCCAATAAACCCCCTTCTACCCGTAATTTTGGCTCAGCTCGCCTGCTTCCTGGTTTGCCTACCGGCCGAACGTGACAATACTCATGAAGACAACATTTATTTCTGATCTGATACATGATTACATGATAAACAATACATGATTACATTTGTTGTAGGCGAATGACATAATAAACATGCAATTTTAAGTCATGTTTACTTACTTCAAATGTGAAAAAGAAGCTTCCTTGATTCAACCTTCTTCAAAACACTGTCAAGGACATCTGGTTCTACAAAACATAAATCCTCTGCTGTTATCATACCAAGGTTTTCAAGAATATCCAGTACAGACTCAACTTTATATGTTGGAAGCACTTCAGTTACAATTCTTTCAAGATCAGCCATCACTGCAGAGACACATGGCATAGACATCATCAGTTTAGATAATCAACCATGAGGTCTGAGCACATTTTCTGTACATTTAACACATGTAAATGCTAGACTGTAGTAAAATGCATATTGTACCTCTACAATACAGCAAGCAGGCTATTCACTCGAAATTGAACAATAAGTGTCATCTAATACTGATAGAATGTCAACATGTTGGACAACAATAGTTAGTTTCAACTATTCATTAATACTACTGCTCATCAACACTGTGTTTCAGGGAGAGAATTGTCATTCCACACAGACTGTATACAACAAGTGGATAGAAATCCAAGCATTAGTCAGCACTGATGCAAAGCTTCGCCCTTGTGGCTTCCTCAATTTTATAGAGACCATACTGCTTCAGGTATGCAGAAGAATATGGACTCAAAAGGAAACAGACAAGCTTGTCCTTTATCAGAATCAGCTCAATCTTTCTAAATTCCTCAGTCGTCATTCTTTATGCAAAGGAAGAACTTCTTCTTATTCAGAGTACCCTTCAACTGCACTTCAGTAGACACCAAATCAGGATGTGGAAGCAAGCTTCCTTCAATGGCATTACACACTACATCACTGTACAACTCAGGATGGTAAGATGTTGAGTGTTACAGTTGTAAAGATAACTTTCAAAACTGGAAAGGTAATGGAAGCTATAATCCAAGTGAAAATGGTAGATTACCTGGATTCAAATAACATTCTGAGGGATAGCCAACATGGATTTAGGAGAGGTAGGTCCCGTTTAACTAATCTACTTCAGTCCTTTGAGGAAGCTACAAGAGAAATTGATCACAAAAAGGCCTGCGATGTGATTTACTTAGATTACCAAAAGGCCTTTGATATTGTCCCCCACAAATGGCTCTTGCTTAAGCTCAAAGCTGCAGGGATTTTAGGAAATGTAGCAGCTTGGATCAAAAACTGGTTAACAGACAGGAAGCAGAGGGTAGTTATTAGAGGCACAATGTCGCAGTGGGCCTGCGTTCATAGTGGGGTACCACAGAGTTTAATTTTAGGACCATTATTGTTCCTAATTTACATCAATGATATTGACACCCATACATATAGTAAACTGCTTAAATTTGCAGACAACACCAAGGTGGGTGGTGTAGCAGATACTAAATTAGCAGCACAGAGGCTACAACGGGTTCTTGATTTAATTAGCGACTGGGCTGATACCTGCCAGATGAAATTTAACATAGATAAATATAAGGTAATTCATGCAGGGAGTAGAAATATAAAGTACAGATATTTTATGGGTTCCACTGAAATAATGGTAGCTGATTAGCTGATTATGAGAAAGACCTCAGTGTATATGTTGATGCTTCCATGTCCCACTCTTGCCAGTGTGGGGAAGCAATTAAAAAGGCCAATAGGATGTTGGGTTACATCTCTAGGTGTGTTGAGTTTAAGTCAAGGGAGGTGATGCAACGATTATACAATTCCTTGGTAAGACCCTACCTAGAATATTGTGTGCAGGTTTGGTCTCCATACCTTAAAAAGTACATTGCTGCCTTGTAAAAGGTTCAACGTAGGGCTACAAGAATGATTCCTGGTCCTAGAGAAATGTCTTATGAGGAGAGGTTAGCTGAGCTGAATCTGTTTAGCCTCGCGCAAAGGAGAGAGGTGTATAAGATTCTAACAGGTCTGGATGATGTTCAGCCAAATGGCTACTTTAATATTAGTTTAAATATTAGAACTCATGGCCATAGGTGGAAATTAGCGGGAGAACATTTTAAACTGAATTTGAGAAAACACTTCTTTACACAGCGTGTAGTTAGAGTATGGAATAGTCTTCCTGCTAGTGTAGTGCAAACTAAAACCCTGGGTTCTTTAAATCAGAGCTAGATAAGATTTTAACAACTCTGAGCTATTAGTTAAATTCTCCCCAAACAAGCTTGATGGGACGAATTGGCCTCCTCTCGTTTGTAAAGTTCTTAAAGTCGGTGCAAAAAAAGAACTTGAGTTCAGGTATGTCTGAAGTAACTGATGGTTGTTTGTCTTTGGCAGACATTTTTGAAGTTTTGTGTCCTCCTTTGTGTCATCTTTTGAAGTATGAGTGTTTGCTTTCAAACCTTATGGTCCATAACCTTATAAGAGGACCAAGTTTGATTTTCAGGGAGGGACAGTGTTAATTTTAACAGAAAATTTTTATAAAAAAAAATAATTTTTTAACTGAACACAAGGGTTAAAGTTTCCCTTTGACGTCATAAAGTCATTATATTCACCAAGATTAAATGAAGCCAATGTTAAGGGATGTATTAAGGTCTGACTGTGCAGTACACAAAGACACAGATTTCACTCTTATTTGAAACACAAACTTATGTTTATTTACCCAGAAACTGAGTACTGTAAAATTAGTAGTGCCATTAGTGCAAAAATAAAATCACTTCAAAGTGCATAGGCTATAATGCCACCAGTGTCACGGCGATCGTGCGGACGCGCGGGGAAGCAGGTGAGATGAGCCATGAATAGGGAAACACTGGGTTTAATGCAACAAACAGCAATGACACTACAATGACCGGCCTGGGGAAACAAACGGAAACGCGGACTAAATACAATGGACTAATTGACAACGATCAAGAACAGCTGGTAAACATGGGGAATCCACATGTGGTTAACGAGGGGGCGTGGCACACAAGAGGAGCGGACGATCGGGGCATGACTGAACCCCCCCCCCAAAGGCGCGCTCCAGGGGAGGCGACGGACGCGACGAGACCGGGGACACGGGACCTGGAGAGACAAAAAAGAACAACAACCTCAACGGGACACAGGAAACAGTATGGACACACAGAACTGGCACAAGTAGGACAACTGAAACAACAAGCCACAAACCACGGGGAACACAGACAAACACAAAGACACCAACGACGGAAACGTGGGACCCGGGGACACTAAAGGGGACAACGGAGGGACCACACCAGGGGGTACACAGGGACGAACAGGGGGCGCGGGCACAAACGGACGGGAAGGACACACAGGAGGCACAAAGGAACCGAAAGGGGACAAAGGCACAGAAGGATGAGGAGATAACGTGGGGGCAACAAAGGGACTAGAGGACACCGAGGGACGAAGGGGAAACATGGAGGGCCCAAAGGGACCAGAGGGGAGCAATGGCATGGGAGAATGAGGAGCAAACATGGAGGGCACAAAGGAACCAGAAAGGAATGACGGGGACAAAGGACGGGGAGTGAACACAGGGGTCAAGGGATCGAAGGGCAGGGGGCAACAGGGAGCAGAGGGGACCTTCAGGGCTTGGGTAGTAGGGCACCCCGGGGCAGCAGGCCTCTGCGGGACTGGAACAGGGGCTGAGGGTAGTGAGGATGCAGGTAAAGGGGCTGGTGGAGGTGGCAAGGAGGGAGCTGTGGGGAGAGCCGCGGGCGAGGGACCCGCAGGCCGTCGAAGGGACGGCGGTGGTCGGTCTGTGGCCGGCTGCCCAGGAGCCCTGGGTGAGACCTGGGCCAACCGCCGAGATGGGACCTGGGGGTGTGAAGGGACACCAGGGAGTCTACCCCGCCTTCGGTGTCCCCTCCCTTTCCGGAGACCGAGAAGCGGGAACCCGGCCGTGAACCACCTCGAAGAGGTGCAGGTGGTTGGGGTCACCCCCTGGGGGGGTCCACAGGCATGGTCAGGGTGATCCCCGAGTGGTCCCACTACAGCTCCTCCTCCAACTCCATTGTGGAGAAAGGAGCGGGGTTTAGGTTGTCAGGGACCACCTCGGGGACTGAGGCCGAGGGAGCAGGGACCGGGGAGACTGCCGTGGTGAGACCCTCATGGGGCGGCATGTCGACCACCGGGACCGGAGTCGACAGGCATGGCGCGGCCAGGGCCGGGGCCTCGGGCGCCAGAGCAGGAGCCGGGGGGGCCTCGGGCGCCAGAGCAGGAGCTGCAGGGGACACTGTAGGGGCCACAAGGTATTGAGCGGGGAGCTCAGGGGACTGGGCAGCAGCAGCAACAGGGGCCTCAGGAGCCTCGGGGAGCACAGGAGTCATGGGGACCTGAGCAGGAGTCACGGGGAGCACAGAAGTCACAAGGGGCCGAGCGGGGAGCACAGGATTCACAGGGAGCACAGGAGTGGTCTCGGGTGGTGCGCCAGCAGGGGGCACCAACTCCGGGCCAGCAGGGGGTAGTATAGCTGGAGCAGGTGCCTCCGGAGCCTCGGGGGGGCGCAGCAGGCGCCTCCTGACCAACAGGGGGCGTTGCAGGCGCCACAGGCACCGGACCAATAGGGGGCGCTGCAGGCGCCTCTGGGGGCGCCGCAGGAACTGGAGGCACAGGCGCCTCTGGGGGCGCCGCTAGGTGTGCAGGCACCGGGGCCACAGCTGCCGCAGCAGCTGACACTGGCACCTCTGGGGGCGCCGCAGGAACAGGAGGAGCCTCGGGGGGTGCAGCAGGCGCCTCAGGCTCCGGGCCAACAGGGGGAAGAACGGGGACCTCTGGGACCGCTGGCGGCTGAGCAGGGGCCGCGGGCACCGTAGCAGCAGCAGCAGTGGCTGCGGACGCCGTAGCAGCAGCAGCAGGGGACTGAGCTGGGAGCTCTGCAGTCACGGGGAGCACTGGAGTCACGGAGAGCACTGGAGTCACGGAGAGCACTGCAGTCACTGGGAGCTGAGGGGGCTGCACAGGGGACTGGGCTGGGGAGACAGGAGTCAGGGCCTCAGGCGAGGTAGCCTGTGAGGCCGCGGGCGTGGTCTGCCTGGACGGGCGAGCCGGGCTGGACAGGCAGGAGGGGCGAGCCGGGCAGAGCGGCGGCATCAAGCAGGGCCGCGGGCAGAGTCCCTGCTCCCTCGGCCTCAGTCTCCCCGGTCCCTGCTCCCTCGGCCTCAGTCTCCCCGGTCCCTGCTCCCTCGGCCTCAGTCTCCCCGGTCCCTGCTCCCTCGGCCTCAGTCCCCGAGGTGGTCCCTGACAACCTAAACCCCGCTCCTTCCTCCACAATGGAGTTGGAGGAGGAGCTGGAGTGGGACCCCTCGGGGATCACCCTGACCATGCCTGTGGACCCCCCCAGGGGGTCACCCCAACCACCTGCACCTCTTCGAGGTGGTTCACGGCCGGGTTCCCGCTTCTCGGTCTCCCGGAAAGGGAGGGGACACCGAAGGCGGGGTAGACTCCCTGGTGTCCCTTCACACCCCCAGGTCCCATCTCGGCGGTTGGCCCAGGTCTCACCCAGGGCTCCTGGGCAGCCGGCCACAGACCGACCACCGCCGTCCCTTCGACGGCCTGCGGGTCCCTCGCCCGCGGCTCTCCCCACAGCTCCCTCCTTGCCACCTCCACCAGCCCCTTTACCTGCATCCTCACTACCCTCAGCCCCTCCCTGTTCCAGTCCCGCAGAGGCCTGCTGCCCCGGGGTGCCCTACTACCCAAGCCCTGAAGGTCCCCTCTGCTCCCTGCTGTCCCCTGCCCTTCGATCCCTTGACCCCTGTGTTCACTAACCCGTCCTTTGTCCCCGTCGTTCCCTTCTGGTTCCTTTGTGCCCTCCATGTTTGCTCCTCATTCTTCCATGCCATTGCTCCCCTTTGGGCCCTCCATGTTTCCCCTTCATCCCTCGGTGTCCTCTAGTCCCTTTGTTGAGCTGGAGCCTCAAGCGGTGAAGCAGGGCCGCGGGCAGAGCGGCGGCATCAGGCCGGGCCGCGGGCGCGCGGCCAGCAGGGGGCGCCTCAGCGGGCACCTCGGGCGCGCGGCCAGCAGGGGCCTCGGGGAACGCTGCAGGAGCCACAGGAGTCACGGGGGCCTGAGTGGTGAGCTCAGGAGGCATAGGGAGCACAGGGGACGCCAGGACCAGGACCTCGGGCGGTGCAGCAGCAGCGGCTGGAGGCACAGGCACCTTGGGGGCGAGAACAGAGACCTCAAGGGGCGCTGCTGGCGCCACAGGAACCTCGGGGGGCGCTGCCGGTGCCACAGGAACCTCGGGGGGCGCTGCAGCAACCGAAACCACAGGCGCCTCTGGGGATGCCACAGGAGCAGAAGGAGCCTTGGAGGGCGCAGCAGGCACCTCAGGCTCCAGGCCAACAGGGGGCACTGCTGCAGCCAGAAGCACAGGGGGTAGAGCTGGAGCCTCAAGCGGTGAAGCACGGGGCGCCGCCGGAACCACTAGCTCAGCACCAGCAGGGGGTGCCACAGGGGGCAGAGCTGCAGGCAGGGGAGCCACTGGGGAGGCAGCTGCAGCCTCAGGAACCGCGGGGGGCGCTGCCCGGGTGGGGAACTTGGGAACCCGCGGAATGGAGTCCCAAACGGCCCTGGCCCCTTTCAGGACCAGGCGCGACCCGGAAAAGGGGCCAGCTGCGGACGTGGGCAAAGAAGCGGCGGGCGGAAAGGCAGGGCAGATGGTAGAAGGCGCAAACACTGCAGGGTTCAGAACAGGGAGGGGGTCCTCCCGATACCCAGCCAAGGCAACAACGGAGACAGAAACAGCCCCCAGACGTACCTCCTGTGCCTCTTCTTGTCCGCGTTTCTTCCGCCTCTTCTTCTGCCGCCTTCCTGCAGCGGGCAGCGGCGAACGGGGTGCCTCTGGCAGCTCAGAGAGCGGACCGAAAGGCAGTCCGCTGGCGAGGGCTACCTTCCGCATTTTTGCTTCAGCCACCCCACGTCTTAGCCGCTTCAAATCTTCGCGAGGGAGGTGCGCGTCTCCAGGTAGGGACGTCTTCTCCAACACGTCCCTGCTCCGGCTGGCCATAGCCAGAAGCAGGGGATCCTCCCGGACTTCGGGCTGGCGAAGCCAATACACAACCTCGTCCACGAGGGCGAAGTATTCAGCCTCGTTCGGCTCCGGTGTCTTGTTTGTGAGTTCGGTCATTCTGTCACGGCGATCGTGCGGACGCGCGGGGAAGCAGGTGAGATGAGCCGTGAATAGGGAAACACTGGGTTTAATGCAACAAACAGCAATGACACTACAATGACCGGACTGGGGAAACAAACGGAAACGCGGACTAAATACAATGGACTAATTGACAACGATCAAGAACAGCTGGTAAACACGGGGAATCCACATGCGGTTAACGAGGGGGCGTGGCACACAAGAGGAGCGGACGATCGGGGCATGACAACCAGGCCTGCTCTCTGAACATTAAAATAGAAATATATAAAAAAATATTTGTAGAAGTAGTTTATTGGTGATTTCATGTTCATTGAAGTTTCCACTTTTTAACAACTGTATAAAGTAATGTTATTTGTTATATAAATCAACTCAGGTGAAACAAAAAATGTACGTTTTCAGGGTTGCCAAATCTCAAGCATCTGGCATGATACTCACGCTTTCAGACTCACGCAGGAACTCTTACAGCAAATCTATATTATTTCATTATAAACCTAAAATTAGCTATGTCCAAAGTGTATTTACATGGTTAAATACAAAAGCAGACTATTTACAACTGTTACATATGTGCAGACATCTCGAATTGAAAATCTCACTCCAGCCAGCTGGCCGAAGTTGAAATAGAAAGTTAAATGCCTGAAACGGCTCGCCATTCCTTTTGCGTTGTTACTCCTACAAATATAAAATGAATATGAGAAAAACACGTCATGTTTTATATCGTATATATATCACACTAAATAGTTAGACATTATGATCTTCCGAACCTTTGCTTCAAGAAATTTTCTCTAATTGATCCCTGCCTTACGAGAACTACATTAGTTCTGACTGGATCTCGTCCCTGGCAAACATTTTCGTCTCGTTTTTATTTGTTTACGAAATTGCCAATACAGTTCGTCATAGTCTTAGGCGTCGCAAAATCATTTTTATTTAGTTATCTCGTTTTAGTCTGAAAATAAAGGTCGTTGACGATAACTATAACGAAAAAGTTTCATCAACAAAATTAACACTGGTGAGGGATAGTGACTGAGGTAGTGATGCTTTCATTTGAGTTTTTCTGCTGGAAAGAGTTGTTTCCTTGTCTGCAGATAATCTTGAATCTGAACCATGAGGAAACTCACTTGAGCTACAGATATTCTGGGTGCACAAACCAAATCAACAATCTCTTTCAGCTGGATCATTAGCTGCCACACATGGTCCTTGTCTTTAACTCTGATTCCAATAATGACAGGTACAAGTTTTAAAAGACACCAGTTTCCTGCTGCCTGTCCACCAACTATTTTACCACCTTCACTTACTTCAGATGGGGGGGAACTTGCATCAGAGCCTTGGTCTAATCCGCCTGTGTGTATGTGAACCATTTTTTTTCCTTCACAAAGTACTTGACGTAAATGGCAAGGTCATACACAACAACACCTTCAAAGAGGTCATGGCCTATGCAGGGTGGGAGGCCTGGCTGGCAGAACATTAAAAACTGAATCAAACTTCACTCCCTTAATGCTCACTGCCTCTGTGTCATGTAGTTCCTGTACAGTCTCCTTGTAGGTTTCAACTGTTCTCACTGGAAATTCCTTTGTCAGATTTTGCATTTGTGTTGTAGGACTAGTGCAGAACCTACAGCAGTAACATGAGCTGCTGAAGTTTTCAACAAAGCCACCTATGGTGTGCGAGCCACACTACAGGGAATAGTGGCCCGCACGACCTGTCCTGACTCTATGACAAGTCCATCTCTCTCAAGGTCTTGTAAATTGGACACCACCCTTGAAAACAGATTGTCGTGCAAAATATTTAAAGTCCTTTTCTGAACAAAGAAGCACAAACTGAAGGGTGTCAACACAAGAACAATGGAAAGGCTCAAAATTTGCTACAGTAAAAGAAACACCAACCATCTTGTGCATTTTCCTGGATGACCCAAGAGGGTTTACAACCTCAAATGCATCCTGGTACAATATCAGTTTTAAGGTTAAACCACTCTCCACAAATAAGCCATTTGACTTGAAAACAGATCCATTACAAACATCAATAAACATAACAGATGTAGTGTTACTGTGCAATTTCTAACACTCTTGTAACACAGCAGGGTCTTTTAACAGTGCTTTTAAGGTTTCCTTGACAGGGATATACTGCACATAACAGTCTCTGCAATTTTCATCTGTGCCCAGATGAATGACTTGTGGCTGCACATAGGGATAGTTTTGTTGGAAATACTTATTTCTTCTGTACTCAGTTGAAAGATGAGAGCTGCATGATGAATGCAAATCTGTTCCTCCTAAACAAGTAATCACTTGTTTTATATTTATATCAGACCCCTGACAAGTTTGTGTGAGATAATAGTATGTATACTGACCTCTACAGGTGCCTAATGAAACAGGTACAGAGCATAGCAAGCACCTTCTGGGACAGGTGGTAAAAGCAGTACCTGTCTATACTTCAGTCAAGGAGAAAGTGGCAGGCCAACAAGCAGAACATCACAGTTGCAACTGTAGTACAGTGCCTTGCAACAGTATTCATCCCCCTTTGTGTTTAACCTGCTTTGTCACATTACAAAACATTAAGTGCACCTTCCTAATGCATTCATTAGGCATTCATAGAACATTCTTAAGCAGCACGCAAGTACACCTTAACATCCTAACATCACTTAACAGCTTTAATGTACATTAATAACAAACATTACATGATTATACAATTATAATGTTTGTTATTATATAATGTTTGTTATTAATGTATATTACAGGGATGTTAGCATGTTTGTTACGCACTCCCTGGTCTAGGACAGGGTAGCGAAAAGGAGTACGTGGGACCAATTCACCAAATGTGCAAAGGCAGCCATTAACAAGCCCAAACACCCCACAGGATACGAGAGATTGTTTACATATAATCGCTTATTCTGTTTACATCCACTTTAACAGTATCGTGTGGAGCAGTAGAAGGCGACGCTAAATCAAAGAAATAAACAAACAATACTTACCCTAGATCGTTTAACTGTCTAATTACCAAACCTAGCTACTGTAACTAAGCTAACTGACCCTTTAAAACTTACAGGGGTTGGCGCCCGCCTACTTTACCTAGTATGAATAGACAGGTTCCGTTCTACGGGTGAGTATGTAAGTGCGTGCTCAACTAATTTACCCCTCCACTCATCAAATGGATCAAATGGGTGTATAACATAATAATAATAAGGTATATCTGACACATAATTTATATTACATATAAAAACATCATTATAAATCCAAGCCTCCCCAGGTACATCTAAGTTTACAATCCCACCAAAGTCACATATACCAGTACAAAGAACAATCTCAGCCCAAACAAAGCAAAGCCTATCACACGGAAGGGCGCCAGCGTGGAACTGAACGCCGCCATCTTGCCATGCCAGTATATTCATATATGCCAAGCACCGCCCCCAGTCCACTTCTGGTTGGATAAGAATGGTGCCAGTCTTCATTATTTCATCACCACCAGGACAACATAAGACACACCTGAAAACAAACACACATGCCCTCGACAAGCACGTAACAGTTAAGGTATACATACATGATGTTTATGAATATTTTATGACTACTTAATGAATACATTATGAAGGTGTATTAAATGTTTTATGAATGCAATATAAAGGTATTATGAAGGTGAGGTTAATGTAAAGCGTTACCGACAAAAAGATCTACAAACACAGAAGCAGCAAACTTTGTGAAAACCAATACTTGTGTCATTCTCAAAACTTTTGGCCATGGCTGTAGTGCCAAGAACTGTTTTTGACAGGTACAGGTGTGATGCAAGGGGCTACAAATATGAATATGGTTGAGGGTTCCATCCACTGCATCTACAATGCCAGGCATGCCTGCAATTGGCAATTTTAGTGTCATGCAAGACATTCCCTCCTGCTGGACATCGTATGCACACTTGGTGCAACAGAAATGTGATCAATGCATGTACAGATGCAGGACACAGCAGCCTTAAGGCCATATGCATCTGTAGGTCTGCAGGAATCCACCAGTGGTGTAGAAGCAATGAGCTGTCATAAGCTGCACAGTGCACCGAGGGCAGAATTCTGGTGTGTTCCTCATTTCAGTTTATCCTGAATCAGGAGGCTCATTATTTCACTGAGGGCCAGCCTGAATTTCTCTATGAATTGTTCATTACTGATGAGATGGTCCAAGGGGTTCACGACCACCCACAAAAGTACAGTAACTTGGCTTCCTGGATAGTGCTGTCTTAAATGCTGTCTTCTGTTGTCTTCCACAATCCTCTGCCATTGTTGGTCATGAGGGGTGATTCACCTTCCCAGTTCAAAAGACATGACTGAACACATAACAAGTTTGATTAGGTAGCTCATTATGTAGCCTGCCAGGGTTGTACAGAATTTATGAATTTGATTTTGAATTCACTTGGCCAGACCCTATAAGATGTTGAATTGGAATGACAGTAAGAAGAGTTTAATTAATTTCAATTCAGTGCAATCATACAACACATGAATGTCATTTAATGTAGCAAAACATAAATAATTACATAACAGTTTTACTTCCAAAATTGTGTAAATGTTTTAATCTAACAATATGCATTCAGTTTATGTCAGCCCTCTAAATCTGGTTCCATATGCATATACAGTGGTACCTCGGTTCTCGAACTTAATCCGTTTCGGACTCTGGATCGAATCCTAAAAAGTTCGAGTTCTGATCGAATTTTTCCCGTAAGAAATAATGAAAAACCAATTAATTGGTTCCCTGCCCCCCAAAATTACACCTAAATATGTTTTTTGTTTTTTTTTAGCATTTAAACACAAAATGAACAGGATTAAACAGGAAGAGCATTTTTTTCTTAATGGCTTCCAAAACGATAAAGATCTTATCCCAACATTACCCCTGTCCTGCCCCGATCGTCCGCACCTTCCGTGTGCCACGCCCCCTCGTTAACCTCGTGTGGGATCCCCATGTGATCAGCTGTTTCTGGTTGTTGTCATTAGTCCTCTGTATTTATGGTGCGTTCATTTTTCTCTCGGAACTCGGAAATTCCGAGTTGAGTGACATCACGTCCGAAAATCTCTCGTTTGAGCTACCCACATCACGGAACAAATATGGCTGCCTCTCTGAACACGTTGCTGTATGTTGTTACTTTATATTTTAGCAGATTTGGAGTTTTCCAAATGGAGAAATGGAGATTTTTCCAAGAGACAAGAAACATGAACTAGTCAAACCACATTAAAAGCTTTATAAGATATTTTAGTACATTCATAGCGATATTCTTTTTTCGAACGGTAAACAAACTACAAACAAACCAAGTTGCCATGTTGAAATTATGTCACGGGGCAACTCGGACAGCAAAATCTTATCCGACTTCAACGTCATAAAAGAGGCGTGTTTCCGATGGGAAGTGACGTTTTTCGTGACGTTTCGTGATGTTTTCATCCGAGTTCCGACTTGGAGAGAAATAATCGAACGAACCATAAGTCCACGTTTCAGTTTGTGTCCCCAGTCCGGTCATTGGGTGTGTTCCACTTGCTTACAGCATTGGCTTAAAGCAACGCATTCTGAATTTCTGATCCTGACGCAATGCATTACGGTTAGATGCATTGCGACCTCTCACCCGGCTGCACAAACTGGAACCGCCTCCGTGACGACACACCTTTGCCCTTATTGGCTGAAGAATTTAGTTACACGCATGATGTTTGTATCCCAGGCAGTTCCGATGCGTAATCTGCTTTTTCTCCCGAATATCACGTAAAGCAGTGAGAACTGGTTTTCAGTTAATTTACCTGGTAAAATAAAGTTTAAATAAATGACATAAATGCTCTAATAGTACACGTAAGTTAGTGGTTTATTTATTGTTAGTTACTGTAATGTTGTGCTGCTTGATTTGGTTTATCGTCCAGTCTGTGAAGAATTCATTCAAGTAAGAATTGCGTTGTAGTATGACTCATTTCCTGGCGCATACAATATATATTAGGTCAGCGTTCATGGTTCAACTTCTGATATTCAGATCGAGTTCTAGGTCAAACTGTTTTGTTCGACTTTCAAGAAATTCGAATTCTAGTGAGTTCGAGAACCAAGGTACCACTGCATATTTAACTGTTTATATGTGTTACCATTTGTGAGTAGTCTGCAGCAGCTTTTCTTGTGAGTGTTGGTAGGTTGTCCAGATGGATAGGGTTGTGATAGGGTAACTTGTATGACTGTTTGAAGTGCTCTTTCACCATGGTACACAAAAACTAAACTTAAATTATTTATTCTACAGGCGACACTTCAAATGTGGCATTCATTATAAAAAACTGTGACCTGCACAGACTTTTCAGGCAGGTGCTCGAACAGGGGGGCATGGTTGACAGATACGTAAATATTCTTGATCGCGTGGGGAGGGTATTGATGGGATTCAGTGTATGCTGATCACGTTAACAAGCTGTGTAATTGATATTGAAATATTAAGCTGTTTTTTTTTAAAGCTGCATTTAACACTACAGTGGTACCTCAGTTCTTGAACTCATTGGAACTCGAATTTCTTAAAAGTCGAACCAACCAGTTCGAAAAAAAAATACCTAGAGCTCGATCTGAATCTCAGAAGTCAAACCGTAAACGCTGACCTAAGATAACTTGTACGCGCGGGGAAATGAATAATGTGGCACGACTCTCAGCGGAAACAAAGGGTAAGGCTTCAGTCTCAGCCTCGCATTCGCTGTGATAGCATCGTGCATGTTTACACTAGCTGAATACATATAGACAGTAAAAATACATTTAGACAATGATAGACAGTAACAGTAATTATTATTATATAATAAAATACATTTAAAAATAAAGATTTCTTATTCATTATTTTAATATTAATAATAAACCATTAATATGTTTAATTATAATAATATTGTTGTGCTGAGTGGGGACAGAACGGAGACAAAGGCGCAGACGTAAGGGTATCGGGGAATACAGGGTTTAATTACAGGTAAGGCAGTCGGGACTGGGGAAACAAACTGAAACACGAATGAAATACGGAGAGCTAATAAAAACAACCAGAAACAGCTGATCACACGGGGATTCCAAACGGGGTTAATGAGGGGGCGTGGCACACGGAAGGAGCGGACCATCGGAGCAGGACACATTGTTTGGATACATTTATTTTCTTACTTTACAAATGACTGTTTTGATAAATGTGCTTAGATGTGTTTAGCACAGTATATGCTCTTCTTGTTTAATCCGGTTAATTTTGTGTTTAAATGCTAAAAAAACATATTTATGTGTAATTTTTTGGGGCCGGGAACCAATTAATTGGTTTTCCATTATTTCTTATGGGGAAAATTTGATCCGAACTCGAACTTTTTAGGATTCGATCTGGAGTTCTGAATGGATTAAGTTCGAGTTTCGAGGTACCACTGTATATATATGAATTTACGTGAAATCAATTCCATTTTAATTCTACATCCTTTTATTCAAAGTCAATTTGTGATTCTTCACCGTGTTTTCAAACGATGTATGAATTCAATTTGTTTTTAAAGGTGAAAGTCAGTTCTTAATGGTGCACAACCCTTTTATGTACTCAAATCGCATGCAGGTGTTACAAAAAGGAACCTCTTTTGCACTAATTTATACACTACATTCTAGTTTTATAGTGGTATATTGACCTTTTTTATATCATCACCATTATCACGTTGTCCAAAAAAGAGCGTCAATGTATTTTTGTCATTTATTTTGGCTGATCTCTGTGTCTCTATGCACAAGACAGCAGTCAAAAGTTCAAATAAAGAATGATGTAGAAAATAAGAAGTCGGTCGGAGCACACCTTAACCTATGAACGAGATAACCAGCTACTTCAGTCACAAAGGGTTTCTGGAAATGTGTTCTAATTAACAACTCGTAAGTACCAGATAACAAACTACTTAGTGTTACGAAGCTTTCTGGAAATCCACCCCAGAACAAAAAATGTCACATCTCTTAGTAAGAAAGTCAGCATGGTAAGTGTAGCCTACACATCAATATGATGTGGGATGTGTAACAAAGACAAGCCTAATCACACATGTGGGGATTTAAAACAAACCAATGTTCCCTCAGTGTGCAGTAGATGTATTCATATGCGTTAGTTATGGTTATCACTTGTTATATGTTTATGTACTGATAACCTTGATAACACTGATAGTTCTTTTTTATTCCTTTAAATGCCATTTGTGATGTTCCTGGGTCATACAGTATATGACCAAAATGTTTATTTTATTTCAAAAGGGAAACATATGTTATTGGTAATACTGTGCGCTATTTCGTTTTTATGCACTTTGAGATGTGCCTGTGTCATATGTGGCCAAATTTAAAAGGGAAACAATGAATAAACATGACTTGTTTTCCAATGCATTCATTTGTTTTGGTTTAAAATTTGTCATTACCTGCTGCTTACCGGCTCCATCAAAAACTTTTTGAGTTACTGTCTTCATGATATCAACTGTCAAAACTGCCCCTTTTTGCTATCACTATGGAGCACCACTTCTATTTTGGGGCAATCGGTGTCAAAATTAACCATTTCACTCAGTCGCGAATACATAACCTCTGCAAAGCTTGAAAAATACTGATCAAACAATTTTTGAGTTATTGTCTTAACAAAAAAAGCGTCCTATTATAGCATTCTGTATGGTCTGAAGTGCATGGTCCAAAAAAAGTGGAATGATGGAAAATTAGGTGCAGTGCCAGAAGAATGGTTCAAAAGGGTTGTACGCGTAATTACTCCTGGTGTGTTTGGGATGGAACATGCTATAAACCAATCAGAGTGTCATCTCCCATTCCCTTTAAAAGCCAGATGCTCTTGCACTTTGGCAGATTGCTATTATAATGGTGGATTTTCCAGGCAGCAGAGAAGAGTGCTTCTCTGCAGAGGAAATGAATCTGCTTGGTAGTGAAAGCACCTGAGCAATCCATCTACACCATCAGCAGGATTCCACCAAAGCTCCCTGACCTTTATAATTAATAATAATACTAAAGCTAATGGCTATTATAATAATTATAATAATTATAATTATTATTAGAAATAATAATAGCAATAATTACAGCAATCCTCCCGATACATTGCAAGACCTACCATGGTCCACGCACATAAATGGACTGATTAGTAAGGTGAGGCTGCAACTTTATCATCTTAGGCAACTAAGGAGGTTTAAGGGTTCTACCATCCCCAAGACCTTCTACAGAAAGCATCCTGACCATGAGCATCATAGCGTGGTTTGGTAACTGCTCCATCCAAGACCGCAAAGCCCTGCAGAGAGTGAACAAAGCAGCTGAGCGCTGTTGCAGATCTTATCTTCCCTCCCTACAGGACATCTACACCAGGCACTGCAGGACCAAAGCGATCAAAATCATCACCCCAGTTATTGTGTGTTCTGTCTGCTGAACTCAGGCAAATGGTTCCGCAGCCTCATGACAAGGACAGAGTGGCTCAAAAGGAGCTTTTACCTTCAGGTCATAAGGATCCTCAACCAAAACATGCCTCACTCTCACTAGAACCCACACTGGACAAGCACAATGCCCCATTAAATCCTAATTACTTGAGTAGCTCATATTACTTATTTGCTATTTAGCTGTTAGATTTAATTTTTAGTTTTTGTCTCTCAAAATTGTTTTTATCTATTTTATTTAAATCTACGCTCATCTCAGGAGTGACTCAGAACTACATTTCACTGCATGTTGCAGATGTATAACTATAACCACGGATAATAACGAACCATCTATGGACCCTATATATAACGCGATTTTTGTGTACATACAGAAAGAGATCACCAACATCAAATTCAATAATAATAATGTAAATTGTACATTATTGTGCAGTGCTGTACTCTCTTGAATGAAAGGAATTTGGACATTTTCAAGAGATGATACAGAAATGGAAAAATATCATGTATCAAGGATGACGGAGCAATGAAAATCACAATTTTTATACCCCTCAAAGTAACAATGAAAAAAATACTGTTACACGATGAAAAATATTGTATCATGTACGTGTACATAACCTATAATGAGAATATTTTTTTAGAAAATTGTGGGTACTCAGCTTTCAGCCTGTACTCGCTTTGATGTGCAATTTTTAACTTATGAACCATTTCCTGAATTTTCTAACTTTATTTTTTTCGGACCAAGGTAAACCATAGTTAACTGAAACTATGGTTACTGAAAGCACAGATACGGGGTCCCCGCTGAAATAAATAACCAATTTCATTTGTCATTACTGTGATTAGCTAATTCTGATACATAATATCTAACTATTATGACATATTTCTTAAACGTATGTGTACAATATTTCACATTGTAATCTTTTTATTTTGAATGTTTTGCATGTTTGTGCACTGCTGCATGTCCCTGTATTTGTAACAAGTAGTGTACGTGCACTGTGGACACTCCAGTGTGGGCACATGTTACTATCTTGATAGTAAGTTTATTAAATAAAAGTGAAGTACTGCACCATTGGCTTCAGACCAGGTTTTTGTTAGTCAAAACCACAATTGCTTTCCGCTGCCTCAAGATAGCAATGTGCCAATAATGCACTTGACTCCTCCCAATAATGCACTTGACTCCGCCCATGGATGCTCAGATGGGCACAGGTACATTTGCTATTTAAACATGTACAATAGGGCCCAATGTTTCTTCAGCCGCTGATCGATGTCAAAATCATGTTTTACCCAGAGTATGGGGAACACAATAATGCTATAAAAGAACAATTGTTTCCAAGAAATATTTCATTTCTCATGAACATGACATTCAGATCATCTGTTGACCATGGGATTGGCTGATGACAAACATATTCACACTGACACCTATACACCCTAATCCCAAATATGAAATCTGTTGCATGCTCTATGTTATACTAGCATAGTGACAACAAATATGTACAGTGGTTATAAATATAGGGCATGTATTATATGGCCACTGTAATATGTGGATTCAGTGGTGTGGAGAGAATGCTTTCAATACGATGTAGCAATGATCTCACCCTTAGCAGATGGCACGTACCGAGGAGTTTGTGCACTTTGTTTTTAATCATACTGCAGATGAAAAGGCACAGTAGGACCACACTCCGTAATAAGCAAGCGCTGAGTCACATCCCAGCAGCCTTCACATCACATCTGCCAGTGTCTGCTGCAGGTTGGTGAAGTCTGATAGACACGGATGTTCATGAGTTGCAGGAGGCCTGCAGTAAACCAAAAAAAAAATCTGCACAGAGAAGGAGCAAATGATGTTAGACAGACTGAATGCAGATCATATTCACTTTAACTCAGCTGAGATTCAACCCAGGTTGCATGACCCTTGCATTCAGACTTTTCCCTGACTGTAGCTTAGGTGAAAAGTGAAACAAGATACAGTGGTACCTCGGTTCTCGAACTTAATCCGTTCTGGACTCCGGATGGAATCCTAAAAAGTTCGAGTTCTGATCGAATTTTTCCCATAAGAAATAATGGAAAACGAATTAATTGGTTCCCGGCCCCCCAAAATTACACCTGAATATGTTTTTTTTTTTTAGCATTTAAACACAAAATGAACAGGATAAAACAAGAAGAGCATTTTTTTCTTAATGGCTTCCAAAACGATAAAGATATCCCAACATCACCTGCCCCGATCGTCTGATGTGCCACGCCCCCTCGTTAACCTCGTGTGGGATCCCGATGTTATCAACTGTTTCTGGTTGTTGTCATTAGTCCTCTGTATTAAGTCCGCGTTTCAGTTTGTTTCCCCAGTCCGGTCATTGGGTCCGTTGGACTTGCTTACAGCGCTGGCTTAAAGCAACGCATTCTGATCCTGAAGCAATGCATTACGGTTAGATGCATTGCAACCTCTCACCCGGCTGCACAAACTGGAACCGCCTCCGTGATGACACACCTTTGCCCTTATTGGCTGAAGAGTTTAGTTACATGCATGACGTTTGTATCCCAGGCAGTTCGGATGCGTAATCTGCTATTTCTCCCGAATATCACGTAAAGCAGTGAGAACTGGTTTAATTTACCTGGTAAAATAAAGTTTAAATAAATGACATAAATGCTCTAATAGTACACGTAAGTTAGTGGTTTATTTATTGTTAGTTACTGTAATGTTGTGCTGCTTTATTTGGTTAATTGTCCAGTCAGTGAAGAAGGCATTCAAGTAAGAATTGCATTGTAGTATGACTCATTTCCTGGCGCGTACAATTTATATTAGGTCAGCGTTCACGGTTCGACTTCTGATGTTCAGGTTCAGTTCTAGGTCAGACTGGTTTGTTCGACTTTCAAGAAATTTAAGTTCTAGTGAGTTCGAGAACCAAGGTACCACTGTAAATTAAGTTAAAAAGCACCAATTGCAGTGGGTCTACAGTGTACTAAGTGCACTAAGGTTTGTGAAATATGCCTTATTGCTAAGTACATTGGAATGCTTTTTGCATATCCCATCTTGCTCTCCTTGAGACATGCACACTCGAGTGAGGCTATCTGGTTCAGAATTTCTTTAGGATGTGCATCTCAGGGTGTGAACCTTCATGTAAGTCATGTGTGATGTGAAAACATAAATTCTGTGAGCTGAAACTAAAAAAGAAAAACAGTACAAAATGTAGGGATATGTACGCATTCTGAAAATGCTCATTACTTTCGGTTCAGCTGGATCCTAACCACAAGTGGCTCAGTGGATAGCACTGTGGTTTCATACGTCGGTAACACTTTACAATACTAGTCAACAAAAGGAGGATGGGCTCCCCCTTTGGGTCTGGTTCCTCCCAAGGTTTCTTCCTCTTAGGGAGTTTTTCCTTGCCACCGTTGCCTTTGGCTTACTCAATGGGGGGTCCTTACGAGGCAGAAATGTAAAGCGCATTGAGACAATGTAATGTTGTGATAATGCGCTATATAAATAAAATTGAATTGAATTGAATTGAACAAATAAGCATATATTAATAAATGAACTAATGCCAAAGTAACCTTGAGTTAATGCATTTATTAACAATGTACACATCAAGAAATCCTGAAGCATGCACCTTAACACCCAATGAAGTCATACAAGATTAAGCATTACTAAATGTCTTTCTTACCTACTAACACATTTCTGACCTAATTAATTAATTAATTAGTAATTAATAGAATATTGTCTATTGCTTTGTTATTTTACCTAAAGATGGTGGTGGTGGCGGCCTAGTGGTAGCATATATTTATTAATATATGCTTATTTGTTGACCAGTATTGTAAAGTGTTATCCATAAGTCTTCCCCATGTTTGCATGGATTTCTTTACTTTGTCTAAAAACGCTAAGTAATATGAATCAGTGTAAGTGTGATGCGTGATTATGTCCCTGGTGATGTGTTGGCATCCCATCCAGGGTGTACCCTGCCCTGTGCTTCATGTCGTCCTACTGTGAATAAACAGTTATAAAAAATACATGGATATGTGAGTCCTAATCCCATCTAAATAGCAGATGATTTCTTAAAATAACATTCTAAATTTAAAAATTGACTTAAGGTCAGAAAAAACATTGATGGACCACTGATGGACATTCTCTGGGGTTCTTACCTGGTCAATTTTTTTTCCATACTTGCAGTCCTTGCACAAATGTTTTCACAGGATAAAAAAGGCAATACTAAGACAAATACATGTATGCACATTATGTCAAAGCAAAATCAATACCTGTCTTATCTTCCATTTCTAATCTGGATTAATGGAGAACCAAATGAAAAAAAAAGCTAGAGACCTCACAGTGACAGTAGATTATTACAAATGAGTCAATTTCTTTTGAATGTCTTCTAGTTAAGGGTAAAGTTTTTGTGTTTGTATAACATTGCCAAATTTGTGAAATGGAATTCAAGCAGTTAAACTGGTAAATTTAAGTATAAACTGATGCATAAAATTGAATACACATAAGCATTTTATATACAGTAAATAAAATAGTTCTAGTACCAAATCTTTGGACCTAAACAGTATTTTAAATATGAGTTTTTCATTAAATATTACAACATATAACAATACACTTTGGTAGTTTTTTATTTTTTTATTTTTATTATTATTTTTTTTTTATTGCCCACCACCACCCCACCTCTTCGGAGGACAACTTTATTTTACATTACATTCAAGAGCAAAGAGTATGGCTGCTCCGAACTCACCAGTACCGTGGAAAAAGGAAAAAAAAAGAAAAACGGGGGG